>NC_092828.1:60894160-61201197 GCF_039878825.1 Excalfactoria chinensis | reverse complement strand
AGCCTTTGGACATGTGCAGCCCTTAGCACTGTTATGTGCTTCCAGTGGTAGCAGGAGGTGCTTGGGGATTAATTCTGTACCCAACCTGCTGCTCCTGGCTTCAGCCAGAGGAACAGTGCTCTCCTGGCCTGTGCTGTGGGGTCTTCCCTGCCAAGCCTTCCTCCCCAGCTGGTTTTTCTCTTCTTGCCTCTCTCTCACTTTTTTTCAATCTTGAACATGGTAAGAAGGGCAAAGAGCAATTCCCACTGCACAAATAGCAAGGGGAAAACAAAAAAGTTGAACACTCAAAATGGAATGTTTATCTCTTTTTAGTACTGTAATGTTTTTTGAGCCTTGGTTTAGAATTCTTGAAATTGGCAGTTGCTAAAGTGAAACACTGAGCAGTTCCATCAAGTCTTAGGAAATTCATGGACCATTTTAGCAGACATTTAGTCTCCTAGTTTGACTGCTTTGTACTAATCAAATGTCGTTTCATAGAAAGCCCACAATAATATTTAGGGGAAAACCTCTGTCACACATGCAGACTTATTTAATGATAATGATCCTGTGGCTGTGATGAACCTGAAGCATTCACTAGATAGTCAAACCTCTAATGGGGCTAAAGATGGACTGAGACCTTCAAAATCTTCTTCTCCCAATTATGTCCTCTATAGAAGTGAAATATATTCAATTTTTATTATGGAAATTCTATTGTAAAATCATACTCATTCAAAAATATAGCCAATCGTAATAAAACACTGCTTAACTCATGTTTTCTGTAAGGATTGCTTGCCTTATTTTTCCTATGACAACCAGAATATCATGTATTGCCATATATACACTTTTTTTTTTTTTTTTTTTTTTTTTTTTTTTTTTTTTTTTTTTTTTTTTCCTAACCCATCTAAGAGAGCTTTAACTCACTCAGTTGTGTGGTTTTGGAATTCAGTCTAAAGCAACCTGATTGAAAGTTGTATTTCCTAACTGGGGAAAGAAAAAAATCCTTTCCTTGTGTATCTTCCTAAAAAACAAAACAAACAAACAGGGAAAAAAAAAAAAAAAAAAAAAAAAAAGGAAAAACAGTTTTACAGGAATAAAACAGGAGCAAGTGATAGATTCTAATTTTGCGCTTTTTATTGAAAATGTTTCTCTGGACTGAAGGGTAGGAGGGATAAATTGTATTCATGAAGTCACCTTAGCTTAGCAAGCAGTACTAGTACAAATACTTTTAGCTGTAATTATGAATTTTGCTGGTACATCACTAAATTAGCCAAGTGACAAAATTATCTGGTTGTTTGGCTAAAGACCAGAAAAAATTAATCTGAACCACTGATATTACTATCTCAAGGCAGTGCAAGGCTTTTAATAAACCACAGAATCAGAAGGGGTAAAACAGGAAAATGTAGCTCGCCACTAGCAATGTTTTGTAGTTGCTTATCACTTACAAACCATTTAGCAGATAGGTAAAAGAAACACAGGCCACAAGGAAAGTAAACAAACCTGATGGCGCTTTCACTGTAATAAACCAACTTGAATTTTATAGACTCCAAAAGGAAGAGTCTCTCTTGTAAGAAGTAAACATAAAACTATAAATCTTTATAGATCAGCAACTTTGGGAAGAAGGAGGAGACATCAGCTCTTTTTTTTAAGACTGTATCAACTTTTCATCTAAATAGAAATGCGCACTTGAATACAGCCTTCTGAACATGTTAAAAACAAACCCTATAATTCTGTGCATCAAATATATGTATATTTGAAAATAGTCTTAGACTGATATGAGTATAAAAAATTTCATAAAAAGAAATACTCATAAATTTATGTTCTACCTTAGAGTATGGTTTATGTCTTTCACTGATGAAACAGTTTTGTCATGCAAAATACCCTTAGAGCTTTAATTGTTAAAAGAGTGGAAACCTATATAGTTTCCTCAAGGAGAATTTTGAAAAAAAACTCAACCAGGCATGCCATTGGTAGCTTTCAGCATGGTATCACTGCAATAAACTAGTGAACTGAGAAAATCAAATAATACCAAACATTGCTTAAATTAAAATTACTCACATTTAGAAACTGAGGGAGAATTAGAATTAATTGTAAAATGCTTTGGGTAGGCTGTCAGTAAGAAGGGGATGAAATGGCAGAAAATAAAACAGCAGGATCTGCTGTGAAAGGAGATGGAAATAGTGATAATTAACAATAAATGTTAGTTTTATTTTTGTCCAGATATACAACAAGGAGAAAGATTTATCTTGCAAGGTTGCTTCTTTCTTGGTAAATACTACCACACTGCGCTGTGCTTTAAAACAGGGGCAGTAGAAATAATGACTTCCATAGGACACAGAGAAACAGGGCATGAGCTGGATTAAAATCAAACTTGGAATTTCAGGACAGTAGGAAACATAATAAAGAAATGTGGGCTATTTCAACAAAATGAACGTTTCTGACTAAACTAATAATAATTAAAAAAATTACATCAGTAGAACAAATTTAAATCAGTAGAGAGAAGAAAATGTTTATTTTTTCCACTCTGCTAACGTTGAGGACTGCTGGGTATAATTTTGAATTGCCTCAGAGCTGCTTACTGTAATCAAGTTCCCCCTTTTTACACATTCAAGAGCACTTCTGGCACCACCGGTGGACAGGAATAGGTGGCGAAAGCTGCCAGTCTGACTTCTGGCTGAGAGGTCTCAGCTGGTTCCTCAAGTCAGCTCTGAAAGTTGGCAGAAGAATAAGGTTGCCACCTGGCTAGTTAAAAAAAAATAAAGCTTGCTCCAGCCACTTCATTTGCATGTCCAAATTATAAGCAACCAAACACAAAATTTTGACGGTTTACAAACCCAGGAAAAAAAAATCCCCATAGAAATATTTTCTATTTACTATTATACTTAGTAATTCCATCGTTAGTATGCTTTAGAAATAATATGAAATTGATGTGTTCATTAAAGACTTAGAATGTAGAGTATGTACAATTTTTAAAATAAAATTTTGTCGTAAGAGTCAAGTTGGAGACATGTGCTGAGCAGAACTAAAATGATTGCTTTTAGAATTTCCATGCAGATTAAAAGTAGGCAAAATGTTCTTAATCCTACTTTAAACTAGAGAAAGAGTGTTTGCTTGATAAGTGAAATAAGAGTTTTTGTTTACCATTATTAGAGGTTTTTGTTTTTAATTATTATTATTATTAGTAATAATAATAATAATAATAAAACATTAACTCAAATGGCTGAGAGTATTTCAAGTTCTGGATTAAAGAGGCTTAAAAAAGAAGAATATTAGCAAACTGTGGACCGCAAACCTGAGATAATGAAAAAACACTGGATGAAAACTTTGACATTCTTCACACTTCAAGAATTAACACTAATTGCTGCAGTTAGCGTACAGTAGAACTGTATTTCTAAAAAGCCTTTAAACCTTTCTAGGTGTTCTAAGAGAAGTTTAAAAACATTTCTAAAGAACCAGAAATGTTAGATAATAACCTGTTTTGGTTATTCTTTTCTTTTGAGAGGTAGTGATGATTCTTCATGGAAGTTGCCATTTTAGTAGAAGTTAGTTACTCTTCTTAGGGGATGATAGAAAACAGTGCTGTGAGGGATGTGCTGGGGTCAGCTTTCCATGACCTAGAGAGATATGCTAATGGAAGATGCTTGTCTATCTGGTTCTTCTTTAATCTTCAATTTCAAAAAGTCTAAAATGTCCTTTGGAATAACGTTCCCTGGAGTTTATTCCAATGTCTTAGATCTGTTCTCTTGGTGACTGGCAGGCAGTTAACCTGGATAATCTTGTAGGTCCTTTCCAACCTTGATGATTCTATGACTCCATGATTTACAGAGGGATGTTTTTAGTGTCTTGCTGAGAAATAACTCTGCAGTTCATGCTAATATACATGATGCTTTCAGACAGCAGATCTCTCCTGCATAATAAATGAGCACAGCATTGCATCATCACCCCCTCTGAAATCTTTTCTTCATGACTGTAGATTGCTACCCTACAGAGGAAGCAAATACATTTATTTATTTATTTCTTCTGTTTGTTTCTGATTGCTTTCCAGGCTTCAGTACTGTCTTTGTTTTGATCAGGAATTCTTTATGAGTCTATTCTTTATTATATAAAAGGAAGATGGAAATATTAAAACAGCTTTTCACCTGTAAAATGCAAAATAGTAGGATTCTTATGCTGTGCTAAACACTGATTTAGAACTATTATTAGTTATTAACTAATAAGTATTTAGAGACATTAATGTGCAGTTAATGTTTTCATCAAGATAGGGTAATTTTTTTGGCTGGGAGGGTAGGTGAGTAATACTTCAGGAAAACAGAATTTACACTTTTTAAAATTTCTGACAGCCTAGTACAAGATGAAGTATTGTTAACATCGTTAGTTAAAATACTTAAAACAAAAATCAAAGTTAAGAACTAGATTTCAAACAATACAAAGAGGTAACTTTTTATGAAACTTGTGGAGAGTAATGGCAAGTATAGATCCTAGACAAGAGTAATAATTGCCAGCTCCTTGACTTCTCCCTAAAGTTAATAAAAAATAACGAATAGTAACCAGTGTTATCTTAAATTGTTAGTATGTGAGCTTTGGCTTCCAAAGAATACTATTAATAAGCAAATACAGATAAACATCAGGGTGCAGTCACTGAAATCTATGTGGGACTAGATATTTTGACTTTCTCTTTAAAGATGGATCATCTGTCCATAAAGACATCTTCTTACTTATGCAGAAATACTTAACCTGGTCTTAGCCATAAAACAACAGCACTTTGTGCTCTCTTGCATTAATCAAAGTTTAGTGGGAAAAAAAATTGTCGTATGGAAATGTGCAGATTGACATATTGGTATTAGGAAAAAGAGTCTCCTTTTTGTATTGAGTCATTTGACTCACACTCTAGAAGTTATATGTTCTGTTGTCTTCCAGGAGAACATTCCCTTTGTGTTTTCCCACTTGATTCATGATTCACACATGATCATTTGATGATTCTAAAAGAACAATGATCTTCTTGAAAACATGCAGCCTGTACTGGAAGTGCTCAAAGGCAGCATGAGGGGAATACCAACTAGGTTTGAAACATAAACAGGAAATTCAATAGGGCTTGGTTTTGTAACAAAGAAATCAAGGGGCAGCTTTGTCACTGCCTTGCATAATTGAGCTCTAAATGAACTCCACAACAAAAAGGAGAAAATGGAAAAGAAAAAAAAAAAAAAAAAAAAAGGGAAATAGTACATAATTTCATTAAATAGTTCTGCGCTGCTTTTTCAAGCATGACTCTCCCATCCTCAGTGATCACTTCTTGTAGTCAATTTGTTTTCAGATAATTTATTTTGGATAAATAAAATAATGTTTCAGATTTTTCTCTTGTGGAGTACTATAATAATAATGAAAATAAACATCACTGAACTTCTAAGTCTTAAAATTAGATGGTGAACACGTAGTTCATTGACCTCAGGCTTTCAAAGTTTCCCAGGATTTTCCTCAGTCTCTATTTGGTGAAATGTAGTCTTGTGTTATGAACACATTCCTGACTGTAGTATATCAAATCAGTTAAGAAAAAGTGGCTTACCAAAGCAAAATCAGCAAAATGTTGAATGTTGATTTTCATGCCCATCAGAAGCTGGGATATGGCATACACATTTTGAATATACTTTGTGTTGTGCATCCTGAAAAAAATAAAAACAAGCAAATAAGCAAACAAACAATCTGAACAGACTAACACACATTAGTGTTTCTTAATTTATCCTGGAAAGATAAACCACAAAGACAGACTGTCTGGCTTGGAGCAGTCTTTAGTTAAGGGGATGAACCAAAATGTGGGAGCATTGTTCATCACTCCTGTATACACTGCCTGCTGGAAAGAGTGTCAGCAATACAGTGATTTATGTAGTTTGGGAAAAAGAAAGCTTTTGTGTGAAAGAGCACCTTCTTCTGAATATGACAGTTCATTCCTTATGGTGCAGTATTGACAACATGCAAAGATTTTGGAGAGTTTTTACTGTGTTGTTTAGTTAGGTATTTGCTGAGAACCTCTAAGGCTTTCTCTTGAGTTCAAAAATAACACAGTATCTTCCCTTCTTCTATAGATAAATTGAGCGATCTCATAGATGTTAGTAGAAGTATTATACAATGTCTGCACAAATCAACACAAAAATCATCCCATAATGATTTTAAATTAGCAAAGAACTATGTTCCCACTCTGTTCAGTAGCCACTTCCACTTGCCCCTTTGTTTTGAGTTGCTATTAATAAAAATTATTTGAATGTTAGTATATGGGTTGTAATTAACCTTTCATCTTTTCTCTTTTGGTTTAAATATTGCCCAGCTCTATTAGAACTATTACATGAAAGCCAGAAAATTGTTTACTAGTGAATACAAAGTACATCTTTGTTTCAGGGTAAAATGAAACATCACATTATCTATTCACTTGATATTTATTCTTGTATTTGCACTTCTAGTATAAAGCACACTGAATTTATCAGATAGTGTGCTGAGTTCTGGTAGAACATGAGGTATATCTGAATTAAGGTCACAAATGATGACAATGTAAGAAAATGGTTCTGACATCTTATAAAAAACTTCTGATACAGGTCCAGCTCTATCTTATTTTAATCAGCAGTGACATGCTCACCTCCACTGATCCTTCTGCTGGCCCCTTTGCTTCTCAGAGTGGAAATGCCTGCTAAATCTAAGTTGTTGTGTCTCTTAATTTCTCAGAAAGTGTATATACTATACCATTTCTGTAAAGGAACACTATCAAGATCAAAAATGAAAGGCCTGGCAGTAAGAAAAAAAGACTGTGAGACTCTGATTTAGCTTTATCTTGTATCTTCAAAAATTGATGAATAACAGCTGCAGGTTTGGTATTTGCCTAATACTGCAAAGTGTTGACTTCTTTGAGTGATAAAATGCACCCAAAATTCCCTCACTGTAAGACAATATATTTTCCCTTTATTTTAATTAATCATAAGTCTTACTTTGTTGAGCCAACATTTCATCACTCAGTCTTCACTATTTCCAGTATTGTGATTTCTTCCTGATACATGTGTTTAGCTTATACTCATGTGTCAGTGCTTCCAACAGTGGTTAAAAGGAGTCAGACATCTAATCTTTCAACTAGACATCAGGAAACAAAGACTGGGGAAACAAAATTGTTCTAAAGCAACTTGTTAGCCATCAGATTGGAGTGTTGATGAATTTCTAGGTGGTTTTTGGTTTTCTTTCATATTTAGTCCTAAAAAGGGTTGCTGCAAAAGTAATGCTTTCTATTAAGGGTTGCTGCAAAAGTAATGCTTTCTATTTTATTATGTTGGCCCACAACATCAGAGGCAGACATTGGTGGTATGTTAGTACAGCCTGAACCTTCCCACCACTATTCTGTTACATGTTGGTGGCGTGTGACTGATGGCAGCAGAGGGGCAGTATGACATAATGGCGTCTAACATGGAGGCGTGTAAGAAGCAAATGTATTTTGTTGAATTCCTCCATGTGGAAAGAATTGCACCCAGTGGCATTCCTTGACACTTGCTGAATGCTTATGAAGAGCAAACAGAGCATGTGAACACAATGAGGTGGTTTGTGGTATGTTTCTGCAGAGGCAAAAGCAACAGTGGGTCAGCTCTGCTGGTGCAGATTTTTATGAATGCTGCATGCAGGTTCTTGTTCACCACTGGTGAAAGCGCCTAACTAATGGGAAAGATTATTGAAAATTAGTGTTTTGTAGTTGAGAATGTGCTCTATAAAATAGTATTATTGTTCTCTTTGCATGTGTTGTTTCTGTTGTTGTTACCATATAAAAAATAAGAGGCATTACTTTTGGGGCAAGGTACATATCCAGTACATGAAATTACAAACATGGGACAATATTAGTTAAAAAAATGTTTTATTGTTTTATTTTTTCCAAAAGAATTTCAATTTTTCTTTAGACATCTTGACAGTTTCAGAATTTCAGAGTATGGTTCGTGCATACACATGGCTATGTGAAATTGTGTTGAGTAAATTTAATTATTTTTTTGTTTTCAGCAATCAGAAAAAAGACAATAGTTCAGTTGCTGTCTATTACTGATGAAGCAGGAAATACTTTTTAAACTCCAAATTTTCTTTGTTCCTTCCCCTCCCCCCCAACTGAAAGAAATAAATGTAAAATGTTAGAAAATTAGAAATAGAGTGACAGCCCTACCTGTTATATAAGGGCAGATTTTGCAAAAGGAATGATATATGTTGTGATGAAAACACAACCAAAGTGGAATTTTGACACTAAATCATAATAATAATGAAAAAAGATATGAAAGATTCTTCTCACAGGAATCTTTATACAACTCAAGATTCACTTTTTCTTGAACACATAAGCAGGTACCTCAAAGGTCATGGACATGCAACGGTTAAGTAACTGCATTCTGCTATCCAAAATATTCCCAAGAAGTGCATTTCCAAAGCCCCTGTGAAGATATTCTTGAAACAGAATTTCATCATCTCATACATAAATATTTGTGCTGTGAAGACTGTCACATAAATAAAACTTGGAACACAATGAGACAATAAAGAATAGGTGTGTTATTTTTATAGATAAGAAATATTTTGAGAAAGTTAAAAATTAAAAAAAAAACAAAACCAAAACATATATTTTTCTGGAGTATAGAAATGTAAACTGATTATTTTACTGTGGAGAATATTGCTTCCTAAACTGATACATTTTACCAGGGCTGATACAAAGGTAATGCCTTTAATTTTATTATGCTGGTCCACAGTGTCAGAGGCAGATGGTGGTGGTAGTGTAGCAGTATAGTTTGAGCCTTACTGACGATATCCCATTACATGTTGTTGCCATTCGACAGATGGCAGCAGAGGGACAGTCTGGCTAAATGGCACCTGACATGGAAGTGCAAGTTAAGAAAAGAGGTATCAGTGAATACCTCCATGTGGAAAAAAATGTGCCCATTGGCATTTATTGATGCTTGTTGAACATTTCTGGGGACCAAACAGTGGATATGGGCACAGTGCAGTGGTGAGTGGTGCATATCAGCAGTGGCAAGAGCAATAGCGGGTCACCTCCTCTGGTGCAGATTATTACAAGCCTGGCATGCAGGCTTTTGTTCATTGCTCGTGAAAGTGCATAGCTAAATGGTGGTGACTGTGTTGAAAACTACTGTTTTGTAGCTGAGAATATGCTCTACCAAATAGCATTATTGTGCTCATCTGCATCTGTTGTATTTTCATGGAAATAAATAAGAGCATTACTTTTGGAACAATCTACATCCATTTCTGCAGTAGGTCAAATTTTTGTTTTGCAGTCTCTGTTTAGAGCTAGTGTCCCAAACTTGCCCTGATGTAACTCAATGCAGATCAATGAACATAATGTAATCTGTACTGATTTTATGAACTATCAGTCTGCATTGAAGAGTTATTTCTGTTTTCTCTTTTTTAGTGGAAATTGCACTGATATGTGTCCCAAATGGTTTGACAGTACCATTTTTGAAACTATTTACATTCCTGACACTGCATAATAAAATTTTTATTTTTTTCTTCTGTGACTTTTTTATTGCTCACTTTTGAAACATTATGTTTTTATTGTCTTTCAGTCCTCTTATCAATCACAAGCAATAGGATGACTGTAATGACCAGTTTTAATAAGGCTATTACAGGTTCCTATGTTGAATTGATGTACATAAGTGTAGTAAAATGGTTTATGATGAATAAACAGCTGGGTGATATCACATTCATATCCTTGGAGATGAAGTGATTGCATATGAGAAATAAATAATTGAACAAGACATAGTTGGGTGGTTTCAGTTTCTAAACTAAGTATCAGCTATGAGTCTGTTGGACACTGCAGGGCTGTATAGTACAGATTTAGGCATTTTATGGTTTGATAACACACGCAAACCTCTTAAGGAAAAGTGCTTTCCCAGGAACTTACACAGGCATTGATACGGAGACAGTTTTTACCAGTAGGGGATGGATAATGTGGTGTCTCACACAGTCTTATTTCTCCGCAGAGAGGTACACCAGGTGTTCTTGGGCATCTGGCATGGAAGTTGGCTGTGCTGTGGTGACTATATGTTCTTCCATTCTATGTTCATCTTAGTGCCCAGATGCCTCCTACATGCCCAGATTTGTTTATGGGCAAATGTGCCTCAGATGCAACCAATCAAATACCACTGAGGCAGCATTTAAGGACCTGCATTTACCTTTGGATTCTGTTGGTATTAACAGTTGCCAGCGTAAGCACTTGTTGGCTACTTTCTCTTTTGCTTGCTCCCTCACTAGCATCCTTGCTACTCAGTTACTTGGACAGTGATATTTTCTGAGGGATACATTTGTTTTCAAAGCCTGACTACCCATGACTAAAGTAACCCATTGTTCCCCACTAGAACATTCAGTTTTTGCTCTTGGGTTTTTACAGAAATCAGAAATTCAGAAATCATTATTTTTGTGATAAATTTAAATTCATCAAACTTCTTCCCTAAATGGATGGTCATTTAATTTCAAGTAGATATTTTCTTTCTTTCCAAATTGTGTCAAAATAATTGGGTAAAGTTAGAACATGATTTTAATTTTGCACTATAATTTATTAGGAAATTAATTATATGAAGCCTATTTGCAAAAGTCTGCTTTTCATCACATAGAACTTTGCTTTGAACAATTTTCCAAGCAGAATGAGGCTCCTTTAGCTTTGCACTCTGGCCAACCACAAATTATAAAATGATATTAATAAATCACATGTAGTGTAATATAGCCAGAATAGTATGATAATATAGTCAGACAGCTTTCAGTTGTCTCACAGCAACATACATAAGCTGTGAAATATATTTAATACTGCTTTTTTCAACTCTTCTGTGAAACCATATTTGAAAAAATAACTTTGTTTTCACTCACACAGTAGAAAGTGAGCATGCTTGGATCAATTAAGACAAAGATATTTAAAAAATTAACACCAAGACCCATGACACAATGAACAGTAAACCCCTATAATCTAACAGGAACAACTACTCTTTTATGAAGCTTCCACTAGATTTCTACGGACAAGAAGTTTGCTGTGTGGAAAAGTCACTTGCAAAATATAAAGATATCTACTCTATCTTACTAAGGCACGTGGAAATCATGAGTGATTTTATTGCAACTTGGTATACAGTAGCTGGTGCATTATAAATCCATGGTGCTAGCAAAATGAACAGTAACTTAGTATATTTAATATTTAGTATATTGCAGTATATTTAGTACTTAGTGAGTATAGTTAGTCACTGGGTTTCTTTGGGATAAACCAGTGACTGAATAATACTTTGAAATATGTGCAGGCACTCACCTCTTCCTCTACTCAGACAGGTTTGGTGCGGCCTCTTGAGAACCATGCTGCATGCAGAGACTACCTGAAATTTAGCTCAGAACAAAAAGAATAACAAAATATTTTTCATGTCAGTAGGAGTTCCTGCACAAAACCCCCTCATTTATTTTCAGTATTTATTTTTCCATTTTGTTTTTTACCTATCTGTATGTATTTGTATCTTATTGTATTCTTCATGAAAATGAAAATAAAAATTATTGTGAACCTTCCAATGATAGAAAAATAGATGATAATAATCATATACTGTTCACATCCTTTTTACAAACTGCCATCTGAAATGTCTATGCATTATCCGCTTATTCTATGAAACTGCACCTCTGTATGTATTGCAGAGATAACACATAGGGGAATCTCCCCTGTATGTTTTAGTTTATTTTTCATGTTGGCATATATTCTGAACAATAGACAATGCTTGTGAATTTTTTTTCATATTATTGCTATCCCATGTTTGGGAATATACAAAAAGATTTCTTGACTGAAATAAGCCAAACTCTGTGACTACTTTATTGACATTTATGCTTGAAAAAGTTCAGGCCTGGGAGCTCTTGCACAGCAAGTTAAAAGGTCAACACCAGCCTCTGACCCAAAAGGAAACATTTCAATTCAGGCTCAATCAATTGAAAATGCAGGGCAGAATAGGCCTTTAAATGACACAGGCTGAATTACAGGATACACAAATACTTTCCATCAAGCTGAGCTAATTCACGTTTACATTTCAGCTGTGTATGTAGAATAATTATAATTTATTTATGACCTATTAAGTAGATTGTTCCAATATGTAAGAAATCTTAATTAGGACCACTGTATTTAGAAAGGAATCTCACACTTTTCTTTCATTTCCTGTCATCAAAGGTGCAAAAGAGAAGGCTTTCAGTTTTGTTTTTCTTTGGTTTGTTTTGCTGTTTTTCCATGCTTTCTATTGAATGCCAAGAGTCTATACACTCCTACTGAAAAGTCAGCTTTTTGAAGTCTTCAATAAAATTTCAGAATTATAATAAAGGGTTTATTTCTTGAAATGAATAGTTCCCTGATGAAATTCTAATTCCTGAGGGACCTATAATGCCAAACCACCCATAAGGGCTGCTATAATACAAGCAAATTTATTGAGGGGGAACTGAGCATAGGGGGAATAGCATTAAATAATGCTTGGGAGGTTAATGTGTGCTCCAGGGCCTCATGAAGAGACAATACTGCAAGTAGAAAGTCTTCCTAACTCAGTTCCATCCACCCTTCTGGCCCTGCTGCTTCCTCTAAATATGGCATGCAGTGGCCCTATACTTTTTGGGTTGCATTGGTATACATATGATGATCCAAATTAGAAGACATCACTACAAATAAGGTTATAGACAAGTAATCAAAGGACAAAGAAAATAAGATTTAGAAACATTGGCTTAGAAAAGTATATTAATAAAATGAGGACAGTAGTCCAAATGCTGTACAAAATGGCCCAATGCCAGCATTGTGCATTGATGCACGGTTACTTGGACTCATTTAATCAACAAAATAATTCCCAGAACAATCACCCTTGGGCAGGAAGAGACAGCAGATTATAGTAAATATGCTGCGAATTACATTAGCCTTTTCCATTTTATTATTTATTTATTTATTTTCTAGTGAAATCATCAATTTAATTTCTTCTGTTTAATCTTAACGCTGTAATGAATGGCCAGGATTTTGTGCTAACATGGTAGACTTGTTAACTTTCCCTGGGCTTTTTTGTACCTTGTACATATGAGCCTTAGCCACTGCTGAAGATCTGCAGAGCAGAGCCCTGTATCGTAACATGCGCCTGGACCTGAATTTCCACTCACCTTCCACTGGGTTTGGCCTTAAAGCATCATTTGCTGTGAAAATTCAGAGTGATGTGATTGAGGCTAATGAGTTGAATCATTATGCTTGCTTGATGCCTATTCTTTTACTTTATTCAAACATTTTTATCTTAGATTCATAGCACAAATAAATATACAAACCATTTTTGATTGTCTCATGACTTTGCTTTTGCCACTTCCCAATCATGAAATTACCTTTCAGAGTGGCATTAAATGAGGTAATTACACATTCATGCTCTCCCCATGTGGCCATGTTCTTTATCTCTTTCTGTGAGAGAGAATCAGCAGGGCTTGGAGTGCGGTAGTTCTCAGAGCAGTGCCCAAGCAGCCCCTGTGGAAGCCTCTGTTCTTTCAGATAAATTAGTAAAAGTGATAGGTTGGATCCATCTTAGTATTGGAAAGTGTATTATGGATGATTAATACAGTTAGTTTGAATAACACCATAAAGCTGGGAGATGTGCTTCCCAGGTTCAGGCTAATGGACTGTGAGCCCCAGAGAGCAGTGCAGGACACTCCTTTAGTGGGAAATCTGAAAGAAATGAAGGCTTCCACTAAGACTGAAAGGCTTCCTTATATGAGGGCTGAAGTCTTATGCAGCTAAAAGTATATATATGTATATATATGTGTGTGTGTGTGTGTATATATATATATATATATATTTCTTTTTCTTTTTTCCAAGGGAAGCTTTCTTGTGTATAGTGTGTCTCTAAAGGAATAAATAAAATAAAAATAATTTAAAAAGCTGTATTTATTGGTACAGTTTTTTTTTGTTTGTTTGTTTGTTTGTTTTTGTTTTTATAAATTAGGAGCTATAAGCTACTTTTTACTTATTTAGGATGTAAACAAAGAGATAGTGGGTTAAAGCACACTCCTGTCATAGTCTTCTATTTCTTCACTATATATTTGATTTCTGCATAGATTTCATATTATCTAAACTGATTTGTTTTAACACTTTCCTGTCATTTTCTAAATGAGTCCTTCCAAAAGAATGTTGACTGTTGAGTGTTTTCCTCTAAGGCTTTCAGGTGTGCTTTCAGAAGTGCCTCTAGGGCTTTTTGTTTCTTCTTATAACTCAAAAGAAATCTTGCATGTGCATTCTTTCATTCTTTCTCTTTACATTCATCAAAAATGAACAAAGGGCAGTGTGGACAGTGAGTTACAGTCATACATAAATCATGACTATTTCAAGTTATTATTGTGAAAACTACTTTGTTGAGGCCTCTTTTCTATATCAGTACTATGAAAGTCACTGGGGGTGCTACAAAGAAGGAGCAACGCTTTGTTGTTGTGACTGTTTGATTATCCTAGCTGTGCATGGGAGATTGTGTTCTGATGGCATATATCTCCGGATTCTGGGTCACATAAACACATCCCTGTGCAACCATTCATCCCTCCGTAGGAGCTGGAAGGTCTCCTTGTAACGGCTAACAACTTCTACTAGCTTCCTGGGGCTCCAGAAATGCTAGTCAGCAGCTCTAGTCTGCAGCACATTTATTACTCTCTGACGTGCTGAAGACAGCCGGTTACAAATAGAACTGCCTAGTGAAAAATGCTGTTCCAGTGTTTTATAATAAAGTGCACCAATTAGATGCATTCATTAGGACAAACTGCTTGTCTTTTCTTATATTAGATCTTTTAAAAGGCACAATGCATTTCATAGCTCGTTCTGCTCTGTATTATTATTAATTGAACAGAGCACATTACAAAGTTTTAATCCAATAACTGTAAATACATAATGAATAATATTTCCTTGGAGGCTATCAGGGTTGCAGCAATTTCCTCTACAGCTCTGCATAGTCAGAGTAAGATGTATGATCATAAATTTGCTCTTTCCTTACCATAGGCTCTCCAGGGGTACATCAGGGACACCTTTGGAGCATGGACTGTTGCACGTGCAGTAAAAGACAATAATATTATTTGTTAAAAAGTAAATGAGGAGCCAAAGCTAAAATGCAGCCTTTCAGTTTTTTCTTGTTGAAAAGGGTCCCATGCACGAGTTCTTCATGTTGTCTTGCAGATCCCTGGATGCCAAAAGGGAAGCAATGTTTTAATTTTAGCAGCATGAGGATTCCTAACTGTGGAATGTTATTTATAAAGGGCAAATGGCAAACACTAAATGAAGACAAAAGGAAACATTCTGTTCCTCTCAAGGGGAGAGCAACATTATTGTACAAGGTTGTGATTGAGCATACTAAGATGAATTGAGCTGCTGTTTCTACTGACAAGCACATTACTTCTTAGATTCCTATGTATGCATGAAAGAGCTTGCACTCCCCAATTATGCTTAATGAAATGAATATGATCTACATCAGGAGGCCCCTAATTCAAAAGTGCAGGTGATTGTGTAAAAGATATGTGTAGGGTACATGGAAAAGATTCCTGTTTTTATGGTGGAAATACTATGGCATTTCCCTATAGAATAAGTATTTGCAACAGCTTGTGCTTGGACAGTACTCAAGTTACTTAGCAGAGTTAATAAGCCTGAAGAAAAAGAATATATTAGTACAGTCTTTGACGACTAACGTAATCCACTGAGTTCTGAGCTATTTTCTGGCCATTCAGCATGAAGGTCCCTGTACGTATCCTTGTATCTGTGTTTGTTAACCTACTGAAAGTTACTGGAACATTAATTATTTTCAGAAATTCAAATTTAATCAATGAAATCTGGTTTTCATAGGATGTAGGCCTAGACCTTCAAATACTTGGTGTCATAGTATTCCTTTCCCAAGACCTTATCCTGTGACATTTCAAAACAATAAGAGAATTGTGAGAGGAGTTTTGCATCTGTCTCCTTTTACCTCAAAAATATCTCACAGCTTTGAAGATTCTAAAAGAGCCAGATTGTACTGAAATGAAGCATATATGTAAAGTGATTAAGAATAAAAAAAAAAAGGAAAAATATTAAAATGTATTAGCTACTGAGAAGCTGAAAGTCTTGGAACTGTTTTTCAAAACTAACAACAAATCTTAAATTTGCTATTCATTGGTTTTCATATTAATGCATTGTGTTGCTAAGCGCTGTTACGACTCTGTAGATATCTAGGATCATTATGGTTTCATTCTCTGTTTTCCATCATTTCATCATCTTTCTATTAACTGTATGCTGATGAGTCTTTGGAAACACAGTGCTATAACAAACACATACCTTGAAGCAGGAACGGTAAAGTAAGTGCTGTACTTTTTCTAAATAAAGTACTTCTTGAAAGTTTTGAAAACAAAAATTACAGGGATGTGTGCTTTTATCTGGCACAGTAAGATCAAATATTTATTCCCTTTGATTAAAATGGTTCTAATCCTTTCGTAAGCCAAGAAGGAGAATTCATAAATTTTATGACTCTGAAGGTTTCATTGCTGAGGGCATATTCCATAAAATTGTTTCTCTTGGTATAACTAAGTGCCAAAAAGTATCATTGAAAAGAAGTGTAAGAAGATAAAATTTAGACATCTAAATACTAATAGACTTGTTACAAGAATAAGCCTCTGTATTATGTCACATCAACAGATAGTAAGAAAAATAAATAAATAAATCAAAAGGGAGCGCCTGAGGTTATAGAATTTAGTTCTGTTCATCAGAGACAATGCACAGATTTTCTTCTAAAGAGAATGACAAATGAGTGCTTATACTTGGAAACTTAAAATCAAGAGCTGGAATATAAGATCAACATTGAGCATCTGAACCAATGAATGAAATGAAATGATTGAAATATTGAAAATGAGTACTTAAGCCTGACTACCATAGTTTAGGCAAGAATTCATTCATATGTCTTTCTAAGATTCATCCTCCCTTCTCCAGAATCATCTTTATTTACATATTGGTGAAACTGTTCCTATGGTAATTTTTGTTTGGTGTTTTTTGTTTTTTTTTTTGTTGTTGTTGTTTGTTTGTTTTTTCTTTTTTTTCTTTTTCTTTTTTTTCCCCTTTATTCTTCTGTTAATATATTAAATGCAAAAAGAACTCTTTAGTATCACCCTTTTCTTTTTTAATTCTTTGTTTTTGTTTTTGTTTTTCCTTCCACAGACTATTGATGGAATGTCGACTGTGTAGTAGGACTTGATTCTAGGTCATTGCAAGACTTTGTCTTTCACCTGCAAAATCCAAAGAATTTTTTTTAATAAAATTTGAAACATTTCATGGATGGTTTAAAGTTTAGCAAAGAAGGGATTCTTAAAATCCAGGTTGCACTTATTTCACAATTACTTGCTTGTAAGTTTCAAATTTAGTGTAACACACTTTTCTCCATCTGACTTTGCAGTACATTGAACATTTAACTCTCTTCAGCAGTTTTGAAAATCTCAATTTGTAGCAATTATGGTAAGAGCCACTACTTGACAGAAAGAAATAAGAGTTAGTTAAGTTAAAGAAATGTATCTGGAGTCCTTTTAAAATAATGAGTACACCCAAATAAAAAGGGAGTTCTTGCCAGAATTCTTCAAACCCCTTTTTCAATTTGCATATTAAATTGTACATCTACCAGTTCTGTTAATTCAGCAAAATAAGAACTTCTTCTAAAAGTAATTGCATTATTAGTCTACCTTGGCAGTAATGATCTTAAGATGAAGGCAGCAAGTAATGGTAATTCTAGCAGTGTCTTTTTTTTAATAATTAGTTGTAAAAGTCCATTGTACCTTTTATACTCTTGAGAACTTTCATCTTATGCACTGTGCCATATTTAAAATAAAAGGTAGAGTTTCTAAAAACACAGATTTCTCAGGATTCTTTTTGTTAATATTTGTTCAGCATGTCTGAAGCCAATATTCTCACACATTTTCAGTTGCAAATTACTTCAGTGGGCATTATTTTCATTTTCTTTAAACTTTTCCACTACTTATTTTGCTTTATACAACATAAAAAATTGAAATACTCTTCTCTTTAGAAGTTTTAACTAATTAAGACAGGAGGAACAGTGGGGAAGAAATAACAAAACCATGACCTAAGAAACAAGAAAAGAAGTAGCTACCTCTCTCTCCCTGCCTCTCTGTACCTGTGGCTCTCACAAAAATAACAGTTTTTCAGAATCTGATAAACACGAGTAGCATACTAATTTCCAGCTAACTTTGTAGAAATTTTTTTTTTGTCTTTATTCTAGATTTCTTTTCACATTGGTCAAATAATATATACTAATTTTTGATAATATTAAAACATTCCTTGTTATTTCCTTAAAACCTATGGAAGAAAAATTATGTTGGGTTTTATACTGACCACATCTATCAATTTAAATAAATATGTACATATATATATTAGATTATCATGGGCATGAATTTAAATGAAAATTTTTGTAGCCAGTCCTAGGAACATGATAGGTTTATCATAATCTTTCAAAAGATTTCCAGCTGTTGTTTATTGTATATGTTGACCAGAGACTAGAAAAAGCAGCTCCTCATCACAGATCTTCTATGTTTAAACTGAAATGTCCCCTGTACACTTTCTATTTTTATCAGCTAAAAAAAATAAAATGCTGAACTTGTACAAATGTAGGAAAAAAAAAAAAAAAAAAAAAAAGAGAGAGAGAAAGAAAAATGTTGAAACTGCTTCAGTGGGTACAATGAGACAGTTAAAAGGAATTCCTTTTCATCCTGTTAGTTTGATTTCTTACCATAAATTGTAGAATTTAATGAGTAATTCCCTGGTCTACAAAAAAAGAGACGTGCCACTATAGAATGCAGACTCATTTTTTATTTTAAAACAAATTAGAACCACAACAAAGGTAGAGAGATCAATGTCAACAGTGTATTATTATTTGTATTTTCCCACCTGTCATTAGCATCAATTATTTACTCTAGGTCATGCAAGCATAAAACAGTAATTGCTTCCTTTTGTTTAGATAATGTCATTCAATTTGCAACTACAGAAATTAGAGAATGTAACAGAGATTTTAAAAGAGGAAATTAAATCATACAGTTACAAATTTTCTTTTTTTAATTCTAGAAACATCATGCTACTGGCTTCAGGTTTTACCTAGCATGCCTTTATTTAGTACACATCAGTACATAATTTTACACCACATACTGATTGAAGTGCTGCTTTGCTTTGTACAGTCTTCTTTCACCTTTTGAGTTTTTACAAATACTGAATTCAGAGAAAAATTAATGTAATGTTTTTAATGGTGCTGGATATGGAAATGTTTTCTGTGTACATGCATAATCTATTTAATATCAGAGTAATATAATTAAGTTTTATGTTTTTTTATTTGGGTCTTATTTTTTCCTAAAGAAGCAGAATAGTCTCTGCTTTCATTCCCCTAGGGAATATTAACATAAAGGGTTGCACTGAAATCTGAGGGAAGCAGGGGACTGGGCAGAAGAGCTATCAAAAGGAAAATAGAAGATGACTTGTGAAAAACAAAACCAATATTAAAGGTAACTGTTCTTCAATGTGCAGTGTTGTGGAGGCAACATTTATCATCTCAATAGTCTTAAAATAAGCAAAGATTTTAAGCAGTGCTGTACATTACTAAGAGAGCACTTATACAGCCTTGACTAGATACAAGAATCATTTAATACAATCGGTCTTCTTTTTTTGTTCCACGGCATCCATAAACTAAATGTTTGCAAATGGTATACTGGGACTGCCAGAAACAGATTCACGTTGACCTCAATATGTCACCAGAAAGGTTTTCTGGCAATTCTTTTGTTTCCCATATGGCATTGTATTCTATTGGAAGCACAAGTGTTCTGTTACTTCTTCAGTCAAGCAAACCACTCATTTTTATTGTTACAAAAGATTTATTCATGTCACAGTTATTTACAAAGAAAGTAGTATTTATCCTACATCAAATAGTCCAATGAAACAAACTTCCAGTTTGATAAGCTATGCTTAGACTAGAAAGCTGAATTAGCCAAGATCATTTATTCAGCGAGGTCATTAAAATATTGGAGAATATTGCATATTCATATTTCACCCAAATATTTCACTCACAAAAGAAAATATTCACCAGTTCACTTCAAACCATTTTCACATACTAAATATTCTTAGATTGACCACTGTAGTTTCCCCTATATTGCCTTTATAATGATGCAAGAGTAAAGAAGTTGCTCACTGATGTAAACTGGAGAGCTTTCATGAAGTGAAGCGTTATGTGAGTTAAATTTTCAGACAAGATTTTATTGTAAAGTTTTCAAAAATAGTTTACAGTTTGCTGTTAGGAGAAGCCAGTATCAATATTGTGTCTAAACAGAATTTAAAACTGTAAATTCATGATAGTCTTTTTGTTTGTACATTTCATTTTTGCAATCAGGTTAGTTGATGAAGTCTAAAAATTAGCTAAAATTTGGAAAGGAACCTCTCATGTTTGAGAGTGCTATGATAATACAAAGTTTTTGCATGTCAATAATGAAGAGTTAAATCACAAAAGTATCAAAAGTTATGAAATGTTTCTAATTAAATGACAACTGGTGAACACCAGATAGTTTGAGGGGAATACAGTGTTTTTACAAGTATTGTTCTAGTTTGTCAGCTATGAAACCTCTCTTACTGTTGACTCTAGATTTCTTTGTTGAAATATTTATAAACCTCCTCTCATGTGTCTTTTAAGGAAATATGAATTAGCCAAATAATGAAGCTAAAATTATAATCTGTTTGATAGTTGCTTGAATAGAATATCAAAAACTTGCTGTTTTCCAGCAGTCTACCGCAGACTGCCTTCTTTTACCAAAAGGTACTCATTTTATTACTTGTAAAGATAAAGACTAATTAAATGCTGCACAGCCTTTCAGTAATTCAAAAGCTCTGCTAATGAGGAGTCCCATCCTGTTACAGAAGTTACAACACAAACAGGTTTCAGGAATGAGCACAACCCCTAGGCAGAACTGCGAATGCCACAAACACCATCCTGGCAGCTGCTGTCTCCTTTTGCTCTTGCACCCACATGCTGATGTGTTCTGGTTCATCTTCTGTCAGAAATGTATAGCTCCTCTGGGCAGCCTCCAGTGCCTTGCCACCCTCTGAATAAAGAATTTCTTCCTAATATCTAATCTACATCTTCCCTCTTTTAGTTTAAAACAACTGTCTTATCACTGTCTTCCCATGCAGAAAGTCAGTCTCCCTCTTCTTTATAACTCTTTTTAGGTACTGGAAGGCTGGAGTGAGGTCTCCCCAGAGCCTTCTCTTCTTGAGGCTGAAGAAGCTCCTGTATATTTTTTACAGAAAGATGTGATTCCAAGCAGATCAGATTGTGTGCACAGCAGATTGCACAGATGTGCATTTGGTTGCATATATGTCTACATGTGTGTATATCATGCAATCATAAAATCATAGAATCATCAATGTTGGAAATGACCTCTAAAGATCATCCAGTCCAGCCATCTACCTATCACCAATATTTCCCACTGAACCACATCCCTCAGTACATCTAAATATTTCTTGAACACCTCCAGGGTCGGTGACTCTAACACCTCCCTGGACAGCCTGTTCCAGCACTTGAGCACTCTTTTGGAGAAGATGTATTTCCTAACATCCATCCTGAATCTCCCCTGGCACAACTTGAGGTCATTCCTTTAGTCCTGTTATGAGTTACGTGGCAGAAGAGGCTGATCCCCACCTCACCACGACCTCCTTTCAGGTAGTTGTAGAGAGCAATAAGGACACCCCTGAGCCTCCTCTTCTCCTGACTGAACAATCCCAACTCCCTCAGCCATTCCTTATAAGGCTTGTGCTCCAGACCCCTCTCCAGCTTTGGTGCTCTTCTCTGAATTTGCTCCAGGGTCTTGATATCTTTCTTGCAGTGAGGGGAATAAACCAGAACACAGTGTAGGTGTGGCTAAGTACAGAGAGATGATCACTTCCCTGATCCAACTGGCAACACTATTTCTGAGACAAGCCAGGATGCCATCGGCTTTCTTGTCTACCTTGGCACTGTTGGCTTACGTTCAGCACAGTGTTGACCAATACCCCCAGCTACTTTTCATCTACACAGTCTTCCAGCTCCTCTGTCCCAATCCTGTAGTCTTGCCTGGGGTTGTTGTAACAAAAATGCAGGACCCAGCACTTGGTCTTGTTGAACGTCATCCAGCTATTCAACCTCTCCAGATCCCTCATCAGGGCCTTCCTACCCCCAGGCAGATCAGCACTTCCTGCCATCTTGGTTTCATCTTCAAACTTACTGAGGTTGCACTCGTTGCCATTGTCCAGGTCATTAATAAGCATATTGAACAAGACAGACCCCAATACTGACTCCTTGGGGACACCACACGTGACTGGTCATCTGGATATGACTCCATTCACTACCACTCCCTGGGCTTGGTCCTCCAGCCAGTTCTTTATCAAGCAAAGACTATCAGTCCAAGCCATGGGCTGACAACTTCTCCAGGAGAATACTGTCAGAGACAGTATCAAAGGCTGTGCTGAAATCTAGGTAGACTACATCAACAACCTTTCCCTCCTCTACCAGGTGGGTCACTAGATCATAGGAGAAGATCAGGTTGGTGAAACAGGATCCGCCCTTCATGAACTAACACTGGCGAGGCCTGATCCCCTAGCTGTCCTGCACATGCAGTGTGATCTCTCTCAAGACAACCTACTCTATGACCTTACCTGGTACCAAGGTCAGGTTGACAGGCCTATAGTTTTCCAAATCCTCTTTATGACCCTTTTTGTAGACAAGAGTCATGTTGGCAAGCCTCCAATCCTCTGCAACCTCTCCAGGTGACCAGGAATGCTGATAGATGATGGAAAGCAGCTTGGTTATCACCTCTGCAAGTTCCCTCAACACCCTCATGCAGATCCCATCTGGCACCATAGATTTGTGGCAGTCAAGGTGGAATAGGTCTCTAACTGCTTTCACTTGAATTGTGGGGTGTTTATTCTGCTTCCCATCTGAGACTTCCAGGCTGGGGGTAGAGTACCCTGAGGATAACTGGAAGCGTGTATATGTGTGCATGCAATACGCATTGAGACCTGCATGTTCTATATGCCTCTCATGATGATGTTCTTGGGGATAAGTGAGCCCAGTTACAAACTTCTGGATATCCACCTATCTGCAGTTGCTATTTCTGACCACTCCAAATGATAGCAATACAGTGAGGAAGGATTATTTATTTTATTCTACAATATGGATACCAAGTGTACTGGGTTTCTTTAAATGAAAGCAAAGGAAGGGTTAATACTTCATCCTAAGGGTCTGGATTGATATTTGAGCATGAAAAGCAAGACTCAATTAAAAGTGAACCTTTTCAAATTATATTTTCTGTGAGCTTGTGCCAACTTGATTACAGAAACGGCTTTTGTACTGATCTGGTTTGTAAAATGCCTGCTTGCTTTAAATCTAATACACGTGCTTAAATTAAGTGACATGCATACACTGTATATACTCGTTTTCTTTCAATATTGGTGATTCTGTCATTCTTTCTGTTCTGAAAAAAATATTTCAAGGAAGAAAAAAAAAAAAAGACCTTTATTTAAGAACACTTTAAAAGACTTGAACAACAATAATATATATAATAACAATATACAAAATGGATTTCACTTGTTGGTTATGGTGGTGTTGATTTTGTATCATAAAGTAAGACTAACAAAGAATCTTAGTATTAGGACTGATAATAGACTGAGCATTGCTGTAGAGTAGCCTGTAAATGATTCTGCTGGAGCCTGTTAATAAGAATCATAGTCATCATAAGCATACTGATAGTTCATATTCACACTTATGTGAAAGATTATTAAGTCTCTGTCTTACTGATAACCCACTGATAAAGTTGACAGTCCTCATGATGTTCATCACCACTGATATGGATTATGTTCAGAGGAAGACTGATAACAGAGCAGCTTGCTGTCATCTGGATGTGATAGGGGGTCATCTAGAAATTCCATGCTTATGCATCTATATGTTCACTACAGAAAGAAATGACCTTGTTGCACAATCTTGTCAGGAAATAAAAAGGCTCAGGCTGTCAATCACATGGAAAAAAACAAAGACTTTATAAAACAGAAATCAGAGTAACTTCAGTCTTACTTTTAAAGCCATTCTAGAGGAAGGAAATGAATATATTTGTAATAAACTACAGGAAGACCATAAACTTATAAACCTTTATTTCTTCTCAGTGACTAGTACATCAATAATATATAATTAAGTTTAGCTTGGTTACAATTTTCCCCGAGTTTAAAGAAAGTTAGCAATATTTCAGCTTCTGAAAATCATGGGTCCTGAATATGTTCTGTTCCCTTCTTAATAATTAGCAGGAATTTGTGGGATGTTTTTTTAGAAAATGTATCTTATATCTTATATATATATATATATATATATGTATATGTATTACATATCATTTGTGTGAATGGTGAATTGGTTTTCTTGAAAACACTAACTTTTGCAATGCTAATACCTGTGATAAGAGGTGATGATATTCTTTTAGTAATCACTGTGTAGGTACAGAAACAGGAGCATATATCCTGTAGAGGTACTGTAATTCTTTTTTCTCCATAGTGCTGCATTGATTGTACCATCAAATGGGTGCAGAAATAGCTTTCCTTGAACTCTGTCAGTTAAATGCAAATATAGCAGAAAACCTTTTATCTGAATAGTTAAGTTCATGTTTATGTGAACATGTTAGCTCCAATTTTCTTGTTCAGTATTTCTTTGCAGAAATAAAGTGGTTTCTCTCAACAGGCTGAGATATTAAACTTGAATGACTGAGACCATTTGAAACTGGTTGGAGTAATGGATTGAATGTCATCTGTGTATTCAAAGTTAACAGAATCTGTCAGTCTTTAGGAAAGCTTTGATTTGTGTGTGTTTATACGCCTATGTGTCTAGGCTGATGGTACTATGAGATTCCTTAGTTTAAATAATAGCATATTTGCATCATTAGTCTGGTCCCTCATTCTTAAAGTGCCTACCAGATTTCAACTGAGGGAATAGTCATATATTCCTTTTGTAAAGAGCTGGAAAAGATTTAGTATCGTAGTAACTGGTGCTCTTATGTTTACTTCCAATGTTTACTTCAGTGTTTACTTCCAGAAAATAGTTATCTGGGAACATCTTCATGCACTGCAGTGCTTGGGCATCTGCATTTCTGCTTGCACTTCTTTGACTTAATTTGGTTGCACTGACGCACATGAGATGGTTCTGACTTCCCTTTTTACCAGCTGAGTTTTGTGGGTTACAGCTTGGGTTCAAGCTTGAGGTGTGGTAACAGCACTGATAGCCTTATGCAGTAAAAACACATCTTGCCTCCTTGTGATGAAACTAGTTCCTCTCCCTCTTTTATCCCAGCTATGCTCCTGACCTGAGCCATCAGGCTTTCCTTATCCATAATTTTCTGATGGCTCTTCACTATTTGAGCTCAGCTATTACTTATTATGCTATGTTGAAATGATTAATAGTTCCAGGAAGACAAAAAGCGGTTGTATATTTGTTACTGATTTCATAGTTAGCATTCAGGGACAGGAATCTGCAGACTTCCCTGGAGCTACTGCAGGGGCTTTTTGAGAACTGGTGAGGGCTTACTCCATCCAAAGGAATACACATGCAGGAAAAAATTCTCCTTCCCCAAACGCAAATCTATAACTTATAGAATGCAAGTAAATAGATCCTATTTTGTTTATCTTTTCTTCTAGTTTTATTTTACTGTAAAATATTTCTATAATTGGGTTCCTCAGTATCCTCTTGTCTCTCACTCTCAAGTGAATTACTTAATTCATTGCAGCTTTTACTCTTGAATTTCTGCACAAAGGAAATGGCCTATAAATCGTCTTTTCTGTATTATGTTATTTAGCTTTATGAATAAGTTGAAATAAATAACAATCATCTTTGGTAACCTGGAACAGATAAGAAATTCGAGGGGAAAGAAAACAGAAATCTTTTTTTTTGTTGTTAATTGCTATCAATTAATAACATATTGGTTCATTTAAAAATAATCTTTACATGCACCTGTGCTATCAAACTATGGGCTTGCAGATATGTAAATTTTGTATTTATATTTCCAAAATGTGTAAGTTTTACATTATCGCAGAGTTTAATTCCTGAACATATGCGATGGAAGCTCGCAGATTCTCTAGGAAAATCCTGATTCTCTACTTTGTCTCAGACCAGTAACTTGTGCTACTCCTCAGCTACTGGATTGCTTCTCACAGATGGTAGACTGCAAATCCACGCAGAACTCTCTAAACATTTATTGTTTATTTCCATGCAAAATTAGTGGGGCTTTTTGTTGTTGTTTTGTTTCTTGTTTTATAGCTTAAATCACAGATGAGTTTGATCTGAATGAACAGGACAAAACTTGCCACTGAGTGAATTCTGAGCATTTTTTTCTTCAGCTTCAGAGTTCATGTGTGAGGATTGGGCAGGCAGACAAGAAAAGCTCTTCTGGAATTAGTTTCAGAAAAGTGTTTTGTCTCAACTTTATTGCAGGAAAGTGACAAGATCTGGTTGCCCAGAAGAATGAGCTGGGACAGTCTCTCTTCATATCCCCTTTACAGAAAGGGTGGTTAGGTACTGGAATAGGCTCCCCAGGGAGGTGGTTGAATCACCATCCCTGGATGTGTTTAAGAGCCGTTTGGATGTGGTACTCAGGGATATGATTTAGCAGAGGTTTTTTTTTAGAGATGGGGTACTGGTTAGGCTGCGGTTGGACTTGATGATCTTCAAGGTCTTTTCCAACCTGAGTAACTCTATGATTCTATGATTCTGTGATTCTAAAGAGTCTTTCACTTGGGGTTAGTGGTCTACATTTCTTGTACCCAGTGTTCCTCATTGCTTGTTTTTGTGTTTTATTAAGCCTGGAAAATGCGTTGCTGGTTACTTTTCTAACCATCTGTTTTTACTGCTCATTCTCCGACATGTAAAGATAATGGCAAAATTTTTCATGGATTTGCTTAATGCAGCAGCCTTTTCAGGCTACAAAGAAACAATGAGATTTAATAGGAAAAATATATTTTTGCACATATTTTTGACCATCCTAAGTAGAGAAAAAACAGAAGAAAATAATTATTATGTGAATTAGAGCAAATGTTTGAAAAGAATTGTAACTTGAATTTCACTAGTACTCTGTTATACATGAGATCTATATATTTGAAGATAAGGTTTAAAACAGTAAGTTACAGGAATAAGTTAACAGTACAGTACATCTTACATAGAGGATATCAAATGTCTAAAAAGTGTACCTAGATAAATTAGATAAATGACTGCTCTCTAGCTTAGTTTGTTGGTTTTCTCAAAGAAGATAATCATTATGAAATTATTTGCTTGAGACAGTCAGCAACACTAAACATTTCTTAATAAATTCTATGGCATGCTGATTTCCCAGGTAATATAGACTCTGCACTTTGTTCATTCACCATATCTTAATAGCAAAATTTTTGCAAGAACAAAATACCTGTTGAGTCCTCCTGAAAGTTAGATATAAATGGTCATGTAATTTTCATGGGAGGGAGCACTGCCTCTTAAACATGTCTCTAGCATCAGTTACCAATGCTTTCATGTTGACACAGATCAACAAAAAACTTTCTTGGTATGGGAATCTAAGCCCAGATGCTTACAAGATCTGTAATACTTACCATAGCAGCTTCAGCAGGTGCAAACAGATGGCTAAAATTTCTGTTAGACCGTATAATGTAGACTACTACTGTCCTGCTATGCCTAACTGGAATCAATTAAGTATGAAGCAGGATATCAGGCTATGAATCAGAAGTATTTTATATCCTGTAAACTGCGCAGCTTGTTTGTTTGTTTTTAAAATGCTTCTTTTAATGAGAGGCCCTGGGGATAGCAAGAAAAGCAGCAAAAGAGTGAGATAAGTTCATATTTGAAACATTTTGAACTTAAGTTGGAAAACAAGCATCGCAGTTAATAGCTCTGTGGATAAAGCCCATTTCAGAGGCTGCTGATGTACCCTATTTGGGTACATGTTCCTTGTTGTGGGTTCTCCAGAAAACCTTGGTAAAATACGCCTGTTTGATTGCTTGTCCTGCCTCCATGTGGCTAAAGCAAAATCCAAACAAAGATAACCTTTCTTGAAATTATTTTTTCTGAGCATGATACTTTAATGTAAGTTATAAGGATAGTTGTATCAAGACAGCTAATGAATACAGAAGGCTGCAGCAAAAGTAGCCTCAAGAGGTATTTAAGAGCATTTTAGCTAGCCTTGGGAATTCAGTCTCTAGTATTTAGATAGGACAAAACTGATGTAAACAGAAGCAACTGGGTGGAAAAAGGGAAGAGGGAAGAAAAAATTTTGAATGTGAAATACAGAATGTGAAATGCAGAACAGGGAGGAAAAGATAACTAAGAATCCAAACAGGAAAAAAAAAAAAAAAAAACAAAAAAAACAAAAGAGTCCAAAACAATTTTTCTTCCTAATTCTGCTTTGTATAGTGAAATGAAAAAGGATGCTGTAAATATAGTAATGGAAATTTCATTTCACATCATTCTGCTGTTTACTGTTTTCCGTTTTCTCTGAATCAGTCACAGTCTTTTTCTGAGCACTGCCACAAAGCTGAATAAATGGCAAAGGAAAATAAGTGACATTTGTGTATAGGGTGAGTGTAATGACATTATCTCAAAAGAATAAGTTCATGTGACATTGTTTTAAATATGAGCTGGCAACTGCTATTGAGCTTGCACTGCCTGCTTTTAACCTTTAATTTGTGAGAATCGCTGTGAATAAAGATGGACTTTATTTGCTTAATATTTATTTTTCAGTACCTTAAATTTGGAGCTGTCATCATGAATATTCTGAAAAGTTGTTCTCTTTCCCAGTGCTGTCCGCAGGTTCCTGTTTCCCATTGAGTCACTCCTCCAGCACTTCAGTAAAGTGCTGGGCCATCTTCTTCTGTAACCTGAATGGGAAGGATTTCCTAGTCTAGAAGATTCTGAGTAAAATGAATATTCACATATTCTTGCAGAGTATCCATATGCCTTTCAGAATCCTTGTGCTTTCTCAGGCTCCAAGTATCTTATTCAGAGCTAATTGTTCATTAAGTAATTATCAGTTAACTTTCCAAAATATACACTATGGAAAGAGTAAATTGAATGCAGACAAAATGGCTAGATCCAGGAGAGTTAGTCAGATATTCAGTACAAATACAGATGTTCAAATCTATATTTTCAAGCATTCCTGAAGAGCAAAGAAATTTCAGATCTTAATATTTCTTGCCATCTACTTTTTTTTTTTTTTTTTTTTTTTTTTTTTTTCTTTCTTCCTTCTTGAAGGGATTTCCATGCCTAAAGATCTGTGGGATTTAGGAAGTGTATGTATGGTGTAGAAAACACAAACTCAGTAAATGAAAAATCTTCGTATTTCAGAAGTGCATCTCAACCTTATAAGATCTAATAGTTCAGAGCTACTTTAGGAGTACCTTTAATAAATTCTGCTTTAGCTTCCATGCATACTTTGTCATTCACTAGAGTGGGGTCCCAAAGTCTGTTTTGCCATCTACCCATTTACTCAGGTTAAGTATTTCATTTTCAGGTTAATGATTATTATTATTTTTTTTTGTTTATTTTTGTTTTAAAATTATATATTCAAGAGAAAAAATATTAAAAATAAGAGAAAAAAGGATATGGTCACATAGCTTGTTTTTGTTTTTGTTTTGAGCCAAAAGGAATAATCATTTATTCATACAACCAAGAATCGTTTGATTTCTTGTGACTGCCTTACATAGCAAATAAGATGGGGCAAATGCAAGTGAGTCTGTAAGCAAACTACGTCATATCAACATTGAGAGAAAATCATGTTATTTGGTATTTGTGAATTGAAGTCAGTTAAAACCAGGATTCTTTACATATCATGTAAAAACACCACATATGGTTTCAGCAGTATAGCTTCTATACTGTTTAAAAAAATCCAAATTTTTTCTGTCATTCTTTTTTAGGAGAAGTAGGCTGTTGAAATTACATTTGTCAAAGCTTAAATCCTGTGTTGGAAGTACAAAATGAAAACATGAATTGCAAGAAATACATATTCAGACTGATATTCTGCCTTTCTTGGATACTTTTAAATACACATTTGATTTACTATTTTTTGTTTGTTTGTTTGTTTTTTTCAAAATTAGAAAAAGCAATAGGATAAAAAAAAAAAAAACAACAAACCAACAACAACTAAATACTTGTTAATAGGTGGGCATCTTTTGTAGTGGAGATGGGAAGTGGTTGATGTGATGGAACTGCCAACATATACACCTGAGATGAGACAGGACCGTGGCCTATCTGTGTGTCTACTTTATTTGTTGTTGTTGTTGATGTATAGTCTCACCTTGCTTTTTTATCATGTTAAGGTTAATGTTAGTGTTGTACCACCTTCATTGGATATTTGCAGTGTCTTCTACTGGCATCTGAGTGGATATTGTAATCCTGGCATTAATTGGCTGAGAATCTGTACATTGTTGGAGAAGGGAAAGAATATATTTCTAGAAAGTCCTTCTATAAAAGAGATTTTGAAAACTCTTTCATGGCTACTGGGTTTGTACATTGAGGGGAAAAAGGGTATTGAAGACATCTGGACATTTCATAGGGTGAGTGACTTATTGTTAATAAAAGACCAGATACAGTGGCTGAGTCCTGATGGATACAGCAAAATGGAGGCAGCTGTACAGGAATACTGGCAGAATTGAAAGCCTCCTAGATCAGCTCTTTGCCACAAGGGAATACATAACAAACTACCGTCTGTAAGATTTGTTAAATTCTGATGAAAATAACGATTATGTGGTTATATATAACCTAATTTCACAAGAGGAAATGGAGATATTTAGGCACAATTACTATGTTAAATACTTTGATTCTCACATAAGGCTTCTCATTCGTGATTACTTCCCCCAAAGTAGGGATAAATAAAATAAAGAAAATAAAAAATGCCATGTTTTCAGAGAGGAGGGAAGTAACCTGAAAGTAGAATCAGATAGTAGATAGACTGCTTTTATTTCATGAGAGGTAGAAGTGGACCTCATGGACATTGTGATTCTTTGGGAAAGAGCTCAGACTGGCTATATACTAAAAACATACGTTCAACTTTAGATTTACATTACTAGATACTTGACACCTGAAGTCTCAAAAATAAAGTTGCAAGGACCTCCAACTCAAATCTACTGAAAGAACAATACATTTATAATGTCAATAACATTTCAATTGTTGTTGATACTGAAAGAAAGGTGAGATATATTTGGGAGACTAAGAGGAAAACTCCTGAGGTGGCAGCAAGCGTGAGGGAAAACCTCAGTTTGGATATAGGAGATGATTAAATATAGAAGGAAATCAGTGAGTTCTAAATTCAACTACTTGTTGTTTTCTTTGAATATGATAATATTCATTTATGTAACTTCTTTTCCTATTGTCTCCTATCCTCTCATCCCTAGTTGTGATGTCCACACTGAAAACTGAGGCAGCATATTCATTGATTTCAAGAGTATACAAATACCTCTGCAAAGATACTGACGCTAAGAGGTCCGGTTTTATACATTATCTCTGTTCGTGTTTTAGTCCTTCCTACTGTTAGCCTACAAGAAATTCTGCTCCATCACTTTATGCTCTTTCTCTGTAGTATGCATTGTGCAATAGTGCAATACTCGTGCTTTGTTACTCTACTTCCAACATGTTCCTGCTAACTGTTACTTCCAGCCTCACATATTTCAACATCAGTTTTGTTTACTTTACTCCCTAGATACCTAGAATTTCTATACAAATACTAATTGATGTTCTTTTGTTTGTTTGTTTGTTTTTTCTCTCTCTTTCTTTAAGAATGTATTTTCTGTTTACAATGGTGGATTGTGATTGGACAAGGGGGAATGGCTTTAAATTAAAATGGGAAGTTTAGGTTAGATGTTAGGAGGAAGTTTTTCATGCAAGGGGTGGTGACACACTGGAACAGGTTGCCTAAGGAGGTTGTGGATGCCCCATCGCTGGAGGTATTCAAGTCCAGGCTGGGTGTGGCTCTGGGTAGCCTAGTCTAGTGGTTGTTGATCCTGCCCATGGCAGGGGGTTTGAAACTAGATGATCTTTGCAGTCCTTTTCAACCCAGGCCATTCTATGATATCTATGATATGATTCTATGATTCTTGCTTTTGGTAATGACAAATGCACCATTTTCTCTGGCAGAGGGAAATAATAGGAATGTGGAGAGACAGTGCTTGGCCAGTCAATTTCTGTTAATATTTTATTGGTGTCAACAATAGCTTCTAGTTTCTCTAGCTCACAGTTATACTGCAAGTTGAATTCATCTGATTCCTGCTGTTAAAGTCTTCAGAGCAGCTGGTTTGATCATCTGTATGATTTCTTCAAAGATATTTAAAGATTTTTTTTCCTTTCGTTTAAGAAGAATTACCTAGTAGTTTCTGATAGACTTATTTTTAAATTACAGTCTACATTTTGATTCAGTCCATGTCAAAGTATGTTTATTTGATATGAAATAATACTTCACATTTTCTTCTGCCTGAGCAAATCATCTTTTTAAGTAAACATTAATTAAGCTTTCTAACACTCACTCTGATAACAAAATGCAATTATTTCAGTTAGCGTACTGGTTAAATTGGAAACATAGAGGAGAACTGCACCTAAAACTCGGGCCTCTGATTTAGCTGTGATAAATTATTTGCTCTGTGTTATAAGTTGGCAAAGGTGCATTAATGTTCCGCCAGCCAACATCAGTGTTGATTCCTGGGTTACCAGCTGAGGTAAATTTTATATTACGGGATATATGAGTAAACAATTCCTTTAAGTATTTTTAAGCTGTGCCTTATAGATCAGATGTATTCACTATCTATACTGGATGGTTTTGCTCTCTCTCCCAGGAAAAAGGACCAGAACCTGGAGGTTTCCTAGGACTCTGTTTGCTACAGATACAAGCCATAAATATATAGCTCTTTCTCTTAAACTTATTCGTCATCTCAGAGTTATAAATATAATCTAAAAACAAATCTAAAACCAATCAAATGAACAAATAAAATGTTAAGTGAAATAATAAAATTTGGAAAACCAGCACATGGAGTGTTGTATAGAATATCAAATAAGCTGATAGTCTGTTGCATGTAATAGTTTCCTTTTCCTTATACCCGTAGCAAAGCTCTGCTTCTATGATCTAGCAGATAGACAAACAAGATCTTAATTCTGAAGCATGAAGCAACCTGAATTGACTTTCTCCTATTTAGGTAAAAAATTAAATGGTCATTTGTCTTTACTGCTCACAGTCATTTGAGACATTCTTTGTCTAACAATTTTTTATTATCACAGTCAACTGAAAAAATAATGTAAAGATGAGAGATCTGTTTTAGCTAAGCGTTGTTGTAATTAAAATAGAGTATGCATACTCCAGCATGTTACTTACATCACCAATAAATCTATTTCCAACCATGCTATTGGGAATAAGTTACTCATATTCTAACAAAATTAAACAGGTCAGTTATTTTTTCTCTGCTTGAAATTAGTGTGGTTTTATTTGTTGGTTCAGTATGAAATGATAGCTTTTATTTTACAAAAGTGTCAAATTAAGAGATATTTTATCAGCAGTGTATTTATCTGCATGAAATTACTTTTTAAAAAGTTACTGCAGAAAAAAAAAAAATCCTTTCAGACTTTTGGTAATACTGGTGCTCTTTCAGTGAAGTGATTCGGTCGTAAAGAAAAAAAGTTTTTCTTCTTAGAAATGTTTGTGTTTTTGTTGGTGGTGGTGTTTGTTTTTTTTTTTTTTTTTTTCCTTGTTTTAGTCTGTTTTGTTGTTGTTGATTTAATTCTTTTTAATGAATTTTAGAATTTACAATTTTGGAAATAACTCATCCTTAACATCCAAAGAAATACAACAAAAACTTCACTTCCTATGTTTTTCTGACTTACAGGTTTCTGCTTTCTGATATCTTATAATGATGAAAAGCTTTTACTGGCTTACTATCAAAATGAAAGTAAACACTAAAATAAGAAATTCCAGACTTCTTTGGTTTCTTTCTTTTAATTGAGATTTTGGCATGTAAAAATGGTGAAATTAGTGTTTTCAGATTTTACCTGTAATGACACAGGGAAAACTAAACTATTCTGATAGCAGCATACACCAGGTAAAACATATTCATGTACTTGAATGATTATTCCAAAGAGAAAGAGTCAATCAAATTGATTTTTAAAAGGGTTGGATATAAAAGATGTGTGTCTCAAGGGTAGAAGTGGGAAACTTAGATGAAAGTACCTAGTGAGATTCACTACCTTTAGATTTATGCAGATGGTGAGTGGGCCTATTTCAGACTGAAGTTTTGTACTCAGATGCCAGAAATTCTCATATATCCTGTTTTTGGCACTTAAGAGAGTTTTTTTTAGGATATGGCCCTTATGGAAGGTACATAAAATTCCTACTCATGTTGCTTTACAAAATACTGTACCGGACTTTCACCTTCTTCTTTCTACAGATTGTAAACAATTTCACCAATTTATTGGTATATTGTAATGCTTTCTTGTTGGCAGATGGTGGCTTTCCACCATTTGTTGCATTAGTGTACTTAGATCAAACGTTTTGGAGTGAGGTGCTGCTCTGTGTGTGTAGGAGCATTGCAGGATGGTTCTTACTGTGCATAACTTTTCAGAATATTGTGAAAAATCACATGAGCAGCGCCACAGTTTAAAAAAAAGATTGCGTAGGAATGTTCTGTTTCAGTGAACTCTTTTTTTCTTACTAAAGAATCACCGTCTCCCTACTTAGGAATTCTTTGTTTAGTCTCAGTCTTTTGTTTTCTTCTTTTCCAATGCAGTTGCGTGGGAAATAAATTCGTTAAAGATTTGTGCACAAAAAAAAAAAAACATTAGTAAGAAATTTAATGAGAGATTAAATGTGGAAATATACATGTGTTCTGGATCCAGGGTTAAGTTTCCTGTGTCTCTACAGAGTCACTTACATCTGACTAGGGAGGTTTATTTGTCTTGCACTTACGCCACTGACTTCATGTTTGTAATCAGTGCATATTTAGTGGTCAATCTACTTTGCTGTTAATCAACTGACAAAGAAGGCTACATACTGAGAATTATTTTCCCCTTCAGAACTGTTATTGAGATGAAAATGGATTTATCATCATCAGCATTTTTTGGTAACACTAAAATGGTAAATTATGTGTATGCTTCATAACTGTGCCTTTAATATCTCTTCAGAATCTTTCTAATTGAATCCAATATTAATCTTTCTCAGCAGTGTATTTCTTCTAACACCTACTTGCGTGTTTCCACCTAGCATTACAAACCAATTCCATTCTATGAGTAGTAGATACTTAACAAGTTTGTACTTTTGAGTGGCTCATCAGGAAGCCCGTGGCATCAATAATATGATCACATCTCCATAAAGCACAGTATTGCTTCCTTCAGTATTCCCTAATTTGGATGCATTTAGATATTGATATATTTGCTCATCTTAAAGTATGAAAATAATAAACATTGTAACATCTTAAGCTGATAGTCTGTGAACCTGAAAATAAAAAGGGAGGCTTTGTTTTACATATGGTGTATTTCTGTTGTTTGGATGATTTTCTAGATAACCATCTGTGGCAGAGTAAGGATAGCAAGAAAACTGATTTCTCATACTTGTTTGCCAAGATTCATGAATATCTGCTTAGTGTGGCATGTTGCCTAATCAGAGGCTGGTTGGACTCACTGTCAGAGGTTTCAAACAGTAATGTATTTAGAGCCTGCAATCAGGCAAGCCTTTTGGCATTAATCTAGAAAATTTCTAAGTACAGGGGACTGAACTTTGTGCGAATATGAACCTGCTGGAAAGAAAGAAAGGGATTTAAAAATGGTTGCAGATAAAGTGAAGGACTAACAGAACAGTTCAGGAGAGCACAAGGCCAATTCTGACTGCCAGTAAAAGCAGACTGCCTCAGGACATTTGAAATCTAGGGAGATTATTTGAGCCAGAATATAGAAATGTGAGTAACTGGTAATAACAAACAATAGGGCCAAGAGAGAGATCTAGATAAATCCCCTACATTTAGGACTTGTTACCTAGTAAATTTTGGAAGTCATTAAGATACTTAAGAGGTTTGACCCAAACCCTACTGAAATCAGTGCAAAGGTTCCCTGATATCTCTGTCAAACTTCAAGATTTAAAGTAGCTGCACACAAAAAAATCTATCATCTGTACTTTTGTTTGTATCTGACCCACGAGGTATCACAAGACTGGGAGTAAAATCAAAGGGATCTAGCAAAGATCTAATATGGAAAAAGAATATGTATTAGCTGAAGTACAGCAGAAATAAGCAAACTAACTTTTAATCTCAAAACAAAATTATCTTTTGTGCCTAAATAAGCACACATATATACACAACTGCATGTAGTTTTACTTGCATGATTCTTTCTTCCTTGTTTAAATTTCAGTTGTCTATTTCAATGAATCTTTATTCTAGAGTTCTCTTGGCATGTGGAGGTCTCCTTGATCATATCAAGATGATTAATGGAGTAAAAATGGTGTGACGCTTGTGCGAGAGAGAATTTAAATAACTGCTATTTCTGTAGTTGTTATTTCTGTAGTCTATAATAGTATATAAATTCTGTTATATAACAGCAAATTAAATTATTGCTATATTAGCACTGTTTTGATACTATGGTGGGAAAACCCTGCTGTGCATCCTATCATTTCAGGTGATTATTTTGTTTTGCTAAATAGTGAATACTTCCATCAAAAATACAAAATGAGGACTGCATGGGAAAACACATGTAAAAATTCATGTAACAAAATTATAAAATCTACATTTTCAAGCTGTAAAACCCAAATGCAGAACATACAGTTGTCTGACAGGCTTTCTGTAGTGTTTGCTATATCTTTTTTTCAATTTATCCTAAAGAGCTTCTGGAACTCATACTAGAACTCAGATATTTTCATTTAAGGAGGCTGATTTCTTGTGGCTCTGCTGCAACAATTCCTGTATTGCTTTTCCAGTAATTTTATCCCTGACTAGTGCAAGAATCAGAATTAGTTTTATACAGTGGATTATTGAAGAGGTGAAGCCATCCCAACTTTGAGGGATGGCTGTATATTTCTGAGCATCCCAAGCCCTCTATCATGCTCAGGATCTCACAAGAATATCAAGAACAAGAACAACAAATTCAGTAAGAAAATAAGTTACATTTTTTCCTTTTTGGTGGCTTTGAAGAAAGATCTTTGACACCTTTCATTAACTTCTTACATCACTGAAGTAATTAAAAGTTGTTGTCTGCCAGTATTTGATCATTTTCTCCTTTTGATCAGACATCAAGTGTGGGTGATCATCCCTGACCTTCAGCATCCCCTTCCTTCATCTCTGTTCTCATACTTAAGAACATTCCTGTTCTTAGCCTGTCTTAACTCTTAAAAATATACCTTGCTTGTAGTAAACAATGATGAAAAATCACTAAAGCAATCCTTTTGTTCACTGTGGTGACATTTCCTCTAATTAAATTTTCATCTCTGAAGGTATTTGGGCCTCTCTGGTCCATCTGGGATATGTTTGCCCTCAGCATTGCCTCAGGCCAAATGTATTTTTGTTGATACGCTGCACAGCATGCTGTCCTCAGTGGCTGTGGGTATTCCCCACTGGTGGTTTATTTAGAAGATTATTTTACCAGTTTCAAAGTATTTTTTCTAAAGTCTTTTTTTCCCCACTTCTTTTGAAAGAGAGAGGGAGCTGAGTGCCCCCACAGTGCCCTCTCTTCTATGAATCAATGTGATTTTATGTTCTTTTCAAGGAAGTTTTTGAACACGCTATTTGTAGACCCATGATGGGACGGAGGGGACTGCATTTCTACACAGGTCAAGAACCCCTCAAAGGACTTTGTCTAAAGAATATTTTTCTTTGGGTTGAGCATCAACCTCAGTTAAACTGATCTGCAGAAACTGATTTAAACTGATTTGGTAAGGGATCTTGATTTGTGGTACAAAGAGCAATAAATGTGAATAAGTGTTAGAGGGTTAGAGGTAGCAAAAGGATTTGGGAGCCTTTTTTTATTACCTTGCTGCAATATGTGCCTGGTGGTAAAAAACATAACAAAACTGTTTCCATCTATTTTTACATTTCCCACACTATCTCACTCAACACATCTTAGCACCAAATTGCAGAAAGTCATTTTTGCACACATGCACAAACTACTACAGTACAAGATATGGTTTACTGATTTAAAAAGAGAAATGCATGAATCACTGCAAAGTGTAATGAAAGTGTTTCCCATTTACTTTTGCATAATAAAGGCCATTGGGAAGACTGTCTTCATATTGGCTATGCATCATAGATGCTCTTCTAATTCTTTCAAGATAATGGAGTCTTATCCCACGGAAAAGTCTGCGTGAGATTTTTTTAGGATAGTTTTTGATTTTACTATTCTACAGCTCTGATATAATTTTGGAATATCATATTTCTACAAAAACTCACGTTGCATTTACCGTTTCTGATTATTCAGTAATTAACATTCTCAACCAATTTTGTCATACTGAGAGACCTGGGCAAAGGTGGCAGCCATCATTACCAGAAACAATCACTTTTCAAATTACTTCCCAAATTTCATAAAACTTACACATTCTCTTCCCCCCCCTCCCTCCCCCACCTTAACTCCTCCACACACATAAATGCAAAGGGATCTTGCTACAAGAAAAGAAAGGACATGGAAAAAAATAGGAACAAGGCATCTGTGAATTAATCGTGTTTTTGTGGTTTCAGTCCACAAATTCTGAATAAAATTACTGCTTAGAAAACAGTTCTACTGTGTTTGGGAAGTTGTGCTGTTTGAAATTTCCTTGCTTCTAAGTTGAAACTGAAAAATCATAAGAATTTGGTTTCTTTACTGTGTTAACACAATGTTGTTAAGTAGTAATGGCCATAATAGTGTCATTTATGAGACCATGAATGGGCCTTTTTACTTGCATGTATCTTACTGTTGCACACCCCAATAAAGTGCCCTGTCATTTCCACTTTTGCAAATGGAATGAAAGATTGGGATGCAGAAGTAAGTAACTGTAACAATGACAGTTTCATGCTGACTTTGCACAGGTGGAAATGAAACAAAAAAAGAAGAAACAACAATAGTAGAGAGCAGTGTCAGTCTTGTTTATGTTTAAGGATTCAGTCTGTCCTTACATGACATTAAAGCCCAGCAATGACAGGCAAACCCTCTGACTGATCACACCTGCACCAAAAAAGTGTGAAGAGCAAGGGGTATTTTTTCTGGAAGAGAAGCACCTTAATCCTGATAGAACTCCATGGAGTTATTGCATTGGTAGTTTTGCAGAAGGTTTGTCAAGAGCTGAAGTACTTTTCAGATGAGTTTTGATAGGCTGTATAAGAAGTTATATGTCATATCCTTTAGGCTTTTCTAAAGCTGTACATCCATCTCTGTTTACGCTTTTTTTCTCTATAAAGTGCTTAGTTATGGAAAAGGCAGTAACATTATGTTATAGAATATGCACAAATACTTATTTAATCCTGCAGCTTTTTCCCTTTAACAGTTTTGAGTGGTTCAAGGTACTCAGACTAAACAAGAGAAAGGCATGCTCTATTACTGTATTTGTTCATTTTCTTTTCAAAACTTTATCAAATATATTATTTCATTCTATTCTTGGAAACCACTGTTATAGCCACTCTGTACAGACATAAATAGCTTGTAAAAGACAAGCCTGCAGAGAAACAGAGAAAAATGGCTCCCAGGACTTCCACTTTGCGAATGAGAAAGACAGAATCTTTTCTCCAGCAAATGTAGAAATGTACAAAGTGCTTTAGATAGAAGAATTGGAGCAACGTGAAACCAAATTGCATATGAGCTTATTTGAACTTTAAAGAATAGCAGTAGCTGTATCTCTCACAAGTGTTCTGTCAGTGTTCTTAGGCTTAGTATTTTAGCTGGAATGTTCAACCTGCCTTGGATATTGAGGTGCCAGTCCATACTGACAGGAGAAGATCTCCAGTCTCCCTAACCAGAGTCTATGTCTCTTTGTTTACAAAATTATCAAACTTACACGTATTAAAAGATGTTATGAAAGTTCTTAATGCCTTTCTAGCAGTAATTCCTTATGTAATCTTGTCTTGAGATAAAATGTTTGTTCAGATAAAAAATATTAGCAGAGGAGAACTCAATAAAAAGCAACAATTATTTTATAACTCTTAAAATGGTTCAGGCTGATTCTCTCCTTCTTACAAAAGACCAAGTTCTAATAAGGAATGTGATTTCAGGAAGGATGTGAGAAACCTAAAGAATCTACATGAGAGGATGCCTCCTCCTTCTGGAAACCTGTCAAAAAATAATAAGACAAAGGCTGTTCTTAGAGGCTCAACATGGTCCAGGTAGGAGTGCACCTGGCACTAGATGCAGACAGCAGCTGTTTCACCAGCATCCGTAATCTGAACTGGTGGCTTCCTGGCTGTACCTGTGTGCCCTGAATGCAAAAAGCATCTGTTTCACATTTATTCATTTACTCAGATGGCATTATCTACACTACTCGCTACCTTTGGACACAAGACTCTCATTTATAATTCATAGTACACAGATGCTTACAGGGAGTAGAAGCTTTGGCTACATTACCTGTCACTCTAAGTATATTTTGTATTCATGGTGGGTAAATATACAAGTATAAAGCTGCCATATTGTGTATGACTATCTATAATGCATTAGCAAACAGTTGTTTGATCATTTATACTGTCATTCTTTGTGGTTGAAATGATGTTAGAATGAAAAATGAAACAAACTGTGGGTTCAGCCTCTGTTTCTCTCCTCTTCTCTCACAATCTCTTTTTGTGTGCTGTTGGTCCTTTAAATTTTTCTTTTTTGAAAATGAAGGTGATTTTGTCTCCTATTGTTTTTCTCTTTGTATGATTATCATTCAGTACTCGGTCAGCTATTCAGTAAGTTCACCAGTACAGCTGGCTTCAGGAGAAGATGCTTCCTATTCTTTGCTTTCATAGGCTCATAAATCCAGCCTGCTGAGAATATTAAAAGGAGAAAAATACTCAGGCAGGAATAAAGAATATCAAAAAGAGAAAGTGAATGTAACTGGGGAAACATTTACTCAAGATTACGTATTAAGCAATTTGCTCTTTAGTACTGAAGGAGTAAGGAGAGAGAATATATAAACTGTATTTTCCAGAGCCCACTGCATCCATCAAACACTGTTAAAACTGGCCATTTTTGAACAAAGAGAACATTCTGTATACCTTGTATTGTTTTTAAAAGCTATTTTCGGTGCAGTAAATATTAAAGTATGTCATTGTCCCTTGCATGAGCTCTCACTCATTTTTTAGGAGGGCAACTTTGCCAGAGATGCTTGACTTAAGAACCCATTAAAATGAAAATGTACTTGCAGAAACAGTGCTTGAAGACATGGGCAACGAGCATGCTTGGCAGCCTGGAAAGCTTACAGAGCTCGCCTAACAGGAATGCCATCACATTAAAGAATTAGCATAGCCCCAGGCAACAGTCTTCTTTTGCAGTAGATGTGAGTGACATTTTGTATCTGAGGCACACTTTTTAATATTCCTTATCCACATGTAAGTTTTTTATGAGTACATAAAAAAGCAAAAGGTTGGTTTGTTCCTGTTGACATTTGTTCTTATTTCTTTCTCTCACTGGGCACTACAACTCAGATAAAGCTCTGATGTTCATCTCTTCTTCCACAACTTTCTGACTCCCTCCAAATATTAATGCCTCTTCAAGCTTGTATTTTCTTCTCAGCAGAACCTGTTTTGTCATTTTGTCTAATCTCTACCAGATGCCATAAATTCAACAAAACTGCCACAAAAATCCTGCTGACCTCTTACCTACTTAGCAGTGCTTCCAATTTTACTGCTTAAAAGTACAAATAATTAAAAACAAAACAAAACAAAAAACCATTGATGAAAGTGTGTTACAGAAAGAAATGAATGTCAGTGTTTGACAGCCCCAAATGAACCTCTCTTTTCACTGACCCCAATCTATGAGAATTGAAGTCAGGGAAAATTGGAGAAATAATCATTCAACAGCCTCATCAATCAAAGCAGCACTTTAGACTGCTAATTATTCCCTAGTGGGGATACCTGAGAATTGAGAATTACAAATATTTGGCTCTTCTGACCACTCAGCAAGTAAGCTCAGGTTATTGATTCCTCTACATGAAAATAATCCACCTGACTCTCAGATGCTTTCTCTTGGGAAATTATCTTGCATAAAGTTCTCTGACAAAGAACATATAACCAAAAAATATAGCTGCTGACAGCTAAGCTTCATAATATCCTAGTAGACTCCATTTTGTCCAATTGCTTTGTGTATTTGCAACACAGGAAAAAAAAAAAAAAAGTACTTGTCTTTTTCTCCATTTTAGTTGAGGCTACTAGTAGTAGCTTCCATCTTTGCTTGATAGGCTGCACAGAGCCTGAGAGTGTACACAGGGGAGGTTGATCAGGAAGATGTGGTTAGTTCTGGTTCCTTATGTACATATGGTAGAATTTGAAATTTCTCTTTCTAACTTGCTGGAGCAAGTTGTTCATTCTGTCTTTTTTAATCACAGTCAGTGGATTAATCTCAATAAGCTGATGGTGCTTATATGTGACAACAACATTGTTATGACCTTGTTTTGGTGTCTTGTTTCTCAATGGAAATCAGGAACAAGTAGTGCCTAAAACTTCTAGAGTCTGGGGACAGACACTGTAAGTGGTTTGCAGGGATACACTAGTGTATTGGTTTTAAATGTACAGATGGAAACAAAATGTACAGAAGGTATACAAGTGAATAAGTAAAGGAAAAACTCACCAATGGTGGTGCCTTGACTGAGGCAGCTGAGGCAGTCCTCCCTGGTGAGCGATCTCCAAGAGATACTGCTCCAGTGGGAGTCAGCCCTTAAATGAGGTCTCAGAGGGGATGGAGTCAAGCTCCACCCCTTCCGGGAGCACAGCTACATCACTCTCACCTGTGCTCCCACAGCTGACCCCATACTTGCCTCAGCTGATTAATCAGAGGTTCAGGCTGTGATTACCAATCTCCCATACACACTAGAAAAACGACGTATCCTGTTTTCGTGTAAGAGCTTCCTACATTTTGTCCCTAACACACTCCAGATATAGATCCCAGTTTCAGAGACTGTGAAGAACTAAGAACAGAGAGTGAGTGAATTAGGTCAGAGAGATGCTAAGCCAGTTTGAGAACTCAAGAAGTTTGATTTTTAGGTTATTTAATAGTCTTGTTTTTTCCTTAGTAGTCATAATGTGGAGGTAAAAGAGTATGTTTGACTTTCAGTTCACAATTCAAGATTTTATTTAATTGCTGTATTCTCCTTTGGCATATATTTTTATTTTTTAATATAACTATGTCTACATTTCACCAGTCAAATCCTAGATATCTGAAACATAACCAGCTGACTTAAGAAAGTTTGTTATTAGCATTAATTTCTCTTTTGAAGCACATGGGAAAGTCTCACCACTACTCCCTAAAAATATCTGTTCAGGAGTTATTTTTCTCCCTGATAGCAATGGGTACTTGCTGAACACTCATAATCCAGCAGCATAACTTTAATGGCACAAAGCCTAAGAATTCTCATACATCACTGCAGTCTTCTGTTTAAATCCATAAACATTCCATAAAGAATGTTGCAACAGATTTTCACACTTTCATAAAAAATACACTGCACAATTTTGATTTTTCTAATTTATTATTATTATTATTATTATTATTTTTAAGAGAGCCCTCATTGCCTCACTGTTCTAAGGCCACTTTGGTACAAGGATTTGCTATCTCAGCTGACAACTGCACTGAAGCCTATAATAAGAATCTCCTTCTTTCGCTCTAACAAGCAAATTCCCTGTTTTCTGAGAATCCTCTCTAGGAAGGCAGTGCTGAATGTGTAGCAGACTTGAAAAGAAAGCCTATCTACACTGCCATTTTCGCTTTTCATTTTTCTAATTTGCAACTCAGCTCACGTCCAGCTTGAAGAAGCAATTCTGCGTTGAAAATGCTGCAGCTGGTTTCCTCCAGTGCTCCCCCTATTCATAGCTAGGGAGGCAGTGGTGGGCTTACGCAAGATTGGCTTAAATGGGAAATCAATACTGGTTCCTTGGTTCCTACAAAAGAGCTGAACTGGGCTGGATTTGCTCCAAGGAGAAAAAAGGAGTGGAGTGGAAAAAACTGTCTGCCAGTGGGATAGGTACTCTGCTACATATGAGACTGTTTGGGTCTCTGCCACTGAACCCATCACAAGATGTCTGCGATAACCTGGCTTACCTCCTACCATCTGTTTCTGAGTAGATGATAAATATTGGAAAAATAAAAGTTGGAAGCTTTTTTTCTCCCTAGGCATATATTAGCTTATAAATACATAAATGTTTCTGTTCAGCATCAGTAGGAATTTGTACCTCATACCGTACTAACCAGTTACAAAAGGGATTGGAAAGTTGTTCTACAGATGAAAAGAGGAATCATTGGGGTGATTCCTTGTTCTACAGTTAAGGAGAAATGTGTGATCTAATTAGCAATTTCATCAGGCTTTGCTCAGTGATTGGAACTCAGTTTCACAGGGTCTCACTTGAAAAGACTTTCTATTTAATCTCTTGTATTTAAATATTCTGTGGAATGAATCTCAGTGAAATTCACATTTCTGAAATCTACACCTTTTTGCCATTTTCTTTACATAAAGTTAGAAGGCAAAAAAAAAAATATCTGAATACTGGAGGAATTGTTGTGACCTGCTAGATGATCAGTCCATTAATTTGGTTAACTATAAACAAATACATAATACATAATATATGTTATTATTTGTTTTTAGACTTTTTTTTTTTTGCTGTTGTTATGTAGCAACACACCGAATACAGAGGGAATTTTTTACTGAAAATACTTCCTACATTGAGTTCAGATATGCTTTCTGCAATTCCCCAAGTAGTCTCAGAGCTAGAGAAGCAAAGGGAGATCTTATGGGGGGGAAGCAGACAAGGTGAATACAGGGAGGAAACTGTGGGATGACAGGTATATTTACATGTGTAACTGGAAGGCACTCCTTGGAAACAGAAAGAGAAAGCAACCATGAAGGAAGCTGAGGAGAAAGGCTATTTTATATTAAGATTGTTGACATTTAAAATCTTGATTAAAATACCATTATCTCTAATGTTTAAACAAAAGGTATATAGCTTTCTTCTAAGGTCTAGAGTTAAAAATACTGTGAATGGCCAAATACTTCCTGAAATACTGCAGGAGATCCCACTGCTCTAATACTGAAAAGATGGTTATTCATGCTATCCATTACTACACAGCTTTTGAAGTTTTAATAGCTCTCACTGCCAAGAGATCTTAAGGCTTTGTCTGGGTGTGATAAAGATCTGCTTACAATAGTAACAGAGTATCAGCAGTGGAGTCCTGAGCCAAATGGCTGTGTGCTTCATTTGCACAATTTGCTTTATTAGAGTCATTGTGATTACTGGTATGATCAAGGTGAATAACAATTATCTTTTTTATGTACTGTCAGCACTATAATTATTAATGTCTTTACAGTTTTTCCTGTATGGGAATGCCCACAGTCTGAACTATGAAAGGAATTGAGAAATGCTGATACCCTTAAGAGGGTTAAGGACTGAATAAGGGGAAAGGGGAGGGGCAAAGGGAAAGCGGGGGGAAAGGCTTTATGGATTAGAAAGCTATGTTTTTTACATCTCAGACACAAAGAGAAGAGCAATATACCAGATCTGAATTTCTGTATCAGCCATCATACCTGAGAATTATTTGATAATACAACTCCAAAATCTCAGCACCTTAAATTCATGTTAACCTTTTCTAGCTTTTCCATTTTTACAAAGCAGTCTCTTCTTTTTCCATCCAAAAAAGTTAAACCAAAAAAGGGTGATGCTGACTATTATTTTTCATTACCAAGCAACTTATTTAAGACAGATTTCAGGCCATGTTTCCAATCCATTTTTAAATTTCCATGATCAGGAAAGAGGACACCACATGAAAAGAGTATTAGCATTGTCTAAGCTTTTGCATTCTGTACTGTATGACTGGAGAAGTTCACAGGGGCACTGTACCGCTCAGATTTTTTTATTATTATTATTATTACATTTTTTAACAAAAGCTCAAATAGATATTGCATCCTAAAATGAAGGAGGCTGATTTCAAGACATGAGGAAGGTTTTAAGAGCAACTATCATGCATAGGTAAATATAGATATCACTGTATTTAATTACTCATATGCATATCTGCACATTTTTTTTGTCATGATTTGCAACACTCTGATTCTGTATTCATTAGATGTATGATGTGTCTGGCTTCAATACCCACAAATCCTTAAATGCAGTGTTTGTTGAATGGTTCCATGGGTTATTTAGTTTAGCATGTCAGTAAGTATCAGTAAATTCTTTTGTGCTGGATATATAACACAGAATATATTCAGTCACATGTAATGAATACTGCCATTCCCAAATAAGCAAGTTGTTTCAGATCCATACAAAACCTTATTTTCCTTAATAATCATCACTATTAGGCAGCTCTGCTGTTCTGTGATCATTGCAAAAGGTCTAGTATTAATTTTCTGTGCAGACTTTTTTTTTTTTTTTTTTTCAGTGACCACTAATAAAATTCTGCTTTGTAGTTTTATGTACTCTAGTCATAGAGCTTGTAATAGACCCTTTTCGTGGTCATCCCTCTGAAATACAGTTGTTATTGTATTTGAAAGTTAATCAGCGATCATGGGAAATCTTTCCTCTCCTCTTTAATATACAGATATCCTGATATCTAAGCACAAGGAGAAATCTATTTTGTGCCACACTGTTCTGCTTACAACACTGGTGGTCCATTATTTGACAGCCAAACATTTATCTCTGTAAATTTCATGTTACGTTCCAACAGTAAACAGTGATTCCACATGTTTTTTTTTTTTTTTTGTTTTTTTTTTTTTGTCCTGTTTCTTGGTTGTGCTTATTGCTCTAAATCAGTAGACATCATTGTTTTGGTCCAGTTGTTGCATTTTTTTCATGTATTAATGGTTCAAAGAGATGCCTGAAGGAGTACCATCATGTGAAACCTCAGCCCTTCATGTGGTCCTGCTTCTCATAAGAGAATCTTTAAAATTTCCTCAAGTATATGCTTGTCAGAGTACCTAGTTTAATTATATGTTTATCCATTTTGCATGTTCTGTGTGTGATGGTTTTTATTTTTATTTTTTTCCCTTCATTTATTATTACTAAAATAATTGTTTCTAGAAGTGCTGTAGATTTGGCTTGTTTGGCATTTATAAACTAGCTGGCTTCTTGTTGCCTTTTCCCAAGGGCAGTTTACTCCCACATTCTCCCTCCTGGCTCCATGCAGATTGGTAGGATCTTTGACTCAATCAAATTCACTGCATTTTAGAAATACTTGAGTTGTGAAAAATAAACTCTTATCATGGCATTCAGGTTCTAGATTGCTCTCAGATTTTAATAATGTTACCCTTAAGCATTCATTTTTATTTACAAGTCATTAATAAAAAACTGTTTGTATTTGTGAAATCCCTGTATATTTTTTAAACCTAACGTATACTGGTTGATATGCAAGTGGAGTTATGTTACAGAACTTTCTATCTGAAAATTGCTTATTTTCCACTGGCATGCCTGCTCCAGATCCATGGCTGCTTGCTTGAAGGAGTGAGATACAAGTTATTCATTCCCTAGCTTTGTTTACCTCCTTTACAGTTAGCATCATATTCCAAAAAGGAGCCAAATGTTTGCTGTGTAAGAAACTTCCTGTACTTTGAAGTTTCCTTCCTTCCTTCCTTTGTACTTCTCACCTTCTTTCCATGCCTTCCTGCCTCTTTCTTTCTCCCTTTCTTCTCTTTTTGTGAACACAAAGCTTCTAGTATCAGTAGGCAGTGAAAATCACCTTAATTCTGCTAAGCCAATGCTTCCATGGCTGCTGGCTGCCATGGCAGCCACGTAGGCTTCCTCAGACTTCTCAGACTTCTCCCTCACAAAAAAAAAAAAAACCAAAAAAAAAAAAAAAACCAAAAAAAAACAAACCAAAACAAAACAAAACAAAAACAAACAAAAAAAAAACAAACTTGAAGAAGATTTATTTGCAAGAAAAAAATTAAGCAAAATGATACATCAGTTCTAAAAATGTGTAACTGTTCAATTCCATTTGAACAGTCATACCTAGAAATACAGATGTTTACTTGTATTTTAGGAAGTGCAGGCAAGTGTTGTCCTTAAATAGAAATAGAGACATGATTTGAAATGTCATTAGCACAAAATTTACATTTTTGGGGTGCAGATCAGGAACCACTCTGCTCAGTTAAATCGATTTCTAAAGGATATACGTGCTTAAATCTCTACTGTTTCAGTAACTCAGAAACAAAGAGGGAGATAAACAGTGAAGGAAATCAGTAAGTTTGAATATAAATCAACATTTTGAAAATACCACAAACTATATTTTTTTGTTTTAGACATCAGAATACTTTTAAACATGAAAGAGAATAAGAAAAAGCAAAGAAAAAAACTCACACTCTAAGGAAAAAATATTGATACAATAAAGGTAGAGAGAGAAACAAAGACAGGAAAACTGACACAGAATGATAAGGACCTTGTGATATTTCATACTGCGCTTATTACTTATAGATTGTGTTTGCTACTTTCATATATTACAATGAGAACAGCCATAGATAAAGAAATAGCTTGTAATCAGAGCACAAATGATTGTCATCTACTTTTAGGACAAGAAAAATAACTGAAATGATAGAGGAGAAATTTCATATAATATTAAAAGCTGAAATATGACGACTGACTTAATATAGTATAAAATGAAATAATGTGATCTGACCTGTGCACTAGTGACTGGTAACTTCTGAAGGAAGTGTTAATTACTAATTTTCATTAAAGATAGATGAACTTGAGGGAACATGGACTCAAACTGTTCTCTCTGGATGTAGTTCTAAGTACTACAGGTCCCCTAGTGAGCTTGCAGCAGAACAAAAAGGCTTTCACATTCTGATGTTACAAATTTACTAATCACAGATCTAATATGTGTGTCCAAGCGTGAAAGAGTGTGAACTTTGTAGGAAGATTTCTCCTTTCTGTTCAGCAAAACGTTCTATGCTTTTCTTCTATTAGTTCTATACAGAACTGTTCAATAAAAGTTTTTGCTGCCCCAAAATTATCCTGGAAGGCACTGTTTACTTATCTGTAAAAATAACTTCTGTCAGATTGCAAGATTCAAACTGTGGGTATGAAATAGCTGCTCTGTATCCTTCAATTTCTGTCTTACTGCCATTAGTTGTGATTCTCCTTATAACAGTTGCTGTTTATGACATGCGATACTTTGTAATTCTTTGCCATTATGTTTGTTGGGAGGAGTGAGTTCTGAAAATGCTTGCTTCGAGTTTCCATGGTTTGTATCACTAGGCACTGTGAAAATTGAAAAATACAGTATCTGTTGTGAGGGGCTGCGGAAGGGAATGATATAAACTTTATTCTTCACCGAGAGTGATTAACTTTTCTAGAGATCAACATACTACACATATCAGTAATTACTAATCACTCTGAGTGATTTTGAATGATTTAGTCTGTGCCGTTTTCATTTTTTAAATTTTAAGGGGTTGTGTTGTTTTCTTAACTATGGAAAAATCAGCGTATTAGACTGCAACTTGTGCACTCTCTATGATATGTTTCTCATTTTGCTTTTAAAATTTATAAATCTAACTCTTGACTTCATCAGATCAAGATCTGAGTAACAGATGTGCATACCCATTCATGCTCACTTCAGCATATAACATCTCACCTGTAATCCTCAATCGATACTTGCTAGCCCTTCCTTTTTGCCAGTCTGTGGATCGTTCCCCTCAGAGGGACTGATTACCAATTAGGGAACAAGAAACATATGCTCCAAATCACAGTTCAGTTTACTGAAAATGTTTGAACACTGACAGCAAATACTAGTGTATCTACAACTGTGTGCACAGGCCTTTTGAAATCTCTCTGGACATTAATTACCAGGTCTTCAATCTACTTTAGAGCTAAACAGACATTGAATTATCTGTGGAGTTTGAACCATCTGTGAACCGTATCACTGAGAGTTCTGAAACTTTCAAATAAAGTATGAAACATTATGAAATGTAAAAATGCACTCTTTTATGAATGGAGTGATGTATTATATGATTGGGTATAAAGACAAAAAGCAAAATTTAATTTCAGTCCCTTACAGAGCACTCTGCAGCAGCAATGGGAAGTCAGCTTTGGGTCTGACATGTCACTGAATGCATTACACCTTTCTGCTTAGTTTTTAAAGTAAGCAAAGAAAGAAAGAAAGAAGGACAATGTTTCTCTTCAACATGGACACTTGTTTATGTCCAAATTACTACATTAAGTATGGGAGATATGCTAAAAAGCTTGGAATCAGTGGCTGTAGTATTAAAGCTTGTGTGTTTTAGAAGGGCAAAGTAGAGGATCTACCAAAAAAAAAAAAAAAATAAAAAATAAAATTAAATGGAAAATATTATTTCCACTAAAATAATGAAAAATAGTATGTCCAAATAGGAAGAAAAGTAAAACATAATTATCACTGGAGACAGTAGGAATCTTACATCTGTCCTTTGCTTTGAACCAGCTATGACCATCCTGGTTAATCCTTTTCCGATATAAAGGCAACAGGACAGTCAAGGTAAGTGGTGTTTGGGTGAGAAGTTTCCTTCTGAAAGGCACTGATTTCTCATAGTAAAGTATTGTGATAATGAGTTATCACAGTTCTAGTTATGTTTTCCTAAGGATAAATTGCACTCAGTGATAAAGTACTGTATTTCTGACATTTCTGAAATTCCATGTTTGGAAGTTCCAGTTGTTTATTTTGTCTGTCTCTGCAGAAGAATCAATCCACCTACAGGTATCCTCTCTTCTCATCAATATTATGTTGATAGACTCATGCTCTTAGAATCTCTTAAGTGTTTAAGTCAAGTCCACCTTGTGGACTCAAGTAACATTTAAGAAAAATCTCCTCAGCTCTTTTGAATTTGACAAAAGTTTTTATGCCATATGGCTTGTATGATAAACTCTCCAAATGCTGATTCCATTCCACTGCTAATGAGAAATTTAAAACCTAATCTAAAACAGGAGCTCTGATGATCTCTTTGAAGTATTTCCAAAGTGGACATTCCTCTGTCTGTCTCATCAGTATGGACTGACAGAAGACAGCTGGCCTCAGAGAGACAAGAAAATAAAGAATATGTTTGCGTTACGTACTATTTCAGATATAGGAAAATTTATCACAGAGATACAGAAGATTATCAGCCAGGGAATCCAAATTATGGTGCTTATATGACTAGCAATTAGTTCCATTAAATCACTGCTACTGTGAATTACTGATCATTTTATTGTTCCACCATTACAAGCTATACCACAGACTAGGATCACTGCATTTGGCGTAGACACCAACATCCTGTCTTTGTGGACACAGATGACTTTCTAAAGAAGGATCAAGCAGCAATAAAGTATGCAAAGAATAAGTGAAGTAAATGCATATAATAGAAAAAAAAAATACTATTTGAAATGTTGTTTTTACTCAAACTAACATCTAAGTAACATATCCTTTGCCAGTCAACATTTTTTTCCTAACGACAACATATTTAATATGACTAAGTGTGATTATGTACTAAACATAATGAAATACATAGAAAATAAGTATTTTTAAAAATGTAATCATAGCATATTTTTAATGTCATTGCCATAGGGTGGTTTTTTTTTTTTTTTTTTTTTTTTTTTTTTTTTTTTAATGTAGTGGGGGTTTCACTTCATTAGTATCACGTTTATTCCTTTGTGCACAGATGAGCTGCAGCTGAGCTTCAAGGTCTCAGTACATGCTTCTCTGTTCACTTCACTATTCCCAACACTGATTCTAGAAAACAAAATCCTTAAAAGGCATCCATATTCTAAGCCCTAAGCCAGTGGACCTTTTGGTGATGCTTTTAGCAATGACAATGTAGACAGAGTTAAGGCTTCATATGGAAAACTCTCTTTTTTGCAAGCTGCTTCAAAATTGTTTGATGAACATCTTAAATGTCACAACGTAGAGCAAGTAGACATGTTTGAAAATACAGGTTAGAGAGCAAAGAGATTAGATTAAATTTTCAAAGCCAGGTAGAATCAAAGTTCCTGTTGTTTAAAATGTCAGTGGAGATTGATTATAAAAATGCTTTGATTTCTGAAAATTCCATTCATTAGTTATCAATATAGCTTTAAAAACTGCTCAGTCTCCTCCCACAGGAAGAAATCTTTCTTCAGTAGCAATTTTTTTGTATGTGCTAGTGTCATGGTTGGGAAATAAATTAGATAAAATGAACTTAAAGTTTTCATTGAGACAGTTTTACTGTGTCCAGGCTAGTTCCATAAATTCAAGTAGTTTTAATATTTACCTAAAATACAAATTAGCTTTACTTAATCAAATTATATATAGCAAGTGAAAAAGTTAGATGTGGATCTTAGAGTAAGGCTCAAAACCTCAACTGCATTAAGCAAACTACACAGATTTCTTTTCATTTTCAGCTTTTTCTTGACCGTCAGTTTCACTACATATTGGCAACTAAGATTGCTTCTCAGTAGGAATAGAACTTGTCTCACAGATATGATACACCTTCTTTTTAAAATAATGCTCTGAATTTTAGATAAAAGCTTTGCATTATAAATGTACAAAGCATTCTGCTAGAGAGTGTAATAAATCTGCTTTCAAATATCACTCTGATGTATAATGTATAACAAAAGAAGAATAGAACCATTTTAAAAGAAATAGAGTCTTGGTTTCTATCTTTAAAATCCCTTTTAACTTTTAGAAACATGGATGGCCAGTTCCCAATCACAGCTAGAAAAAGAGGTAAACACTATATTTAGCTCTCTAACTTTGATTCAAATGGTATACTTTAAATGACAAAGATTGGCTTCACCTAAAAAAAGAAAAAACACTTTATATGAGTACAGTCACTGCACTCATCTCATGGTGGAGTCATCTCTTTATGTGACAGTTCATTCATTGCCACCGCTTTCAAAATGTCACACTTTCAAAATATAAGGAAACAAAAAAATCTGAAGTAATCCTGTGATGGCTTTCAGACTTCGAGATATCTTTTTATCATTTTTTATTTTTATTTTTTACTGTACATGTAGAGTTTTTGTTTCTCAAGTTATTTCCAAGCAGGTTCATTTTTCTTGTTAGAAAAGCTATGGATTTTTTATTTTTTATTTTTTTTTTTATTTTTTTTTAAATAGACTATAACTATCCCATTTAATGCTGGAAATTTGCCCCTTGTGTTAAGTTCCACCCTTCTACAAACAGGAGTTCCTGAAAATAATGTGTTAAAAGAAAGAGGGTGAGTTTTGTTTTTGTAATATACTATATATGTTTCCAGCAGCAGAATAAGGTTTTCAAATGGAGTTTGAATGGGAACTAAGGGATTGAGGCAATCAAAGCTATTTAATTTCCAAGAAGATGGAAATAATCTGTATCAGAATATTTTGTGTTATTATCTACACTTTTCTTATAAAGAAATTCTTAAGCTATAAAATGCCACAGCTGTTGTTCCATTTTATGAAGCAATTATTGATAAAAGCATATTTCTGCCAAACATACAGTCCATTGGAAATTGGACATGTATCCAGTATACAGTTCTTATTTCCAAAATTAGTCTCATTTTCTCTGATTGAAGCATTTACATTTACATAGAGAATAACAGATAATAAAATCTGTAGCAGTGTGATCTTAATGAAATAAAATTCTGACTGCGTTTAATTGTGTCGCGGTTTTGTTTTCCATTTTCACTGTTAATATAATTAGTCACATGGATTTCCCCTTAACATTGGCAGAGAAGAAAAATGAAAAAATTGCTATTCTAATATAATATACAGTTCATTGTATGCAGTAAAATATGCATGTCTTCTTCTTCAAACAGCAGTTTTTGAATGATTCATGAAAAAAGTAATCTACATCAATAAAAAAACAGCCCTGTGAAATTCATAGAAAAACACGTTTCATAAAGTGCAGAATGGCCATGATGTTTTTGTTCTCTTCGTTACCATTTTCTTTCATTTTAATTCTTTCATTTACTTCTCCCCTTCTCCCAGAATTTCTGTGAGTGTATATACTAACCACATGGGAAGAAATTTCATGGCTTTAGTTTTATATTTTCTATATTCATATGTATGCCAGTTTTGTTTCTATTATAATCCATAAAAATGTTTGTTTTTTTCATCAAGATTGCAACCCCAGCAACACTTATTGTAGGTGGAACAGAAGCAATAGGATAAATTTGCTTTATGAAAATGTGCTGGATTTCTTCAAATATTAGTTTGACAACAGAGGATAAACTAAGGAAAATAAGGTCAAAAACACAGGTGTCCAACCTTCTGGCTTGCCTGAGCCACATTTAGTGAATAGGAATTGTATTGGGCTGCACATAAAATATATAATATAGTTAGTATATCTAAGTAAGAACATTTCTTTTAAAATAATTTTTAAAATTAAAACATTAAAAAAGAGTAACAAGAACATAAAAGTAGTGGGATATTTGACCCTGTTTTTGTAAAATTAATTCATCAATATCTTCTTGAATGGAAGTGTTCGCAATTCTTTATCAGAGATTTTGGCTGAAATTTTACTCTTCCTGTACTGTACTTCAACCCTGAAAATAGTTGTTCACAAATGTACATTCTGCCAAAAAGTGATGGCATCAATAAGTGATGACTGGCACTGAGGAGACATTGAGCACACAGGCTCTAAACCTGGTGGGGGATTTCAGACACCCAGCTGTCTGCTGGGAAAACAACATGGCAAGCTGCATGCAATGCAGGAGACTCCTGAGTCCATTGACAGCAACTTCCTGGTTCAGATATTGGACAGACCCACCAGAGGTTAAGTGTTTCTGGGCCTGATGTTCATCAACACAGAGGCAGTTATTAATACAGTGACCATGCTTTGGTTCAGTTTGGGATCTCAAGTAATGCAGGTGTGTCAAAGAGTGGAATCAGGACTCTGAATTTCAGGAAAGCAAACTTTGGGCTGTTTAAAGTATTATTGGATGAGATCTCCCAGGAAAATGCCCTTAGAAACAATATAACTGAACAGAGCAGGCAGAACTTTAATAATGTCTTTCTGAGATCACAAGAGCTTTCAAACATAGAATAAGAAACAAAGCAGACATGGCAGGAAACCAGTGTGAGCAAGGATCTGCTGGTTAGGTTGAGGGTTTGGGGGGTTGGGAGAGGGGAAAGTATAAGAAGTGGAAACAGGGATGAGCAGCCTGAGAAGAATATAGGGATGATGTGCAGGGCTGGAGTCAGGAAAGCCACAACACAGGTGGATTTCAACTTGGCCAGGGATGTGAAAAACAAGACTGGATTCTTTAGATATGTTAGGTAAAAGAGACAGGCAACGGAGAATGTATTCCTTCCAAAGAAATTTTTTACTCAGAGGGTGGTGAGGTACTGGAACAGGCTGCCCAAAAAAGTTGTGAATGTCCCATCTCTGAAGGTATTGAAGGTATTGTGAGCATCCTGATGTAGTGGTTGGTAGCCCTGCCCATTACAGAGGGCATTGGAACTAGATGATCTTTAATGTCCCTTCCAACCTAAGCCATTCTATAATATGATTCTTAAATCTCTATCAGATTTATCCCTTTTTACCTCTTGATTACCTGATATTGTCATGGTATAAATGAGTAGTTTTTTGCCTACTTCTTGCTTATTATTTCAAATCAGTTCATCAGTACAGAGCTTTTCTTTTATTGGACTATCCTCTGAAGAGAAAAGGAACCATGATTTCCCAAATAAAGAGAATTCAGTGGAAAATTCTGTATTGAAAGTAATTAAAAATATATCACCAGCTTTTCTGTATATGTAGAAATTATAAATTAGCTTTTGATAAAACAGGGTGCTGATTAATATTGCATTTTATCAACTAGGTTATTACTGATATTCAAAATGTCTATGCATTGTATAGCTATATTTCCTACACAGTTCACGTAAGCTGAACTCCTTATCAGAAGAAATGAGTTGTAGATATCTTAATCATGTACATATTTGAGGTGCCTAGAATAGTATCTATCTGATTGCATTCTGTAGTCTAATTGTAGTCAACGGATGCCCTTAACAGCATTTGCCAACTGCTAATTTTGCCTTATGGTACTTTACTTGTAATCTTAGCAAACAAAATCAGTGACTCTTCCTGTTTAATTCTGAATAATGCTCTTTGCATAATATGTTTGGGGAAATTCATCATATGAATATTTCTTGACTGACTACATTATCTTACATAAATTGGGTTTTATATATATAAATGTACCATAAAAGTATGATATGTTTCAATATAGTCAAACACCTAAAATATAAAAGTAATTTTTCATACGCATACTTGTTGCGTAGTCTTTGCAAAAGGCTAGAATATTTATCACAAAAAAGCTTTGCTCCCTTCACAGATCAGAATGAGAGGTTGTAGAAATAGGGCTTGAACATGTAAAAACATGTCACAATAGTCTATGTGAATTACTCTTAACACTATAAAAGTGATAAGTCCCAATGAGTGAAGACTTAAAACATTTATTTCTTGGACTTGAAAGTTTGTTTTTTTTGTTTTTGGTTTTAAATTTATTTTCTTTTTAATTCAAGTCAGATATACAGCTCTTATATACTAGAAAACTTTTCATGCTTTGACAGTAAAAGGAGACCAGTATGTTAAATAAGCAATGTGAAATTATGTTTGCACAAATTATAATTAGAACCAAAATGACTGATGGGTCTTGTTCTGATCATTTACACCAGTATTACGGCTCTGTAGCCCAAGTTTAATTAGCAGAGTTAATCATGATTGATCAGTCTCATGGAAACGGAGGGCGTCACATTCTGACTTGCTCTGAGTAAGTCTTGGAGCCAGTGAGATGGTAGAGAGATGTGATCAGCTCCCTGATTTTGAGGCCAGGACTGATTCCAATGAAAATGGAAGCTGCTGCCAAAGAGCTTAGTGTTGTCAGGTCCTGGGCATTAAGCCACTGGAAAATAGCCATGCTGGATTTCTGTTCTGCTGTTCCAGCTCTCTCCACGTGTTGGAAGGAGACATGGAAACACAGAGCCCAGCTGTAATGCAGATGCATCAGCTCAGATGCATGCTCTCTGGAATACTTGTTTCTGGGTTATAGCCCAAAGGGACCAAAACCCAGCTTCTGAATCTGTTATTCTAAAACAAGTAGACTTATTGGTGGAAAAGGAACAGGAAAATGAGGCGAAAGTGAGTGCTCAGAGTTCATAATTGTAGGCACCTGAACAAAAAACTCCCTGTGAAGTACATGAAAAGACTCAGTCTAACAAAAATGTCAATGAGAAATGGAGTCTGCCTCAGGTGAACAACAGCCCATTTACTCCCATTTAAAATCATCACCAAGATATTCTAGAATTGGCATGCACAAAACACCTATTCTTCCATCATATGACACACTTCTTGATTTTCATGTTTCTTTCTTGCCTAGTACTAATTAAAAAGCTGATATCCCGATCGTAACATAAAATTTCACTTTTTTAATCAGATTTTAGAAGTCTTTTTAAAATTTTCACCTCTTACTTTTTCAATTATAGCTTTACTGTATTTTAATTAAAATACTAAACGAGGACTTGACCTTCAAGCAGCCTTTTTGGTTTAAAATGTTTAAAGTGTTTTAATAGCTTAGAAACACTTCCTGATTATTTTCTTAGCAAGCACTTGCTTGAACAGAGTGAATAATTTTTGTTTTCCATAAACCAACATTTTCCTAATGAAAGAAACTTGAAATTTTCCCAGCTAGTTCTAAATTAAAACAACTTAGCTTTACTGTGTTTGCACTTCTTTTGTGTCTATTTTCTTCAAACACTGTAGCAAATTAGTTTACTGAAAGAAATACTGGAAAAAAAATAGCAAATAATGATATAATGGTGGAAAACAATCATCAAATCAACATTTCAGATTCTAGTGACTAATACACACAGCATAATCTGATACTCAGAAGTAAACACATCCAGCTACTTTGCCTGTCCCATGTGACCTAAATACCCAATTATACCAAATTTAAATACTTTATATTTTGCACAAGATTGTTTGGGAACTCATGGAAGTTTCAACTTAAGAATTATTTAAAAACTGTTCTGTGTCTTATCATATCACATAAACACACATGTATTTAATAATTTATTTAGGAAAAAAGCAAAAAACAACAACAAAAAGAGAAATGAAATTGTGACTTTATTATATAAGTATCTTTGGTGTCAGGAGGTATTTGTGCAATTCCTACCAACAGGTTACCTCACAAAAGGTTGACTTAGTTGTCTTTATCTATCATTAAGTTACATACTATTTGCTGTACTTTGCACGTATGTTCATATATGACATCCCACATCCAATCCAAATATCAATGAAGAGGAAAGGATAATACACAGAAAGTAAAGATTTCTATAAAGCATTATGATATGATGAGGAAGGTTACCAAGGTAAATTATGCCTGCTATTTAGAGTAATTGCCAAAATTAACTTTGGATGTGGCTACAGATGTTCCAGGCTCATGATATTCAGGCCTAGATTTTTTATTTGAACAATCTGTGCAGGCCAGTATTTAGCCTCTTGGTCAAACGTACAGCTCATGTCCCTACAGAAGGAAAAAAAAAAGAATGATCTGCATTTACAGTAGGCTTTAAAAATGCTGGAGAGATTCAGCTTGATACAAAAGGTCAGAAAAGGAAGGATATTCAGTGTAGTTACAGAAGCTTTTGACATAGCCGTTTCTCGTCACAAAAGAGCAATCCTTTGATGATATAGCTGAAAAATGCTAACAAAATGCATAGTGTTATAATATGGGATTTCAGCATTGTATTGTCAGCCACAGTTAAATAGCATGATGCATTTTTGAAAAAAAATATTTTTATGGAGTCAAAATAAGAGTCAATACACCATAGGGCTCCTGGCATCTTATATGAACTTATGCATATGCGCCCCCAAAAAGGTGCTTATCAAAAATGGTTGCTGCTGATATTAAACAAGTTCAAAGATGACAGAGAGGAGAAGCAGTAAATATTCACTGAAGGAATCATAGAATGGTCTGTGTTGAAAAGGATCATCATCTAGTTTCCACCCCCCTGCTACGTGCAGGGTCACTGAGCACAAATGAAAAAGGTGATTAAACCAGAGCAGTGGAGCCAACATTGTGAAACTGGAGGTGGAGAATAAGAAGCAATTAGGTTTGTGTATTTTGCATACATAATGTTTATGCTTTCACTAGTTGAAATCTTGGTTATAATCGGATTAGAGGACATACTTACTTGCAGGTAAACTCATCTACCATAACACCTCTCAGGGATCTTTATTGCCAGAACCACAACTTGTAAAAGACAAACTAAGAAATCACAGATTTCTTAATAACAATTTACCAATTAAGTAAAAAGGCACCTTGTGGCTATTTCCAGGAGGACCTAATTGCGTGATACTTGTTGATTGTCACTGAAGTTACTGTGAATGTCTAAATACTCTTGGAAAACCACTCAACCATAAATCCCTAGGCACCTGAATACCTGAAAACATTTGGTTTGCTGACCTTAGAGATATTTTAGAGACACATTCAAAGACAGGTTCAGTGAGCTGCTTAGAAATCAGGAGGAAAAAAAAAAAAGGTCACTGACTGACTTAGTAGATTAACTTTATATTTTTTTATCATATTATGGTACATCCTATTATGCAGCTGTTTCTGAAATAGCTTACTATAACTGATGCACAGAAAAATGATGATTAACTCAGAAGAGACATGCTTTAAAAAATTCAGGACAAGATATTTAGGCTAATAATATTTCTGAACAGCTTGTTTGGAAGAAAAGGTACTTACTTTACACATTTGGCAAGCATGCTATAATGCATCTACATGAAAAAAAGAATAAGAACAAGCAAAGCGTTACGTGATATTAAATAAGATCAGATGCAGTTCTTGAATAATGCATTCAGCTGCACTTGTTCCAATTCAGAACTGAAAATAATTATTAATAAACTATATTTAAAATATTAAATATTTAAACAAACTTACACAAGAACATTTTTGCAATGAGATACTGATTCCAGAAAAAAAATTAATAATAAAACACTGGAAAAAAAAAATCAGCCAGGGAAAAAGAAAGAAAACAAAATTGACAACTAAGAACAACTGACAATGCAGGCAACAGTGCTCAAGAGCTTGTACACCAAACTGAATGTATGTCACATTGCTGTACATACAGGCAGATACTTGTTATGTTTTAGGTATTATTTTAGGTATTATTTGAGTAAGCAAGCTCTACAGATGTCCTTAGGCTCAGCTGGAACAATTGTGGTTACTCTGATGGATAAGAACAATCAAATTTCAGGTTACTATCAGGGATCAAGCCATGCTGGAGTGCAGTGGCACGTGCTGCTAGTTATGTTGCCAGTCAGGGCAGGTAGAGCAAAACTGGTATGGACATAAAGACAAACATAATTTAGTTTTCTGCTAGGAATGAAAGAATCCCTTCTTGCTAGGCCTTTGTATAACTTCCTACTGCTTTTTTTTTTTTTTTAATTATTATTTTTATTTTATTTTTTGCAAGAAGCAAATATGAAGTACTACTGAAATTCCATTAAGTAATTCCAACTTTAGGATTAGAGGAAAATGCAAATGAAAGATTTTATTTTTCTTTTGAAGTGGAATGTTCCAGTGCAGTCAGACATAAGGAACTATTCTTTAATATTATCAGTCATAAAGAAAACCCTGAGATGCCAGACTGTCTACTATTCATCATAGCTATACTAACCTGAAACTACCATAGAGATTTGGATTTAGGCCTACTCTGTGAAGGACTACACATTTTTCCCTTCCTGACTATCATTTATTTTATACAATATAATTGAGATAAATTTCTGACGTTACGATATACACCTGGTTATATTCAAGTTGGATGGCTTGTGCAGGTCTTGAAGTCATAATGAACTGAGGAAACCTTAAAAAAAGCTAAATGTTTTTAAATCGTAGCATACTGATTTGTCTCAGAAAATTATCAATGGCTGGTTTTCAAATTAACCTTGGATTTATATTGCTTATAGCTATGTGTGATCCAAATCTCTTCACTCTTTTTTGTATTGATATGGAAAAGCAAAAATAGGTTTTGGGTTTTTTGTTTGTTTGTTTTGTTTTGTTTTTTAATAGTTAAATAATTAATATTTTAGTGATTTAAATATATTCTTCATGTATTTTCAAATACCAGGAGATTAAAAAAATAAAAACATCAATAATAATAATAATAATAATAATAAGCTTAAAAACATTATAGGAAATGCAGAAAACTCATCATCTCCTTTAGAAAGTCTGTTGTTTTCTCTCTTAGAAGAAGTAATTTGTAGATCAGTACACATATCTGATAGGTTACACACTGTCCCATTGTAGCTAGGAACTAAATCCTATTCAGTGTTGTTCTAGACAGAGTATTACAATGACCTCTGCATTAAGACATAGTAATGAGTACGCCTGAGCGGAAGGGAGGGTGTACCTGCAGGAGTGTAACATTTGAAATGGAGGTCAGATTTTGCACTAAGTGATGATTATCCTTTTTGAGCAGTGAATACTTTGGATGGACTAGAGTGCATCAACACAAACTGTACGTAATAAATCAGAAAGTACTTGAGATACAGCTGTTACAAGGCCAGTATTCAGACTTAACCATTGTAAGTTGTCAAGTGGGCCTGTACATTAATGACCTTTTTTAATTTTTTCTTTTTTTTCCATCAGATAGAAGTTTCTTTGACAAAATTCAGCCTTCAGCATTAAAGAGATTTTTAATGGTTTAAATTTGCACAGTGCTCTTGCATATAATGTTAGTCCCTACGTGAGATTTGAAATGTTTTAACACATTTATATGTTTACCTAAAAGGTTATTGAGAGCAGCTTTTCTTACCATCTTCATATTGTTTGAAGCTACCCTGTTAATATTGGCATGTTTTGGTTTTTTTTCCTATATATTTTGAATTCAAAACTGTAATCACAGCGCATTGTTTACTTTCTCCCTATTTCTGTAGCAGCTATTAATGAGTTTTCCTTATTTACTACTTAGCTGCTGCTACAGGGGAATTTAAAGTGACAAATAACAGAGCTCAGATCAATTATTTCTACTGCGTGGCTTCTTTCTGCCCAAAACATACTTTCTTTTTCCCCTTCTTAAGTGGTTCAAACCCCTTTTAATTCCTAAGAAATAAATGTGTTTTGTTTTTCTTACGGCATACAGTTTTTAAATCATGATATGTTACAATGTCTTCTTCAAAGTGTGTTCCTTCTTTATGCAGATAGGTACTGGAGTGCTGGGAGCAATTAACATAACTCAGAGAACTAATTTCCTGTGGTTCTTTAACTCTGTATTTATGGCTTTCAGAAAAGTGGATCTGTACTCTAAGGATTAGTACAGTCTGTAAATTTTAGTTGTCTGACTTCTTTCTTTAGAGGAATTAAGATAAGAAAAAATCAGTGGCGGCTAAAATAACAGAACAAAAAACTATACTTCATGCATTCATTCTCCTTTTTCCTATTAGAAAAGTTAATGCTTTTAAGTTATGTTGCAGAAATTTGTAGGTCACTCCAAAACTAATGTCTCTGTTTTCATGAAAATTGCAACAGATACGAAGAGCACAATGACACTATTTGACAGAGCACATTCTCAGCTACAAAGCATTACTTTTTGGCTTAGGCACCACTATTAGCTATGCATTTTCACCAGTGCTGTACAAAACCCTACATTCTGTGCTCATAAAAATCCGCAGCAGAGGAGGTAACCCACTGTTGCTGTCACCACTGTTGAAATGCACCACCCACTGCCTCACTGCATACACATACACCATTTGGTTTCTGTAAGCATTCAGCAGGAATCAATGAATGCCAATAGGAGCAATTTTTTTTCTGCATGGAGGAAGTCATTGACACACATTTGCTACATCTGTAGTTTCATGATAGACAGTGTTGTCAGACTGCCCCTCTGCTGCTATCTGTCAAACAGCAACAAAATGTAAAGGATTATTGGTGGGAAGGTTCAAACTGTACTACCACCAACAGGAGGCACTGCTTTTGGAGCAACCCTTGTACATCTGCTTTGTAGCTAACTCTATTGCAGATATAGTTTTCTTTATGAATTTTTTAAGCTGAATTTGTATCACCCGATACAAAAACTGTACACTGGTGATGGTTCATCTACACTCCTTTAGCCATTGCCACTGATTAGGACAATAATTAGTTTAACATATACATACATTATTTGGTTTGTCTCACATAACAGCTTTTGCCAATGCAATGCCATTTTTTTTCTCCTTTCATAAACACATGCAGTTGTTTTCAAAGTCTATCTGACAAGTGCTGAAAAAAAACACTGAAGAAAAACTGCTGAGCACCTTCTTGCCCAAATAAGTTTTAGCTGGGATTTTCCATTACAAATAGCAGGTTATTCTTAAAACCTAAATAATGCTGCAATGCCAGGGTGGTGCTAATGGTCTCTAATGGACTCAATTAGCCACACCTGGGCCTGCCCTCGCCCCTCAGTCCCAAATACCACTTAGCTCAGCTGAAGAGTAGGCTTACTGACCATGTCTTTAAGCTGTTGTTTTGTAGACATTGAAACTGACTTGTGGCCTCCTTTCTGTTGGAAGGAGTCTGTCTATGGTTATTCCAACATCCTGGCTGGTTGACTGGACCTGCATGCTGTAGTGAGGATGAGATGGCTGCCTACCCAATGTTACTGTTGCTATTGTTCCTTCTTTGCCACCCTGTGGTCCCTATCAGGTATGTTGTGTGTGAGGCTCTGTGGGGAAATGAAGGTGGGAAGGTTGTTCTGGTTTTGGGGGACTGTTTTTGTTTGTTTCTAATTTTCCAGCAAATATCTTGTTGTAAATGTATCTTCTAGTGGCTGCCTTATGCTTATGGAAATATCATGAACTGGAGGTAGAAATGCACTCAATTTTGTAGGCTTTGTAAAGCTTCGCTTGCACCCTGGGGAAGGGCTGAGGGGGCTTATTGCCATAACCATAAGGTTCTGCTGATTTTATTCTTTGCTTTTTATTCCTGCTGTCTGAAAGCATGCTTTTCTGAATTCAATTTAGACTTCTGTGGTGGGGTTTTATTCTTAGCCTTGAATGCTTAATTAAGGAGTTATTATTCATAGAGTTGCATTTAGTAAGCTTTGTTGACTTGAAGGAAAAAAAAAATAATAATAATAATGTTGCCCATAGTTTTGTTTCCTGTTCCTGAGTACTTTGTTGTCTTCAGCATTCCATTTCTTTCTCTTGTTCTCTGGTCATTCATGTCTGAGGAGATGTGGAATACTGGCACGTGATTCATGAAAAGTGAAATATTTAAACCGGTGGCAGAAAGTAGTGTCTGTTTCACTGCTAAAAACCAGATTCAACTTCTACACTGAATCTTTTGGTATGTCTTTCTAAAACTGTGTCAGAACAGACCTATTCTCCCAGCCTCTCCTGAGCTGTTGTTTTTCTGAAAATTTGACAGACCAGCCATCTTTTCTCCTACTTATTTCTTGACATTCTTTATGGTTAAAAAGGAGTTTGCATAGGAAGTATATGGTAAAGTCTAAATGCATTTTAATGGCTTTTTAATGTGTAGCAATTGGACAGATCAATACAATGGGAAAGGCATTATAATGAAGGTGTGATGACAGAGGGACTGGCACAATAGAGAGGTGCTATAAAGGAAGGAGAGGATTGCTCACCCATATCAGAAGGTTGTAGGTTTACAGGGGAAAGAGCCACCATGGAGGGATCTCCTGAATGAGATTCTTCCTTAGTGGCAGTCAGCCCTTAAATCTAAGAGAGGGCTTCCATCCCTTCCAGTCACACAAATGAATTGCTTTTGGTGGTTCAGGTCAGGATTCAACAGTTTCCATATGTAATATAACTCAGCAATGAAAATTCTTAAAAGCAGGCAATACCTGGATATTCAGGCATGTGTTTTGCAACCAGTGACTAGAGATGATAGATAGGACATATTTTATTATGATCACAGTGATTTATTTTTGTGCTCTTCTGCTTACTTCAGTGGCTAAAAATCTTCATTATGCTTTTAAGTGAATGTAGTTTATATGGTTGGAAGCACTAGGGACATTTTGTAGACTTAAACAGGCAATGGGTGATGTTAAAGTATCTCCATCAACATGCACATGTTTGGCATGGAAACTGCTAGTAGAATGCTGAAATGCTGTGTGCAATTGGTAAGAATATAAACCAATGCTCCCAAAATTTCATTGTTTGTAGCAAATACTGTGTATTGTATCACAATGTTCTCTCCCCTTATTGAAAAGGGGAGAAAAAGAATTACTGAACACTACTTGAAGGGAAAAACAGATATTTCAGTGAACTCTTGAGTGTTAGGGGAAAAAATATCTTTATTTCAACCATAGCTCCGAGTACTTTTTTTGTTTTGTTTGTTTGTGGGTTTTGTTTGTTTGTGTGTAAGACCACTCTATATAAAAAATTGGAAGATGTTCTGTTTAGAATGAATGAATTCTATCATTCAGGATGTGAGAAAAAGGCTTGGAAGGAAAGAGTTTTTAACTCTGGTAACAACTTACTTTTTGCTGGTTGAACCTACAAGGCATACTCTAGTATGATTCCTAAGTCTACAGATTGGCTAAAATATGGTCAGATCCAGCCAGAGGAGAGAAGGAGAGTTAAAGATTATCACAAGGCTGTGTAAAATCTTGTGATTCTTCCTGCCCTGTATGTAGGTTTGTGAGTGTTGTAGACCACAGAAATAGATAAAAGACCTTAGTGGGGTACCGTGCTCAGTGTTTCTTTATTTCTGTTATACCTGAATTCTGCTACAGAAGTATGATGTAGTAGTGAACTCAGTAGGTCTTACTATCTCTGGGCAATCTGGCTAGACTTACTGACCTGGGAAAGGTGTTTGGGCATCTTACACACACTGCTATGCTGCAGCGATGTTCTTGGAGTTCCCAGCATCACATAATTATTCACATTTCTCACGTGGGTGGTTAAAAGGTGTCAGGCTGTAGCAGGCCCCATGGCTTCTTTTTTTCATTTTGTTTCATTTCTGCTCATAGTAGCTAAAAACTTTTTATTTCCCATGTTAAGAAAAGAAGTTAGAGGATTAATCTATAGCTTCCTGTTCCTATTTCTTTAATTCTTTTACTGATATTCACTACTTTGTGTGTAGTCAGAAGACATAGGTGTTATGAATTACAGGTCAGTAGCTTAAGGATATGTTATGATGTCTTTAAGCCAATAAAAAGTATGCCAGGGAAGCTGGATGGCTTCTCAGCCCACAGCCCATATGTTGAATGCTGTATCTTGGTGTTTGATGTGGAGACTTGCATAAGAGCACTTGCACTGAGACAGATTTGAAGGGAAAAAAAATAAAAAAAAATTGTAGTTAAAGAACGTGGAGGAAGGTGTGGAAGGTACAGAGTGAACTGTGCCAGCAGCTACATGGCCCAGCAAGAGTCAATTAAATCTTTCTTACTCTCTTCCCAGAGAAGTTTTGAAGCTGCTAGAGAACATAATAGGTAAGGTATAAAATATTTCTAGCTCTTACTTGCTGTGATGGTAATTCCCAGCCCTATGATGTAAACTAGGTACCCCCAAAGAATTTTTCTGAAGAAGAAAAAAATTGTTTTAAGAAATTCATCTGTCCTGGTTGCTTCCCTATTTAAAGAGAATAGAATATGGGTTATATTACTGTCCTTGTGTTCATGCTTATGGAATATTCAGGATGTTTTCTGAGTATGAAATTGGCTGAATCTTATTCCTGCTGACTCCTTATCCAGGCTCAGAATGGTAAGCCAAAAAATACCTCTTGGGGTCTTACATTTTATCTGAGAGCTAAGAAAAACATTTGCTGTGCATATAGGACTTGATGTCTCTCTATTCCTGTTGACAGTGTTCCTCTTTATATAGATGAATACACATTCACTGGAGCGGTGAGCGAAATGAATTTGAATAGTATCAGTTGACCTGAAATTACAGTTTTCAGTGAGTAGACGTTTTTGGAAGAAAGATTGCTCAGCTTTGATAGAAATATGGCCATGATAGACCTAGGTAACTTGAGATTCCCATGCCTGCTGTTTCCTTTGGAATTTCTCTTGTTTGATGAATTGCCATAAAGCAGATGAAAAGGAGGAGACTTGGAGGTGCTTTTCTTTATTTCCCCCAGTGGAATAATTAATTCAAACTTAGCTCTGAATCTCATAATTTGTTGTGTATTACAGATTGCAGAGCTTCTGCAGAACCCTGTGGGCTGCACTAAGTCACTCCATGGGACAGTAGCTATCTGCCTTTGCAGGACCTTAGATCTAAGCATCCTAAGACTGCTGCTGTCTAAGAGGATGAATCATTTCCTTTCTCTGGCTTAACTTTTCTCTTTTTCTCTAAAGAAAGCTCCCATGCAGTTCAGGAATAGTCCACTATATGATGTCAGAAATATAAAACTTAGGGAGAGACTGAGGAATTAAGATTCAAATGCTGTTTTTATTACAGATGCTGTAGGAAAATCCTCTGTTCCCTTCTTTCTTTCTGTCCTACATTACCCCTTAAAAAATGCATTAGTATTTGCTAGCTTGCTGTACAGGCCTGTCTATGCAATGGGAGCATATTTCTTAGGCATAAATGTCATGCTAGTACGTCTTTCTGACTTCTAGGTTGGCTTTGGCTCTCATCCAGTCAGCTCAAAGAGCAAAGAGAGCTACCTGGGGCTGAACTGTACCTACCAGAGATGGATTTTGAGTATATTTTATTAAACAGCTACACATATCATGTCTTACACAGCTTAAGTAATTTTTGGCTTTAAAAACATCTCTCAAGGGAGAGGAAGCCAGTGTTGCAAACCTGTTATTTATTAATATTGCCTATACAATTCTGTCCTTGCTACATTCCTTTTGAATCTGCAAACTCTAACCTGTCAGGTAAAACAAACCACAAATGAAGAAAGGTTAGAATGTAAAATCCACAAGTCTGTCTTAAAGTGCTATTTTATCTACTACCAAAATTGTATGTTACAAAGGTGAAGGAAACCATTAGAGAACAGGTGCCCTGAATGAGAAAAGAGTTCAGTCTGTGGACCTAGGATCCTCCTTGTTGATTTATTTGAGAAAACTACAGTAGTTAGTACTTGATTCAGAGCAAAAAATGGAGTTTCTCCACTCTTCATCTTCAAGTAAAGACAAATGAGCTTTCATAATGGACCTTGCCCTGCCAATAGGAATAAATGACTGTGATTTCTGAACGTTTTCAAGGAGACCTGGAGACTCAATATGCAAAATCTCTCATTCTATCATTGAAAGTGCAGCCTTGGATTATTACTGACAGTGAAGATGCAGTTAAAGTAAAGGTCATCCAGACTATTGGCAATAATAAATTCCAAGATTTGCTGTCTTTTTGCTGAGGCCTGCATTAGGCCATGCATCAAAAGCCTGTGTTAAAACAAAAAAGTGGTTTGTTCTCACTCAATAAAAAAATGCAACATTTTTCAAGTTTGCTTTTTTGAATGAGCTAGAAAAGACCTTATATTTAATACTGTCTTTTAAATTTATACACTAGGAGAGCAGTCCACCAAGCAATCTGTTTAATTCTCTGTGCCCACCTGTAAGGCATAATTGAAGTTGCCTAGAATAATCTCTTGCTTATAGGTGTAGAAATCTACTTTTTTTTTTTTTTTTTTTTTTTTTTTTTTTTTTTTAAATAAAGACTGAGTACAAACACTAGCAGGTTAATTCAGTTTTCAGAATGTAAGCCTGAGGTTTAGAAAGATAAATAAAAATTATCTTCAATAATGTAAGTTAAATAATTGCATGTTCCTAAATTGAAAACAAATAAATATTGCGTTAAAACTCAGGGCACACATGGTATTTTTTTCTTTGCAACTTCTTCATTATTAATCAGAAAAATAAGGTACAACATGAACAAAAACAGTAGCTAACACGTTTTAGTTATTTATGCCAAAAAATGAAGGTAAAAGCAACACTTTTAAATGAAGCACTTTAAAGGAGCTCTGTCTTAAGCTAATTTCACTGTTAAAAGCATGAAAACTTGTTTTATGATGGCTGTTTATTTTTAAGCTCTTGACATGAAAATATCAAAATAATATAATGAGCATTTCTCATAGAGCAGCTTGAGAACCCTGGATGTTTGTTACCATTCTGTGATTTGTGTAGAAGTCAGATAGCCCTTGGGGAGGAAGTACAGTATAATTTTCCATATTTAGAATTAAAATCTAATCGTGACATGAGAAAAGCAGTCTTTACAGTGGGCAGGCAGGGAAGTTTGTTCAATCTCTGTGCTGAAAAACAACAGCAAAAAAAGAACAACTTAGTAAGTGCCTCTTATTGTGGGCAGTTCTGCTGTTGGAGCATTTACACAATGGGAATTCTATGAACAGCACCAGGTAACACAATTTTCATCAGAGGTTAACAACTTGTTATGTTACCAGTTTGAGACTCAGCAACCAAAACTAACAACAAAAAGGCTTCTTTGATTATTATCACATCCCTGAGTTATCCCCCCATATACTTAGTTTTAGAGCAGTGAGATTTACTTAAAGTACATATTGATTTTTAAGATACTGTTCAAGTGTCTGAAGTTGCTCATTAACATGTCACAAAGATTCTTGATGGTTGTATTTAATTGTAGCTGATAAATGAGGAAAGAAGTAGAGACTAATTATTTTAGAATCGTGGCTCCAATACCACCTATTGGATGAATAAATACATAATTAAATACTTCGAAGCACACAGAACAATAAGAGCTCGTAAGAGACTGTCTTGCACACAATTGCTTTTTTCCTGTTAACTTATATCTCTTTTATTGTATTGTTTTGTTGCTTTGAAGACCCTCCTTAAATTGCTCAATTACATTAGCATTTGTTATTTAATATGTAGACATAGCAAAGCATATATCTATTCCAAACCTTCCGTCCCCATGTCTTAAGAGCATCTAAAGCTTCTACTATGAATTTAAAATAATGGCATTCAAAACATGTATATTTTTCTTGCAAAGACTATTAAAATACAATGCAGTTTAACTGCTTAACATTAAGCTTTTAAGCTCTCTGATGTGGGCTTTACATTGGGTGTTCTCTATGTTTTCAAGTATTTCAGTGTTATTTCAATGGTTACCTGATGAGATGAAGAAAGTTTATGTAGTGTCACTGCTACGGTTTCAGATGCCTGAAGTAATAGGGATATGCACAATGAATATCTCACAAATTGCCAAAGAAATACTGCAAGAAGTTCGACTACTGTTGTCTTTCAGACCTACCTTTCTCATGTGAATGATATGTTGACCTCATATATGTTAAAATGAAAAGTAAAATCAACTTGGTTTTCACATTCTCTGTTTTAGAGTTGCAATTGAGGTAAATAGTGATACTTCCAAAATTGAGTTTAAAAGTATTTTACACATTGCTGTAAAGATAAAACATATTTGTAGGTGACATAGAATTTGAATCTAAATGAAAATGTAATGGCTGGAATCGCAATTTCTACAAAATAAACATCTGTTCATCTAGGCAGCATGGGGAACATAAGGCTGGGGTTCTTAATGTTCTCAGTATCCTCAGTTTCTACTTACATACTTTTGAAAAATCCTCTGTTTCCTTCTTTTACAGATTTGTTAATGATATAAACAAGAATGAGAATTAAAAAAAACAAACAACAAAACCCAACAAAGATGGTGAGAGTGAATATAGGCAGAAAGCATTCTGTCTTTCTGTGTACATAAAAATAAAAAACCTCAATCACAATATAGGACATTGATTTAAATGATAGGATGACAGGATAAAAACGTTACCTAGATAAAAAGACAGAAGAGGAGTTTTCTTCAAATAGAAGTTGCTAGTTTGAGTTATGTGACTAGGATTTTAACTTTTTTTTTATATGTAACTTGGTGTTTGGCTAGTTGTTCATAGCATTCCAGGCACTAAATACTAACTTCCAGAATTAATGTTCAACAATTCAAATCAACTTAAGATATTTATTATTTTATGGCTTTATCCTTTCTATGCCTTGCAGTCTTGCCTTACAGGGAAGAGAATATACAAACTGCATCTAGGTAGAGACTCTGTATGGAGTGAAGGCCCACAGCAGTGAGTAGAAAAAACTTGAGAATGGTTTGTGGAACTTTATCCTGTATGTAAGCATACTAGAAGCAAATATAGCAGTTGGTCTGAATGTGATCTTACCTAACGCTATACAACAGTCATTGCAAAGAATCTGTTGTCAATTTAACCAATATCAGTATTTGAAATGTCAGTGATAATCCTAGGGCCTTGTAGTTGTTTATGCCACGTTTTGTCTTGATTCTCCTTTCTTGTCAGTCTCCTTTTTGCCAGTAATATGTATTCTGGGCAACACCAGCAGGTATTGCCCATTTCAGATGAGTGGTTTCTATGAAACTGGTGATGCTGCTATGGCTGTTTGGCAGATGTACATAGAATCTTGTCATCAGGATTCCCAAGTTAATACATTTATTTTACTTTTAACCATATCTTAAGCAGGATGGTTCTAAGCAGCTATCTGAGGTTCTGTGTAAAGCCTAACTTATCCACTACATCAGGTTATAAAAGGGAAAATTTAATTCCCTCTGAAAAGCTCACAGAAATAAATTTCAATTGCCAAACTCCCCAAGGTAACTGGTGAGCTCATATTCCCGCAGAGCTCTCCATTTGCATTACTTCCCTTTAATAAATTATGCAGCTTGACTTATCATGCTATCATCCAGCTGTTAAAAAATTTGTCTTGTGTGCCTAGAGGTAGGTTATTAGTGCAGAAAGTCTTTTAACACTCCCTGCTATGGCAGCTGCAAATCCTGCCAACCTGAAGGATTGATTATTGACCATGCTGCTCCTTTTCTCCCCTCAATGATGTCCGGAGGTGGTCAGGATTCTGAGGCAGCCTGCGTGAGCGTGCAGTGGCTATCTCAACACATTATTGCTGTTTTTTCAGGCAATTAGGTTTAGGGAACAGTGTGTACTCAAAATGATGTGTGTTAGAACCAAGTCTTGGAACTGTCTTTTGCCTTATTTAATGGATCTCTTTGTTCCGAGTATAGCAGGGACACCTGTCAGCTGACCTGTGCTTTGAACCTGATTAAATGAGTTTAAAATGTTCTGATATATTGGAGGCTTTAAGGCTAAATATGAGAGTTCTGTTTCACTCTTGAGAGTTGCTTTTGGTGGGGGGTGGTAGCCATGGTGCAAGATGGGAAATGGAACTTTGTGTGTTTTACCTCGGTTTAACATTTCTACCTTCACACTGATTACTTGATGCCCTGAAATGCCTTGCATGAGTCATGCAGGAGGTGATAGAAATGTGACTGTGTATACAGTATTCTGTTTAGGGTTTTATGTGAATTCTCAACATCATTTCTGCTGTGAGACTGTTTTTGTTGAAGTTCATTACAATGAATCAATTTTTCAACAGTTTATCCCATTTTTATCATTAAGGGTAATCTGTTACTACCTCCCATATCCTCCTGCCACAACTGTCTATTTTTTTCTATAAATACGTGGTAGAAACTCATTTGTAGCACTTTAGAAGTCTTTCACTTTATGCTAGAAGAAAATATTAGACTTTTCTAAGCATGGATAAATCTTGTTTCTATGCTTATTTATTTATTTTACCTACAGTCCAGGCACTACACTTCTTGAGTATTTATCCACTCCTTGTGAAGAGAGGCTTCAAATTGTTTAGGTAAGCATCCAGAAGCATTGATGCTAGTTTGCAGTCTGCAGTCAAATGATGTTTCTGATGATGTAGCTCTTTAAGCGTTTTTTGTTATGCTGTAGTAACAAAGCTGCTGTTTTCATCCTGCTAGTGGTTTCAATATTAGTGTACCTGTAGTCTGCAATGTGAATTGCTATTTTGTGAATTTCCATGTGGTACTAAAAAGGCAAACTATAGATAAAGATTGTCCTCAGAGTATGGTTTCTAATAATGCTTTGATGATTTCACTCACCACATCTAACTTGCCACACGCAAATCTCCTGTGTGATGCGTATGTAAAATGATATAAAGCTCAAGTGCTGTCTCTTTGTTTTTTTTAACAGTTGCTTCTTAAGATTTGGGCAAATTTTTGTAATATGCTTTTCACAAATCTGACAGGACTTTTCTCTGGAGTGTAAATAAAAAAAAAAAAACCAAAAACAAAAACAAATGTACACTTGGGTAATGTAGAAATAATAGTAAGCTACACTGTTCCGAAGTTACAGTTGCATGTTGGTTTCCTGGGTCTGGAAGTAAGTAATAATCTTGTAGTTAGTTACAACTATGGTTTGTTTTGGTTTTTTGTGTTTTTTTACACATAGAATAGAGTGCTGAATGGAAGCTGAGTATTCAAGATGACTGTTCCTAGATGTGTTTAAGAGCCGTCTGGATGTGGTGCTTGGAGATATGATTTAGCAGAGGGTTGTTTGGGTATTATGGCTAGGCTACAGTTGGACTTGATGATCTTTAAGGTCTTTTCTAAGTTGAGTAATTCTATGAATCTATGATAATGCATTATTGTGCAGTATATTTCTTTTCTGCCATTGATTATTTCAAATAGACACAATCATCAAACTGCTGGTGGGAATCATGTCAATAATAGTGTGGGATGCTCTTTCATTGCACAGAATATATAAACAATAGGTCTCCCAGGGGCTGACTGGGTCAGGAACTACTTCAGGTAATTGAACGCAGCACTTGCGATGTTACCAGCTTTCAATTCTATTTTCAATGCACAGAATGTTGGACATTATAGGGCCAGTACTTGGCTCTTTCAGAGAAGATACAGCTTGTTATGAGACAGAGGGCTAGTCAGTACCTGAAAATACTGCTGTATAATCAGGCTTGAGGGCCTTAACTTTTGAAGTCTTTTCCTTGCTTTATTAAACGATGCAACTAAAGAAACATACTCTGATCTAGGGGCAATATATGAAAAATATCTGCTTCATATGTTGACAAGTGATTGTTCTAAAGACCTGTATGATGTCACTAAGAAAAGCTTTTTGAAAGAATTATTTCCCCAACTTGTCCTGTGCTCCTTTTCAAGGAGGAAGAACATTAATCCTGTTTTTCAATGGTATTGTGCTATTGATCTATTTCTAGACCATTAACAAGTTGAAATACCCTTTTGAGATTCTGCTTGGTATTCAATATTTAAAATGTTCCATTCAGTACAAATGCAGGAACTTCTTTTGCAAGACATATTTTCTTAGTGTTTGCTTCGCTTTGATAAGGGAAGAAAACTTGAATATTAGTATTTGAAGCATATTAAGAGCAAAAGTAAAATTCTATTATGGCACAAGACAAGTACATAATTAGCTTCACAGCAGGGGAATCAAACTGTTATAAAGCTCTATTTCTACTTAAATTCAGTCATAGTATTTTCCTAGAGAAGGTATGAGAAAGGTAAGAGAAGCACATAAAGGGGCCGAAATCACATTACACCAAAAAGAACATTCTTCCAAGTCTGGGACGACAGCAAATATTTTTATTTTTCTATGGAATTGTGTTGTTTTTTTTTAATCTGCTCTGTAGGTTACAGTATAGTATTGCCTCATTGTACGTCTTGTAACGTGTGCTTTGCTGTCATTATAATATTAATCTTATGTAGTCTATATGTGTGATGCCATATTCATTAACATATCAAAGTATGGAGTAGTTATTGCTTTTTCCTTATCCTTCTGGTATTCTCTTTAGAATATATGTGATTCCCTAGAAGTGAAATCGATGGAAGTAGTTATCTTAGCAGCATAATTAGGTAACTTCTTAATCCTTTCTGACTCCAAGTATCTGTAAGGCCCAGCAAGACACTAGTGATTATTTAATACTTCAGTCATTTAAATGTATTAGAATATTCCATCTGGTATCTATTGAATATTCCAGGAAGGAAAAAAAGTCTATTTTGTTCTAAATGATTACTGAATATGAGTATTTGTATTTCACTTTTAAACATCATACATTCTCCCAAGCAGGTGATATGAACAAAGCTATTACTTTTGACTTTACATTAAATCGAATGCAACCAAACTTGATGAAGGGTGTGACAAAATGCTACTGAAGAACTACTGTGCAAGTGGGAGATGATCTACCTCTAAGCCTTATGTTACAGATTAGTTGTGGGCTTATTTACAAAGGATGCACGGTAGCTGCAAATTAACTGTGATATATCCCTTGGTGTATTCAACTACAAACATTTGGATTGTGATTGCAGACTTCTGTCTAAAACCGTGTTTTCTGTCAGATGCATCTGCAGCATCTGTATCTTCCTAGAGCCAGTTTGATGGCCTAATTCTGTGCTCCTCTTATATGAGGAGGTCTTTAGCAGGAGCTGGCTGAACTAATTGCTTGAAGAAGGGATACAGAAATTGAAATGCTGGTAGTCTCTTGCAAGATCAGCATTTTCTTCTTGTAATGAGTGATTCTTCAGACTTAGATGGGACTAAGCTCTTCTGCAAAAGTTGTCTCTCCCTATTCTGGGGCTTGGACTTCTTATTCATGAAGGCAAGGTGCTTGTAGGTGAGGCTTTAATCTGTTTCTAAGGGTATTGCTGACCACTAGCCCTCATTCTGTAAAAAAACACTGGTCTTAGGCCAGCAATGCTGATTTTATGGGAGTAAGAGAACCATCAGATTTTTCTAACCTAGCAAAGGGGGAATCTTGGTATGCTTGCAGGGTCAGAATTCCAGTGCTGTGATGAAACTTTGCAAGCACTGTTCAAGTCCACATCCAGGTATGTCCCAGGTACTTCCTAGATCCATGTGGAATACTATCAGTGGTTTATGGGCTGGTTCAGCCTTTTTCAGTGACTGTTGGAGTGGAGGGATTTTGTAAAATCTGTGCCTCCAGAAAAGGGAAACAGGGATCCCCAAAATAATTAAAAACAGTGGCTACAATCTGAGGAGAAACAAACTAATTTACTAAATGTGATACTGGATACTGGAATGCAAGATAACACACTATAATACAATATAATTAGAATTGAACCAAATAAATAAAATATGAGAGAGTATTGGATAGTTGTAGGCCTTACAGTAGTGCTGAGGCGATAATGCATGCAGTCAGGATGAGCAGCAGTGAGGAGAACTGAAGAAAGAAAGAGACATCAGGTGACCTTGCCAGGAGTTATATTTCCTCTCTGACTGCAAAGCCCCCTGGGGTATGTAGTTGTTCTTCTTTTCTGGGCCAGGTACCTGGAACTGGAGCATTAACACTTTAACTCCCAGTGCACTACATGATTTTATGATGTGGAATCCCAGTAACCAAAACTCATAAAACCATAACAAATACCTAGGAACTTGGATGGGAAACCTGAGTAAAGCAGGCTGTTGGGAGCTATGGTGTCTGGGCTCTGGACTTGGAAGAGGTGGTGCTGCAGCAGTGCTCTGAGAAATTCTACCCCTCTGCTGTGCAGGCAGTCAGAGGTGTGGTCAGGCTTCTAAGTCAGCTTTGAGCACTTGCAAAATGAGTGATGTGTCCTGCTGAAACACATCTGCAATGGACAAAAAGGCAGCACAAAGAAGGAGAAAGTTCTTGAGTGTTCAGTTCTTTCCCTGAATCTAGTCCTCAATTATTGTTTAAGAAAGGCAAAGTTCCTGTTCTAATCTCAGATGGGAGCAGTTCAAACAGCCCTGTTCTTTAGGTGATGGATTGCTTTGTGGACTGCTAATGCTTGTGCATTTACAAAAGGTACCATTTCAGGATGCATCACACGAACATGCATATATAAAGGAAGAGCCTCATTAGAAGAGTTGGCTCTAGAAGTTAGAGCCAAAACATCAATCCTTTCTTACCAAATGACAATTAATTGCCCTTAGAATTTGGATTTAACTGATTATAAATACATTTTACTCTGAGGACTAATTTAGCAACTGGGTCAGTGACTATAATACTGTCCTCATCAGTTATGTGATGGATAAAGGCATTTGACACTGCCTTCACTATTTGAAAGGCTTCCAACAGATTCTTCTGTCATTTTGACTGCGTTCGATCCTTAGCTTTCAAAAACAATAAAACATGTAATGACTTTGTAGTTGCTATTGCTGCATACTTATTAAGAACTTAAGAGTCTATGCTGAAGCATAATATTTTAATTTGTTGTTAATCAGAGAAGTAATGGCATTTCATCATAATAATTTATTAAATTTAATTTGAATGAAGAATGAGCTATATGTGGGAAATCTGAGTTGTCTAAAACATTATTTCTTTCTTGTGTTGTGGGTAAGAACATTGTGTTTCTTGAACCATTTTGAAGGCAAACTATTAAAGCAGGCTGTTGCAGGAGGAATAATAAATGGAGTAACTCTAGGTGTTTAGAAATACTCTCTAATTGTTTACGAAAACTAATTTTAGTGCCTGAGCAATGAGCGTTTGACTGTGGTTAAGTCTAGACACTTTACTAGCTTTCTACAGGCAGTTGTCAGTGTAGGTTAATCCAGGCCTGCCACATCCTTAGCTTCACTCAAGGGCCCCCCAGCACAGACTGCATTTGTTATGCACAGTATCAGTGTGATGGTTTTGTTTGTGATGCTGCATTACCAGTGAGTCAAGCAAATGCTGCCATGCTTTCTGCTAGCATGTGAACCTAAAACACTTTTTTCTTAAGAATAATACTTATGTAAAATTCAACTCAGTACCCAAGTCTACAAAAAATGTATGAATATACTCATTGAACTATTTTAAAAGGAAGTAAAGATGCTTAAGTTAGACATTTTTCTTAAGTGAAAGATCAGGCTATTTAAACTCACAAACTTTGCAAACACCAGCTTTTTATTTGATAAAGCCAGTGAAGTCATCAGTGAGTTAACTGTATCATTCTAAGCCAACTACTGCTTTAAATGATGTGACTGTACAATGTATTAGGAGTACTGTAATTTTTTTTCCTTTTACCATAAAGAGAGCATAATGCAGATATGCACATTGTCACTTTTTAAAGTTAGATATAGATTTCACGTTAAATATTGTCCAAACTCCTGTGGATTTTGTGTAAGTATTGCCCTTATTTTTCAGGGTCTGTGAATAATGTTCTAATGAGTCATCTTAGGTAAGACTGTTGAGTAAAATGTTTCTCCCTGTGCTAGAAAGTGCTTTAAGTATATGAGAGATGAATAGGTTGAACTTCTTTCCAAAGCAGAATGTTATTGTAGCTTAGGATAACTATAAATAAAAACATGTAACAACCAACCGCATGAAGTTTTGATGTTTATTTTCGTACACAACAATTACAGGAAATAATGTTTTCTGAAACGCTTGGTCTTCCTTAAGGTACAGAGCAAGGACATCACGTTTAATGAGCTGAGCAAATGGATTTTCTTAAGTACTTTATTAAGAGAAGAATTAGGCTTTGTGAATTTATCAGTGGCATCCTCAAAGTACATTTCTATTGGTTTTGTTGCACAATAAATAAATTATTTTATCAAAGCAGATTATTTTCTTATTTACAGAATTTAAAGTATAGATGTTTTGAGGACTATTTGTCTACACAATTACCCAACTAGTGCAAATCTTTATTTAAACCAGGCCTTGCCAAGGGCTGCCCACAACAAACCATTATGAAATATCAGGTGTTTGATGGTATGTGCAAAATGAGAATTTGGGTTGCTTTTTCTTAGTTCTGCTTTAAGCATGCACAAGTTCACTTTTTATAATTGGGAAATGCATTATGTAATCAATTTTAAAGTAAATGATACGGCCAGTAGAGCATGGAATACCTTTAAGTCCTTTGAAGAGAGGTGAAAATACCAGATTACTTTGTTTTTCCTGCAGCCCACAACATCATTGCAGCAAACATCTCAGTTGCTGATTTAGACTTTTTAGCAGCTAGTAGGAAAAAATATAGTCTGTTATTATGTGCTTATCTTTCCCTTCATAAGCCATTCATTACTGGATACTAGATCTTGTAATTCAGCATATGCTTTTTTTTTTTTTTTTTTTAACTTGAAGAGTATTCTTCGTGACACCCAAATGATAATGTGATATCTTCTGTTAACAAATTTGTTTCTACACTCATCCAGTGTTGTAGAGTAGTCTGAGTAGTCTTATCTTTTGATTATCCCAGTACCTAAGCAGAAGATATTAATTGATTGTGTATGAAATGTGTGATTAGTACTGGCTTAGATTAAATAGAAGATGCACAGGCCAATTAATGCTGCAAAGCTAGGCAATATGTAGCCATTTGAAAATTAGAAATGCATTTCATAGCACGTTTCTCCTCTCCACACTAGAAACTCATTTGTTTCAAGTAATGCTTTATAGGTTTTATAACATAACCTTCACCTGAATATATAACTCAGCTCTGGTGAGGCCGTAATGCAAGTACTGTGTTCAGTTTTGGACCCTTCACTACAGGAAAGACATTGAGGCATTGGGGTGTGTCCAGAGAAGGGCAGTGAAGCATGTGAGGAATCCAGAGCACAGGATTTATGGGGAGCAGCTGAGGAAACGGGTTGTTCAGTCTGGTTAAGAGGAGGCTCAGGAGTGACATTATTGCTCTCTCTAACTGTTTGAAAGGAGGTTGTGGTGAGGTGGAGGTCAGCCTCTTCTCCCTGGTAACTAGTGATAGGATGAGAGGGAATAGCTTCAACTTGGACCAGGGAGGTTCAGATTGAATATTTGGAAAACTTCTTCTCTGAAAAAGTGGTCAAACTCTAGAATTGGTTGCATGGGGAGGCAGTTGAGTCACTGTTCCTGGAGGTGTTCAAGAAACATCGATATGTACTGAGGGATGTGGTGTAGTGGGGAAACACTGGTGGCTGGTGATTTTGTGATTCTATATGAAATCAAATATTGATTCATTGTGATTAGTAAACTTCAACAGTTTAAGAAAAGCAAACAAGCTTCTTTAAGAGAGAACTACCACTAATGTATATCAAAACTACAGATTTCTGAAGTATACCAGTAAAAGTAGTCTGCATATTTCAAGAAACTATGGAAGTTATTACTTTACTTTAAATTATTGTCTAATAACTTTGTAGCTTGACATTTGATGCAGTTATGGTTATCTTAATAAATTGAGCTTAATGACTTGTGATTTTTAGATGCATCTGTCAGTATACATATTTATGTATAAACAGTTACTTAAGAGCATTTCAAGGAATTTGTTTATACGTTGATACGTATTTTCAAGTGAAGTACCACAGAAAGATTCACCTCCTGTAAATGTCTGCACATACAATGGTTATAGTCAAATATAAGGTCATGTATACTTCCTCCACAGGTAATAGAACACATGCTCTTAAAAACATTCCTAAGGTTTCAATGTTGGTGGTTCAATATTTATGAGGAGTTAAGACAGACCTTTAACTGACTCCATGTGTCTGTATTACGATATGCTCTAGTTATGCTACAAGCCACTGCTGTTTTTTGTCTCTGCAGACCCTTCCCCTCCTAAGAAAGGATTCTTTATTCTTCTATTGAAAATATTTGCCCAGCTATCATTTGGAGTATGCTTAGCCTGTGCCTTAACTTACCCTTCTTGTCTATTCTTTTGACAATTTTTAATATACTTAGAGGCTTTTTTTGCCAACTTCAAATAACTTCAGTTTTTCACATGCAGTAATTAATTTAGCATCCTAGTTTATTAATGTTATGTTATTCCTCAGTGGTGCTGCTATTCAAACAAAAGATTATCAATCAGGAAATGAAATAAAGCTGAGAATACAGTTAATGAACATCTGTGGGGGGGGAAAATGTCTCAACAGCAGGTCTTCAGAACATGGTTGAAGCATTAATATTAGGCTGCCTTTTACACTCATTAATAAGTTTTTTTTCTTGTATTGTTAATGAATTTTGATGGATATTGATGAAGACCCAGTGCAGTAACATTCCCCTTGAGAAACAGGGAGTGACCACAAAGAAGAAACAAAGAAACAGAGAGCCTGATTTTGAACAATTTCAGAAAAAGGTTTTAATCTTCTTTTTGCCGTCACCTGACAACATTATAAAAGGGATATGGTCTGTGTTGTCTTTCTTGTGTCAGATACTCCTGTAAGTATAAATGAAGATATTGTGGGATCATTTGTTTTGGTTGCCCTACTAAATAAATTGAAACAGCGAAGCCTGTCATAATGCATTATAATGATAGGGTGAGAGTGTTTTTTTTCCTACAAAAAGATGAAGAAGAATCTGTGTATTTGTGTATGGAGCAATTGGCTAAGATTATACTGTGACTTATGATATTGTTATGAATGACCGAAACTCTCTAACTCGTATTAGAACAAGAAGGTGGCAGAATAAAAGAGCCACCGTTTGTCAGTACTTTATGCATGTTATATCTAATGCCAACTCTTTTCTGCATATTAATTTTTTACTGTTACGTTGACTATAAAGAATTTTGATGTGACATCTTTTGAAGATGCCACTGCTCATTAAGTTCATTAAATATCCAATTATGGAATCTGTTGACATGCAGGATTAAATTCTGGGGTCTGTTTTATGGTGGGGCAGAATGGTTCATATATGAATCTAGGAACCTGTCATCAGTGGGGCATGAGGGGATGGAAGTGAGAGGTTTCACTGAGAGGTGCTCCTGCACCTTGAAATACCCAGGTATGGAATTAGCAAGGAAATGTTGGTTTCTAATTTGTTATCCATTCTAGTAGTAATTATCACATGTCAAACTCAGCATATGCAGCATCTTCATAGAAACGCTTATGGCTAGGTGTACTCGCTGGTGGTTGTCTCCAGTAAAATGAGATATAAATATTCTTATTGCTTTTGATTGTAAATTTCTTTTGCTGAATGTGAATACTGGTAGCATCAACTTTGTATGTGAAAGTAGTCCCTTTCCAGGTGTGTATACCGATAATACGAGCTTTCACAGAACATACTCATCTTGAGTAGTGTATACTGAACTTCGTTTCCTTCACATGGAGTACAAGTATGTTTGATTATTTGAATAAGGTATGCAAAAATACATAAGATGACATTTACTATGCAGTCCACTAACAATGATTTTCTATACTTTCTTCTAAACTTTAATAACTTATTGTAAGGATATAAATACCTGTTCTTGATTTATTACATTCCTTGTTTCATCCATTTGTGCTCACCCTAGACATTACAAACTCTATTATTGATGAGCAATTACAATAAGCTTGTTTTACTGCTTACTTAATTAGTCAACTCAAAGGTACTTTTGTGTTTATAAACAACATTTATCAAGGAAAGCATCAGTGGCAGCTAAGAGAAGGCAAATATAGGCAGGTCCTTAAAGCTTTCTCTTGATAGAAACTTCTACTTTGAAGCTCCTTCACTGCAGAAAGATTTAACAATTTAAAGACTGTTCAAGATAAACAAAAGATAGATAATTGAGGTATCTGATTATAAAACCAGTGACTAAATCTGAAAAATCCTGAGAAGTTAAATACTGTGTTCTGCTCAAGGTGATTGAAAGTAGCTCTGATGCTTCTCCCCAGTCTTGGAGTGGGGAGGAAGGGCAGGTCTGGAAGCCAACAGAGGTCTTTATTTTTACTGTGCATGTGAATCAGATTCAAACATGCAGAAAAGACTGTCTAAGAAGAGCTATGGAACTGGTTGAAACAGAAACAGAGAGAGGGTACCGTACATGTTTTTGAAGGCAATGGAATGGGAAATCTTCATTGCAAGTTAAATATTTAAGTGTTTTTGTGTAAAGGGGCTGGTGACAGAATAGCAGTAATAAACTGTAGGAAGCAGAGGTAGAGAAGGACACCAAAATGCAGTTATGACTGGAGTAACAATGTCCAGAAAGAAGGTTAAGTCTGTGAATTGTTATTTGGAGATGGAATGGTAAAATATTACTTTGCCTGCTTTGCCACTGCTACTATTTAAACTAAATGAAGGCAGATTTAGATTGGATATCAGGCAAAGTATTTTACTGAGAGAGTGGTGAGATGCTGGAAGAGGCTGCCCAGAGGTTGTGGATGCTCCATCCCTGGAGGCATTCAAGATCAGATGAGATGGGGCCCTGGGAAACCTGGTCCAGTACTTGATTTAGCAGCAGGCAGCCTTTCCTGCAGTAGTGGGCTTGGAACTTGATGATCCTTGAGGTCCCTTCCAATCCAAGCCTACTGTGATTAGTGACAAGTCTGCTGCATAGATGTTGTTTTTTTTTTTTGACATGTGCTTCCATATGTAATAATTCACAAATTTCTGAAACATCCAATCTACTTGTTAGGAATGACACTGCATGCAAACACAAACAATTGCCTATACATTATTTTACTTGTTTTTAAAAGTCTCTAGAATGGAAAAGGAGTTCTTATAACTAATTAGATTTGTATTCTTGACTGTGTATGTATATACAAGCACAACATCAATCTTCCTTACTCCATGTGCTCACACATAGCATCTGAAGTCATATTTCTGTACATTGAACAATACCTTATGTACAGTGAGGCCCTGATCTGCATTGTGATCACAGTAAGAAAGGTTCTCAGACTGCATAGTGTTGCTTAAAATGCCATTTATGGAAGGTAACAGTATAGAAAGAAGACACTGTAGATTATCTCTCATGTCTCCAGGTGCTGGGAACCCTGAGTTTTATGGTATTGAATGGTCCTCTGATCAGAGCACAGCATGCGTGTACATCCCACTTCCATCTCAGGGAAGGAATGTAACTGACATACTGAAAACAGCTTAAGGTCTCCATAAAGGCTTGAAGTTTAATTAGCCACAGTTAAGCACTTTGTTCTAGGTTTTTCAGACATCTCTAGCAGATAAGAGCACTATTGGAAGCACTTGTGTTTTCTGAATAAAATCATCAGGATGGCTGTGGGATATTCACACTTTCTCATGCAAAGTTTTTTTTTTTTTGGATGGTTTTAGCACTGCATTTACTGTTTAGGAATCTTTATGTTACCTGTGTGAACAGCCTAGAATACAGAAATTTATGGCTATTCTTCCTGACTTTATAACTGCAGGCTAATGCTGGATACACAGATGACTGCTTACATGGCAGTTGGTCTTGACTTTATGAAGTTGATAGATAACTTCTAATACATTCAGATGTAATTATATTTAATTACAGGTTCACACAGCCACTGAAATGAAAGTAAATTTCTAGTAGTTACTGGTCAATATTGTTATATACTACACTCTTTCTATGTTAGTTTGAGAGGTGGGGTAAGAAGTCAGTAAGGAGCAAAGGTTTTTAACCTGTGTTTGGCAGACAAAGAAGGCAAGCAGCTGAAAACATTACCAGCAAGGGAGCCTCCATGTTCTCTGATAATTTGCTGTGCTAAGTCATAAAGATGATGTTGCCTGATCATGTCAGTTTGTCACTAACTTATATAATAGCTTCTTAGGAATAGTGGGAGTTACTTTTGCTTGTGACGATGCAATGAACAGAAATATTGGACTTGAGCTACAGTGTAGTTATGCACTGTGGGGAAAAAAAAACCACAACACATATTGCTTAAGGGTTTAGGCAGGAATAGAACCTAATATAATTTTGCATATGCAATTTCATCTGATAAGTATTGGGGGAAAAAAAAATACAAAAAAAACCAATTTTCTGTAATGTAGAAATTAAGAGTGCAGTTTACATCTACCGATGCAGAAGTGCTAAAATAGAGTAGGAAATATACCAAGGTTTCCTAGAAATCAGCTTAAAACTTCAGTTTGTGTTCACTGTAGACACAGGGTGTTGAAGTTCTCTATGCTGCTTTAATTCTTTCCGTCAAGGAGAAATTAGATGTATAAGAATCTTTACCTTAATTATTATTATTTAATTTATGAAGGTGCACTGAAATTACCTGCAGGTTTCTAAAGCTCTTCTTGACACATAAAAACTCTCTTTGCTGTTGTTTTGAACTGGGAAGCAAGCAGAGCTTTTATACAGAATAGTTTTCAATTGTAGGTAGTAATAAATATATTTACAAGCATTCTTTTTTGTTTTTCAGAACAGAAAGGAAAAATGTGACCTCATTCATTTTCTAATTGAACTAAGGGGGGGGGGGGGGAAAAGCTTAATTTTTTTATTTCTAAGATACTCTCTATTAAATGTAACAAAATCTTCAGCATTTAAAATGCACTATCATTAATGCTAGTACCCATTAAAATAATTAGTAGTTATCCTGACAAAGAATAATCAACAGCATGACTACCATCTTCCTTAAAGGCTTTATTGATGTAATATAATAGATGAAGTCCATTTTGGGGAATACAACTGTAAATATTAATTTCAGAACCATGTTTTGGAAGTTGAATACTTGTTGTTCTGTAAGGTTAAAGAGGCAACAAAACTAAGAAGTTGAAATCCTTTCAGGTGGACTGAATTTCCCTGGTGTGTAGTGGCAACTTTTGTTTCCAGCTTTTCAGTTCCTCAGTGATTTCTAGACTTGAAAGAATCATTGTACCAAGTAATAAAGAATGAGTGTCATAATACGTAATCTACAGTGGAGAAAAATTTATTGTGTCACATCTTAAACTTGGGCTTTTTGTATCTTTTGTATTGCTATGATTCTGCTCTGCACTTACACACGCATATAAACCCAAGCTCTGATTTGCACATATTTAGTAACATAGGGCTCTATTTCTGTGCTAGCACAACCTCCATTACTGTATTTTTATAAAGGTATACAGGGAGTAAACTAGATCAATAAAAGCACCAATACTAATATACTTCGCCTAAATAGAGATGAGAAACAGTAAGCTGTTCACTCAACATATCAGGATAAAGGAGTTTTGTGTGGATGATGAAAGGAATGTCAGTGATCTTCCTGATGCAGGAAGAACAGCCTCTCAGATTCTTATTCCTGTCTGTGAAAGCTCACAGTTGTTTTAGATCTTGATTTGGCCACAACAAGCATTCATATGGCTTGTTGAGGTTGATGATGCTTAGTAATCCATACAATTTGCAATCCAAAGCTTGGGTTGTTGAGTTTTATCCCATCTAATCTGCATTTAAAACCTAGCTGAGCAATGCTGGCAATTATGGCTTTTTTTGGTGTTTCCCCCCCCCCCCCCCCCAAAATATTTAGCAATGAAAAGTTGTTCTTTAATTTTAAGGGAGCCACAAAGTCTCTGTGATGCTTCTACAGTTCTTTGTTAACCCTGCTTAAAGAGAGGTGCACTGAAAGCTGCTGAAGATGTGTAACAGTCCATACCTAATCAGCCCCTTGCTGATGTTTCACTCTTTTTAATTTATAACCTACTGCACTATTTGTTTTTAAGTATTGTTGTGATATCTGTGATTTGTGTTATTTCTTCATTGAAGTACACTTACAGCCCTCCTTTGCTCTTAATTATTACTTGAAGAGAAGAAGAAACTTACAGATCACAAGAAACAAAGAGAACTGTAGCTCTACTTATTCCACGTGGGGGGGACAAAGGTATTAAAGAGTTAGTTGTAACAACAGCTTATGTCATTCAAATCTTGGTTCTAATCTTGAATAAATATGTGGCAATCACTTTAAAGGGGAGAGAGATCAAGAGTAAACTTTTTTTTGACAGTGCTTAAGAATTTTCCGTGGTTAGGAAAGCTTTCTAAAGATAGAAAGTATATATTTATACGTATAAATATATATGTTTTTATACTAGACCTTTAGAAGACCTCAAAGAAATTGTTAGTCTGCATGTATCTTCTGAATTGGAGAGGTATTAATCTATTAGGAATGGATCTCAATTAAAGCTCTGAGCTTTGAGACAGTTGAGACTTTCAAGTTATGCTCTATTGCTGTTTAATACATGGCTTTATACCCTGCAAAAATCATAATACGCACTTGAAATACCAGCTTCAAATCCTGCTAGAGTGTGACAGTGTCTCTTTTAGTTTAGAACATTTTTGAAATCCTTTTTGTCTGAATGAATTGGTGTATGAATATAAGAGACAGTCGAAATAGAGGACTGGGCAGCTCTTCATACATGTTAATATGTTGCTTCCTTCAGTTGAAGACCAGTAAAACAGCCTAGGAATGGGACATGGAAGTTTGAAATATATAATTGAAATGTGACTTGCTACTCAACAGAAATCGAACTTTTTAATGAAGAAAAACATCCATATATATATTTATATTACATTCCCATCTGGTCTGCATGCAGCAAGTGTGGGAAAAACTAAAAATTATATTTTGGTTGTGTGAAGGCTTGTGAAATGCATTTTAAATACAGCAAATGCCAGTATTTATTAAATATGATTTTATTGTATTTTATGTATTCACATATTAAGATTTAAAACATGATCCAACTTTTATTACAAAAATCTAAAGACAATGATTACTTTGGATCTTGTCATAGAGGTATTAATTTAAGCAGTCTTCAAAAGAAAAAAGCAGGAGATACTGAGCTTTTAAGCAGAGAAGAGACCCGACTGTATTTCCACAGTGCTGTAATAAAAGTTAATTATATCACAGGATTAGAAAGCCTGGAGATTTGAGCGTACATCTCTCTGCTAACCTTTCTTTACACATGACCTGTGGGTTAGTCTTTCCATACTTGGGAAATATTTTCTTCCCTGCTTTAATCACTTACTTTGTAAAAACCTTCTGAGACAAGGAGTGATATTTAGTGCATTAACACCTAGTTCACATTGCTGTAGTGTCAGAGTGACTTCAACCTTATCTCGAGCTTTCAAAATCATACTGGCCCTAGACGTGGTTCCTTGAAGTTTATAGAAGAAATGTTTCATTGTTCTTTCTAAAGTCTTTATCAGATTTGCATTTGTAATTTATGAAGTATCATTAGTCCATACTTAATTTTTGTTGCTTTGTTTTGTTTTTTAAATGAATGATAAGATACTGATAGAGTTGTTTCCTTGCTTTCTGTGGACTGATAAATTGTGGAGCTGAGAAGGAAAGTTGTGATAATTTTTTTAGAGAATTATATTGTAATAAACATTGAAGCAAACAAAACCATCCCATCTGAGAATGATGACAATATCCTGTATATGGAACTTATTCTTATTTTTATTGACTCATTTTTATCTTCACTCCCTAACACTAGGTCTATTGTGCCTTAGTTTCTTTTTTGTGGTGGTGATGGTTTCAGTTTAATCATGCAGTATACTGGCTCTTCTAAATGTGATCATTCACCTATGTTTTAATTGCACTGGAGCAGATATTCCCATATTTGCAGATTGCTTAATAAATTACAGTATTCTTTTTCTTTGTGTACTTAGCTCAGGTCCATGTTTTTTAAAGCCTGTCTATAACAGTCGCTTTGGCTGTTTGTCACTGAGATTTGTGACATAACATGTAGCAGTTTTTATCTGTCCCTCTTTTCAAGGAGATGTGAGTTGTAAGTTATGGCTACAACCCATCTGAAGTATTCTTGAAAGACAGTCATCTGCTTTAGTTTCTCTGCCTTCAGCTTTTGTTTTGTTTTTCCATGTCCTTCCCCAGCTGTTATTTCTGCATTACATGGAAAAACTTACTTTCATATAGCACTCAGTTCATACGTGCATGTTGCTTATTGCTCCTGCTCTAACTTCAGTGGCTACCAGTAAGTGATAAAAGCTGTTTCTTAAAGATCTAAGGGAGAAACAAGGAAATTCTGAACTGGAAGAAAGTCAGCAGTGGGTGTATCAGATGGGGGTCTGAAAGGACAGCTCTCTGTTGCAATCAGCTCTAGCTGACTTGGATATTCAAGCCTCCAGTTAAATGTCTCCTTTCTTACCTTTTCCATGTTTTGTTGACTGGGAAAGGATGGGTAAAAACCATTTGTTCTTGTTGTTCGGGAATGTTAAATAGCAACACTTAAGTCCAAAGCGTCTGTGTTGGTATGAGTGTATGGAAGGAGTTGCATTAGTCAAAATTAGGATCCCAATTAGAAAATCTCATTAGCTTTCAGTAAGGATAGCTTGTGCTTTTCACTTTAAAAAGACAACAACAAACCAGTATTGTTTTCAATTTGAGGAGGCTTGTCTTCAATTTTGCACCTGGTTCCTGTTCTTAAGGCTTGTGTGGCATTACACCATTAGTGTTCAACCTTTGGGCTTGCCTGGGCCACATGGGGTTAACAGGAATTGTTTTGGACTATGTTAAGAAAGGCTGATCAAAGAGTAATGCCTCCTATTTATTTCCATGGAAGATACAACCACCAGAAAGAACACAGTAATGCTGTTTGATGGAGCAAAATCTCAGCTACAAAACACCATTTTTAACACAGTCTTCACTAATAGCTTTTGGTTTTGCCAGTGATGAACATGCATGCCTGCATGTTGTGATAATAAAAATCTGCACCAGTGAAAGCAACCCACTGTGGCCACTGCTAAACCGTGGCCTCTACTGCCATAGCACCGACATCTGCATCTGATGCCATGGACCAACATAATAAAACAGGAGGCATTACTTTTGGAACAGCCCTCATAGAATATGTAACACAGTTAATTTATATAAGTAACAAAATTTATGTTAGTCTTTAATATTGTTTTATCAAAACAAATAAAGCAACAAAAACACATAACTAGTGGGATATTTGTGTTGTTGTGAAACTAATGAATCAACATCTGATTTGACATCAGTGGTTACATTTCTTATTGACTTGGCAAATTGACTTATTGGCAAAATGTTCATCAGAAATTCTTGGTGAAATTTTACTCTTGCTGTTCTTCAGCCTTGAAAAAAAAGTTGTTCTCAAATGTGCACTCTGCTAAAGAGTGATGATGTGAATAAGGTGTGACTGTAAAGTGACAAGTGATTTTATGTGGTAAAAGAGGGCTTATAAAAGTAAAGATACATGGTCAGATTTTTGAATTTAATGTCTGATTGAAACTCTATGCAATTCATTTAAGATTTAAGGTAACGGATTTATGTCAGCTGAAAATGAAATTGCGATTATGGGGTGGGGGGTAAGTTTTTTGGTTTTTTTTGGGCATTCTTAAAACCTGTTCTCAAACTGTTATTAAAATGAAAAGCACAGTTGTGTATTTTTCACTGTTTGCCAATGAATCAAAACTTATATAATTATTTGCTGTAACTTGAATCAGCACTGAACTGTGTCTTCCCTATGCTGTAGTTACAATTCAGGCAGTGTTAATGGTGCTCTGATATTTGGCTGTTAGTGATCAATGGGTGCAGTCTTGGGGCAGAAGGTGTGGGATATGGACCAGGACACATTACCAGCTTTGCCAGGTTGCATGCAGCCTGTAGTTTGGACATACCTGCTTTACACACTTCACTGTTGAGGGTCATGGAACCTGATGATGTTGTGCTTTGTGATTGAGTGAAATCCCATGTGGAGGTAGATATCTCAGCTTCATTTCATCCAGACTTGGACATCTTTGTAGATGATCTTCCTGGATGATGTTATGAAATCCAGATGGTAAATGGAGAGTGTTCTGTTTAGGCAGGAAGTGCATGTTTTGGTGCCCAAAGAGAAGCAGTGGGTACAAGCAGTCTCCATGTCTGACCCAACATTTTGTGGCCTTGGTGCAAAGTATTTGAGAGAATCCTTCCAACCTTAACTTCAGATGCCTGCTGGGTTGACATGAAATAGTTAAAAGGTTTTCCTAGTGGGGATTTTTCTTCTCATTTATAATAGGGGAAGTCTAGGGAGACAACTTATCAATATCTTAAAAGTTGGCGAGCTGAAGTTAGCAATGAAAATGGAGCTTCAGAGACAGAATTAGACTCCAGCCCAAATAATAAATTTGAAAAATAGGCAGCTAATAATTTTCTTGAAGCTGTCTTTGAAATTTTAAGGTGCTACTCATTAGTTGCCATGTCAAGAAGATTCAATAATTTTCTTGATTTCTCTTTTGTTTCTCTTCACGTTCTCTGTACATGCAGCGTAGGTACAAATGTCCTATATTGTGTGTTGACAGCACTGGAGTTGATCCATTAGGCATTCTCAGGACATGCCTGGTGAATTACTGCAGTAGATTGGAAAAGCATCCCTACCAGTCTTCTTTAGAAGAAACTACGAAAAATAAAATTATAATGTTGAGGGCCAATTCTGCTGTATAGAATAACAAAATTCAATTCCTGGATTTCCTTGAGGAAAATCAAATCAACATATATTTTAAGAGTGCAATAACTTAAAAAAAAAAAAAAAAAAAAAAAAAGAAAGTGTGGATTTTCTTACTGCTTATGATTGCAAGTATGACACTTTGAAGCAAAGAATTCAGGAGCTATTGGAGTATCAAAAGAGAAAGGAAGAGATGACTTAACCATTTACCCTACAGGCTAGGAAGTACATTTGTGAAATGTGGGAAAATATTCCTTTGAAGAACAATGTGTTCCTGTTCTGATTGTTCTTTATTTAAGTTTTGCTGATGCTGAGATGGTTAGTCATAAGTGGCTATGAAAATAAGATGTGCATGTAAGGTTCAGTGAAAACACACTCATGTTATGATATTTAAATGTGGAATTAAAGGAGAATGGATGACACCATCTATAAAACAGAAGCTATCTTCAGGCTTATTCTTAGAGCATGACCAACTTTAATAAAAGTGTATTCTGCACAGTGGGGAACTGATTATGTGATAAACCCTTTGCACTGTATTACTATCTCCTATTCTCCTAGTATTCAATTATTTAAATAAAAGGATTTTGGTGTTTAACAGAATGTTGTTTGGTACACAGAAATATGTAATTTAACATATTTCATTCTATCAGCTTTATACTTTAATCAACTCAATAGACTTCTGTTTTTCTGCTGGTTGCACTGTGATTACATTTTTTATCAGATATTTGAAGAACTACACTGAATTTAGGTAATGTTTTGAGTTAGATGTGGGTATGAGTTGCATTTTAATAACTTATGTAACAGTGTCTCTTATTTTTAATATAAATAATGCTCTGGAAGTAGGAAGGTAGCTAAACACACATGTGGGAGAGTAGTTTGTTTGCTTCTACTTACAAGCCCACCGGTCAGATATCTGACACATTAAATTAGCAAAACTAAACTACATACATGGCATATGATGTTGTGACTAAAAGCAGATGATATTAGGTGCTAATTTATAGACTAAGGCATGATCCTACAGATATTTGTATGTGACTTGGTTTATATTATACATCAATTTACATAGATCTGTAAGTGCTTGCATTGTCAAGGCAAAATAAAGGGCAAAGTGAATCCCACTTCTGTTCCTCTAAGATAAAGGAATAGTGCTTCTAATACTGGAATATGGGTAGAATAGCTGCAGACTTTTAAAAGGAAATCCACTATGTACTTCCAATCTCATTTGAGAATTTTAAACAGGGGGGTATAGAATGTGTGTGAGTATTGTATTTAATCCTATTTTAGTTACTCATAATGATTAAAACCATTCATATATATATGTTGTGTCCTTACCAGTTTTCCCAGAAAATTGTCAGATACTGTAGTGGTTACTATCTGGGAAGTTTGCTATATTGACAGTGGGGGAATGGAAGGGTGTTCCTTTGGCAAGTACTATTCTATTAAAAAAAATAAAATAAAAAAAAAAATTAGGCATGGGTAATAAGCACATACTTCAAATCAAAGTCTCAGATGTTATCTCGATCCACTGGATCTTTCATTGAACAAAGATTTTAACAAATGTAATTTTCCAATTCAATGATTGTGCAGCAGTACTTTTGTAATTACTGTATCATGAGAACTCTAAAAGGGTCAAATTCAGTTAATCAAACAGTGTTGAACAATGTGAGACAACTTTTGGAATATTAGGAAAAAAAAATAAAATTAACAACCACCTACTGGTACATTTTCAGTAGGTAATAGTAAATGTCTGTTTGTTTGTTTGTTTTAAGTCACATGGCATTGCATAGTCAAGAGTAGACATCTTAAAATGACCTTAGCCTTAATTGCTATACTGCCAGTATTACTTGTAGCTGTTGTGATGTTTACAACTGCCAGATATCCCTCAATGATCCAGTGTAAATGTTAAGCATGGAGGAGGAATTAGAGAAGTGCTTACTGAAAACCTAATTAACCACCTATAGCTTTTAAGGTGAACTTTGTGTTCCATAAATGTCTGAATCCATAAAGACAGCCATCCAAGGGGAGAATTCATTATCTACTTTAGGAAATGCATCCATAATAAACACTGCTAGAATCTTGGAAGAATTATTTAACTGGTAGTAGGAGTATTTTAAGGTAGGAAATTTTCAATGCCGTCTTGCTGCAGTTCTTCCCATCTTGACTATGAAAACTGTAGGTCTTCCCTTGTTTCTTACAATGAAAGAGCCTGATCATAATTGCTTCAGTCAAGAGAAGAGTGTTTCAGAGAATAGATGGTGTCTAGGATTTCACTGTTCTTGAACTTGTATTTTCTAGGATACTGTAATCCTTATCTTTCAAATCTCTACTGTCTAAGAGAAGCCAGTCTGTTACTCATTATGTTTTGTTGGCACTAGAATACTTCTTGTGACTCATGACTGAGCATTCTGCACAACAGACCTGTGCTACCTCTATTAACATTCTCAGCTGCTGAGAAGATAAGACTGCAAATAAAACAATAGAAATATTCAGACATTAATGATGAAACAACAAGTAACCAGTCTGCACATTAAATTTTAATTCCAATGTACGAGGGCTGCTCTGAAAGTTATGCCTCTTATTTTATTATGTTGAGCCAAGAACTCAGAGACAGATCTTGATGGTACAGTAGTAGAGATTGAACCTTTCTTCTGATATTTCATTACATTTTGTTGCTGTGAGACAAGTACCAGCACAGAGGCAGTCTGGCAATATGGCATCTGACATAGAAGTGCTTCTGAAGCAAACGTGTGCCACTGAGTTTCTCCATACAATAAAAAGTGGCATCCATTAACATTCAATGATGCTTTTTCAACATTTGTGGAGACCAAAGAGCGGTCTAGACACAGCACAGTGTGTCATTGGGTCAGTGGCGACAGTGACAGTGTGTTGCCTCTGCTGGTGAAGTTTTTTTTACAAGCATGGCATGCAGGCTTTTGTTCATTGCAGTCAAAAGTGTGTAACTAGTGGTGGTGACTGTGCTGAAAAACAGTTTTTTGTAGCTGAGAATTTGCTCTGCGATGAGTGTTATTTAGCTCTTTGTGTCTGTTGTAGTTTCCATGGAAATAAATAGGAGATGATTGACATAGATTATGTAATAAAGACACTAATCTCTTTTATCACACATTACCTGATTTTATCTTGTCATAGTCATAGGGCTTGATCTGGAATCTGTATTAGTGGATACATAACAAAGAAATATTAGCTAAATGAGTAAAAAGGGCACAACCTAATAATCTTGCCTACTTAAACTGGATGTGATAGTGACCAAGGGCCAACAGTGTATCTTTTTCATTGTCTGGATTTCTGATTCTAGATTTTCCAGACTAGAATAGGTGAGTTGGACCTTTGTCTTTAATGATTCCAGATGCTTTTGCCTTCATTTGTTTCCTCTCTGTTCTGTGAGTCTGTCCAAACACCTTTTGAGCTAAGCAAGCTTACGGTAGCCACAGTATACCTCAGTGATGAGTTCAGGACTTATTGGTTTTGTGCAGGAAATCATGTCATTTTATTTTTCTTTTTGTGTGCTGCTTACTGGTTCTCTGTGATGTCAGTGGTTGATTAAAAATACAGTAAATACTTTATCTAACTTAGGAATTATGTTTATAGAATTGTAAACTTCAATCACATTTTGTTTTAAAGTTGTCTTTGTTTTTAATGGGTAGTGAATTGAGCCCTAGTCATTAATTGAATTGATGCTATTACAGAAGTGTCAGTTACACATTCCCATCCTTGGACTTTCTTTCGTAGATGTTCTAGATCTGTTCTTTTGCACTGGGGAACTGCACACTGGTATTCAAAAATATTTAGACTTTGGATGATATTCTTTTAAGTGTTTTAATTTAGGCCAAAAGAGCACAGGAAGGAGTGAGATGTTGACTCTCCATCATATTTGAAAAGTTGTGGCTGTCAGGTGAGGTCCTGAGTGGATGATGTGCCACTGTGTTATGTCAGTCCCATTTATAAGAAAGGGAGCAAGGAAGACTTAGGGAACTACAGGCCAGTGAGTCTTACCTCTGTGCTTGGGTAGATCATAGAGCAGATCCTTCAAGATGACATGCTTGATCGCATGAAGAATAAGCATCTGATCCAAGACAGCCAGCACGGCTTCACCTGGGGAAGGTTATCCCTAATCAATTTGGTGGCCTTCTATGATGGTACGATTACATTGGTGAACAAAAGGAAGGTGACTGATGTCATTTATCTGGACTTGTGCAAGGCCTTTGCCATGGTCCCCCACTACATCTTTATCTCCAGATTGAAGAAATGTGGATTTGATGGGTGGACCATCTGATGGATAAGGAATTGGTTGAAAGGCTGCAGGCAAAAGGTGGTGATCAATAGTTCTTTGTCCAGATGGAGGCTGTTAACAAGTGGTGTCCCACAGAGGACTGTCGTTGGACTGCTGCTCTTTAACGTTTTATCAGTGACATCAATTATGGAATCGAGTATACCCTCAGCAAGTTTGCTGATGTCGCCAAGCTGAGTGGTTTGGTTGACATAATGGAAAGAAGGGATGGCCATACAGAGGGACCTCAACAAAGTAAAAAGGTGTGCCCAGGTGAATCTAATGAGGTTCAACAAAGCAAAGTACAAGGTTTTGTACTTGGGCCAGAAGAATCTCAGGCATATATAATCTCTGGGAGGAGAAATCCTTCAGAATAGCCCTTCAGAGAAGGATCTGGGGGGTCCTGGTGAATTAAAAACTGAACAGAAGCCAGCAGCGTACTCTTGCAGCTCAGAAAGCAAATGGTATCCTGGGCTCCATCAGAAGAGGGGTGGCTAGCAGGGACAGGGAAGTGATTGTCTCTCTGCTCTGCCCATGTGAGGCCCCATCTGTGTCCAGGGTCTGGAGCCACCAATACAAGAAAAGACAGCTGTTGGAGAGGGTCCAGAGGAGGGCCTCAAAGATGATCAGAGGGCTTGAGCACCTCCCCTTTGAAGACAGACTGAGGCTTGTTTAGCCTGGAGAAAAGGAAGCTGCAGGGTGACCTAATTGCAGCCTTTCAGTACCTAAAGGGAGCCTTTAAACAGCAGGGAAGTCAGCTCTTTACAAGGGTAGATACTGGCAGGACAAAGAGAAATGGTATTAAATTGAAGGAGGAAAGATTTACATTAGATATCAGGGGAAAGTTCTTTCTAGAGAGAGTGGTGAGGTGCTGGCACAGGCTGCCCAGAGAGGTTGTGGATGCCCCATCCCTGGAGGTGTTCAAGGCCAGGTTGGGTGGGGCTGTGGGCAGCCTGATCTGGCATTAGACATGGAGGTTGGCAGTCTTGCTTGTGGCAGGGGAGTTGGAGCTTGATGATCCTTGAGGTCCCTTCTAATCTACGCCATTCTTTAATTCTCGGTCTTTGAGAATCTTACCCATCAAATGGTATTTTCTTTCACAGGGGCCATTATGGCTTGCAAAGTAAAGTTGAGGCAATCCTGTTCAATAATTTTTGGAACAATGAGCGTTGTCATTCATACTTTAAGATCTGGGCAGCTGTGTCTGTTAGATGTTTTGTTGTTGATTCCTTCATGTCATCTAAGAGTGAATCTCATTATTTTGAGCCATACAGTATTTCAGTAGGAATCCTCTACATAGGTCCCTTCACTGGTTTAATTTCTTGTCTGTTTTCATCTGTCATTTACAGCATTGCTACAGATAAGGACATATCAAAATTGAACTCACCAAGGTGAATACTGTTGTATTCTTATTTATAATGTTTTTCAATCTATTGCAATCCTTTTGCTTTTAATATATCTGAATTATTGTGTACTGTGACTTTCAGACTGTGAAAAAGATGGGAGCTTCAGAAATGAATCAGAAAAATCAGACTGAAATCTTTTAAGCTTAAATGTTAACTTTTATGTCACAGCAACACAGTGCAGAATTTTCATTAGGCAAGTTGAGGGCAAGGACTTCTGTAAATACTAACTTTTTAAACTCATGATGAGACATAAAAAATGTCATAGTTTGAAGGTGTTCTGATACTCCTATTTAGGAATTTTGATATTTTTAACCTTTCTGTACAAGAGAACAGCTTCTGTCCGCTTGCAAAAGTAGAGGTTTGAACAGTAATCAGACACAAAAACGGATGATATCATAATAATCCTAACTGAGATCCTACTGCTCATCAGCTCCCTTGGTCAGGTAGTCTCCCCACCTTAGCACGAGTAGTGATATCAAAGCTAGCTTAGGGAAATACCAAGATTTATCTTTTTATTATTATTATTATTTTTCTTTCACAGAAAACACACTTGTATCAATAAGTTATGTAATTTTAATCTTGTTTTATTTTCACTGTTTTTTGTTAGTTTTGCTAGATGGTTAGGTACAAGCAATTGCTAAAAAAAAAACAAAAACCCGAGTAGCACATAAACTTGTTATACTTCCTCATATGTCATAAGCACATGATTTTACATATGTGTATATTCTGCTGCTTTCTCAGCACATGGATGTTTGTGATACTAGATAACTTGAACAAGGGAATTGGAACAGAACTTGCATTCAACTGCTCTGTTATTAGTGCTTTGCAAAGACATCTATCAAATTTGTTTTAAAGAAATAATGCTAGCATTTTTCTTAAAAGACATTACTAAGAATTTTATAAACAAAACAGGCAATTAACAGTAGATCTCACTTAGGAAGAAATGCAAAAAGTAATTGACACTTTTTCTTTACTCGATTGAATCCTATTCTTGTTTCATATTTTATAGGAACATTAGTGCATAAAATGAATTGAATATGTTGAAACCATAGTTATAACTAGGGAAGAGGCCAAAAACATTTCCAAAATATCATGGCATCAGTATACAGGGAATATGGTCATTAAAAAGCATTGAAACCACAAAGTTAGTATAAGTATTTCATTATTTATTTTCAATTGAAGCACTTTTTCACTTTGGTTCCCTGTAGTTGTGAAGCACTAATGTGTTCTGCTTAGACGACCTAAAGCTTAATAAAAGGATCAACATATATCAAACACAGAAAACATTTTCAAGTCTCACGGGGTTATACTTAGAGGTAAGGAAGGCATTTCCTGCACTACCTGGCTGGCTTCGGGAGAGGGGGAAGGGCAGAGAGCCAGCAGATGGTTCTAACAAAAAGAAAACACAATGGCACTAAATGTAACAAAATCAAACAAAATGAGAGAGATGAGAGCACCCAAAGTACGAGTCAAACCACGACAGTGTGAGGGAAGCATGTGCTTTTCTCCCTGGCAAGCTGAGATGGCCAGAAACAGACAGTGGCTGGGGACTGGTCTGGAGTCCCACCCCACTTCGTCCTCTTGCCAAGTCCTCTGTGTATGCCACGCCTCCCCTCCGGGAGCTCATAATGCTTCAAATGGTGGTTACACGGAACCACAACATTAACTTCCACTGTTCTGCATGATGTTCTGATGTGGAATACCGACAACAGAAATTACAAAACCACAACAAAAAGGAATAAAAGATCCAGTAAATTTACAAATTTAATTCCTGTGATCCAGATTTTTGAAGATATTATAAGCTATAGGTGATAAGTCAATGCTTCCAGGTTGAATATCAGAAATAGGTTCTTCATCAAGAGCATGGTTAGTAACTGTAACCAACTACCCAGAAGTGGTCATGGCATTGAGCTTGCCAGAATTCACAAAATGTCTGGACAAACTCTGGTCCTGTGTGGAACCAGGAACTGGACTCAATGATCCTTATGGATCCCTTCCAACTCAGGTTATTCTATGGTTTTATGATCTTTGAATACCTAAAAGCTTTGTTAGTTTGGGAACTGCGTGGTAGATGAGCAAATTTTGAGACCCTTTAATAGTATCACAAAAGATGCAGCACAAGATGTGCAAAAGTTAGAAGTCATATTAAAGTCTCATTTATAAATTGATCTTGCATTCAGAAGGCAATCCCACAACTTTAAGAACAGGTCAACAGCAAAGCTTTTTTTTTTTTTTTTTAATCTTAAAATGACTTTTAGCAGTGGTATTTCAAATTAGCAAAAGTCCAGTTTTCCTGTTTTAAAGATTTAGTATGATCATGTTTGATGTTAGATCTTGGGATAAGTTACCTAGGGCTGCCCACAGAGGTGAAATGACACAACACTTTGTGTCCTATGAATGACATCAATAATGATCATTCATCTCTTGCCTATTGCAGCCAAGAGATTGCCAGCAGTTCCACTGCTGACCATGAAGGAGAAGAAAATAGCCCATGATGCTGAGGATAATCTGGTTTTGAGTATATTCAGAGCACAGGAGGTAAACAGTTATAAAACAAACTTCTTCCCAGAAAGAAAATATAAAATGAAATAGTGATTTATCCAGGCAGAAAATTGGTATATATTTATTTTGAACTAAAACTGCATAAATCCAGATTCAGTTCGAGAATTAGTTTTGGGAGAGAATAAGGTTTGAAATTTCAGAATAATACTGTTTGATCACTCTGAACTGAAGCATTTCTAGCTTTCTAAGCCAGTGGTAGGGGAACTTACCTGTAATAGTTTTCTGATTGGGAAGATGGACTTGAACTAAAGCATGTTGTGCCTCTCAAAACTAGCCAGAGGCCTTCTGAGAGGGACCTTTCTCTGATTTGTCAGCTTAAACCCTTGTACTATCTGGATCAATACTAACTATGCAAACAAGAACAAAAGACTCAACAGTCTGTCACATTCCGTGTATTTGAAAAAAAAGAGAGGGGGGAAAAAAAACAAACACCAAATGCTTCTATTCTGGGTCAATTGGTCTAAATTTGTTCCTTTTATTTTTTATTTATTTATTTTTTTCCTCAAGTCAGTAACTAAATTGAAAAATCAATTATTTTCACATCTCTTAACTATATGCTTCTCTTTTGCCAGCCAATTGTTGAATATGGGCATTCTAACTACCTCCCCTCTTGTCCAGGACACCCTCATCCCTCACCCTGGTATTATAGAGCTGAGTGTGTGAAAGCATAACAGGGAGTGTGTCACTCCCTCATGTGGAAAACCTGCAGTCATCTTGTGAGCTCATTTCCTTGCTGAAGTATCATAGAAAAGACAGAAGGAAGTTAGAAATCAGACCTTTATTTTTTCTACGCAGTCACCAAGTACTTAAAAACTTTATTTATGGAGCTATATAAAAATCAATGTAGCTGTGTATATGGAAGATAATGGTATTGGAAAGGTTTGGCTAACAGGTAGGATCCAGATCATTGGTCTATTATTCCACTGAGATGACAAAGTCTATGTTGTATGTTTGTGAGTGTGTTAAAGCAGAAATGCGTATGACAAAAGGGAAATCTTTTGAATTAGGCAGTATTGTTTAAGGTTCCTAGCTTCAAGGTCAGCTATTCAACTGACTACATTTTAAATTATGGGGGCATCAGCAGTGGAGGACAAGGTGCTAGGAAACTTGCAGAATTTGAATTGACTTGTCACATGCTTGTGAAGGAGTCTGGAACAGATGACCTGAGAAATTCCCTTTTGACTAAGATTCTGGAATCATGCAGTCTTAATGATCAGTGAAGTTTTTTTTATACAAGATTCTACTCAGTCAAACACTGTAATTAGCACCATCTCCATTTCAGCACCTTAAAAGTTAATACTGATTGAGTGTCATCTCATTTTCTTACTGATAATAAATTCCTTCCAACACAAAAGATGAAATATACAAGATATGCAAATACTACTTTGCTTTCTTTGCTTAATAAAACAAGTGAAAGAAAGTGAATAGCAATCATGCATCTTAAAGACTTTGTGCTATTCATAAAGCATATTACTTTTTTAGGCTCCCAATATTCTAATTAGAACTTTATAAAGCAATAACAAAGATAGCAACTACGTTCTCAACTAATAATTCTAAGCCCAGCACAAACTGGAAAATCCCAGAGCCAGTAAAATAATACAAGACACCTGTTTTATATGGTACACATCAAAAGCAAGCCCCAAGGACAATAACTTTTAATATAATCATTATTAAATGTTTATTAGCTAAAGCTCAAAATATCAAGGAATGTATTGTAGTCGAGAAACAACTATCTCCCAGACACACAAAATCTTTCTGTTTTGATGATTAAAACTTAGGTTGCCAATAATCTTCTGGCCCAAGGTAGCAAGTGTTATTACTGCACTGATAAAGTAATGAAAGCATGTTTCATTCAGTTTTTCTATTTATAATTTAAAGTGCACTCCTGTTCATCTCTGTGTTTGAAATTAAATTTTTAAAGTAAATGCTTTATAGTTTCTTCATTCTCTAGGAGATAGCAAAATTGCTAATAAAAAGTGCCTTCAAAAAATCTAGTGAAGACTTGAAATGAAGAAATTCTGGAGAGGTTCATAAATGCTTTGAAGATGTATAATTTTGCTTTAAGCCCAGTCTTTTTTTGTCTCAGTTTTCACACCAAACTAAAGAGAACTAAGTTCAACTTAAATCTCTGTTCTCTTTTTTTTCTAAGAATAAACAGAACTGTAAGTTATTCTTATGTTATTCCTCCAAGTCAACTTGATCACATACCACTAAGTACACATTGGAACAGGGAATTGAATTTGTAACTTACATATTGTATAAAAGAGAACATAGAACCATAAAATCTACAAGGTTGGAAAAGGTCTCTAAGGTCATCCAGTCCAACTGTCCATCTATCATCAGTATTTCCTACTAAACCATGTCCCTTGGTACAGTATCTCAATGTCTGTTAACACTGCTAGTGACTCCACCACCTTCCTGGGCAACCTGTTGCAGTGTCTGACCACTCTCTCAATGAAGTAAGTAGAAATAAATAAATGGCATTTCCCCACCTGAAAGGGGAAAGTGTAAGCGTGACTTCTAATGAAGTGCACATAGAAAGAATGTTTGGATGCTGCTGCTTAATTACTGGCAAGGAGATAGTATTGATTTAGGCAGATGTTTTTGAACTAAGGAGTAAGTGAAGTGATAGTAAATTGAAGATCAGTAAGGCTGAGATTCTGGACTTCCCTACTACTCAAACAGCTGTTCTTGTTAGTTTAGCTAGGCATCTACTTCGGCTCCTTAGTTTTGGGTACAGCTTAATTTACAGTTCAATGCTAGTTGTTCTGGAAGCAGTAGAAATCCTGCCAGAATTGTGTCTTAGAGGACAATGCTATGTGATGGAAAACAGGAGCTATTAAGCAGAAGTTGGTTAGTGAGAATTGGTTCAAAGCAGTCTTGAATTGAGGGCAGCTGATTTAGATTAAACAGAAAAGAAAACCCTACCAAGTTGCTTGGGAACTCTTTAGGTTTCTTTAATTACAGAATTTTGATAAATCAGTAGAGTTAATAATTAAAATCATCTGATTTCTTAAATGTTGACAATTCGGTAAATCAATTAAGATGAAAAATGGTTAGAGAAGAACTTCTATAACTGAACAATTGAAAGAATCTTGGAATTAATCTCAGCATATGAGCGTAAAAAATAATAAATAAAAAGGAGACAGTGTTGAGAGAAAATAATTATTACTCCAAATAAAAAGTGGGCAAGGGACAGTGATTGCTTCATCCAATTTACTAGCAGGCAGGCAGTTATCTCCAGAAGTACTTTTGCAATGTCTGCCTTGGAAAGTGAGTTAAAACTTGTGCATCTGCCCTTTGGGTATCCTTTTTACCTCCCCTCTTACAAAAACTCTGCTGTGAAAAAAGAAATCCGAATTCATTTGGTCATGGGAAGGAAAAGTTGCTAATAATTTATAGATGCTTAAATCTCTCTGTGGAGTGCGCTCAAAATGTTTTGATTTTGTTTTGTTTTGCTTTGTTGTTTTGTCTGTGTGTTTCCTGAAGCATACAGACCAATTAATTGCAGGAAATGTACACCTTTCCATGGATGCTCCCATGTTTTGACACATTCTAATGTGCTCTACCACAAAATATTTTCCTTTCCATACTCTGATGTTGCTTTCTGTAGAAGTAGCTTTCATGCACTGATTAAGAGGAACGTAAAATATTAGAGATGTTCGTGGCATTTACTTACAGTGTCTTTACTACTATGTTTTGGAAATGCCCTAACTCTACTCATGTTAGGGAAGTGTTTGCATGCCCTAGAACTGTGATGCAAGCAGGTTTTTTTGTTACTGTAAGTGCACTAGCTCTAGAGAATGGCATTTGAAAAGTCAGTTTTTCTGGATCCTTGTTGAAGGTGTTTCTGCCTTGCCTCTGGTAATCTAGGAAAGGGGTCAATAAAATAGGGAAAACATAGAGGAAATAAAAAGGATAGCTTGTTCTGCATACCAGCAAGCTGAAGTGGTTATAGACTGTCTGTAGGCAAAATAATATCACAGAATGAATCACACAAATTAGGAAGATAGTAGTTCTCCAGGAAGACCATGAGATATGTGGTTTTGTTAACCAATTTTTTTTTTAGAATTCTAGAGCAAATACAGATCAGGATTATCTGACTGACTTGTTTGGGATTTGGGGATGGGGATTTTGCTGTAACTTTTTTTGAACGAGGTTACTTCAGTGGTTCACTCAAGGTAAATAAAGTGTATAATCAGTCTCCTCTGATCTCTCTTCTTATATAGTTGCTTGTTCAGTTCTTAAATGCTTAATTTTGGTAAGCTTTCAGATGTGTTTCATGTTTTAAGAAACCTACTGGTTTCACGCACATGAAACACATAGGAAAGCCTATAGGTGTGTTTTGTAAAGCTCCAGAAAGAAATAAAAGTTAACAACTAATCTTACAGAACAGTTCACGTATCATTAATTCCCAAACATTTTATGACATTTCTTCAGTTTAATCTTTATTTATGTAGTTACTTTGTCAGCAGCTTTGTTCTATTTACTCTTATCTGATTTGTGATCATACATCTTAATATTCTGTTTCAAAATTAACCATATCATATTTCTTACTTCAGTAAACTCCTTCAATTTATTGATTTGTACTGCTGCTAATGCCTTTTTCTGTTAATTTCAAATTACTGTAGTGACAAATAAAACTAAAATACCATTGGAAGCTAACATGACAACTTTTGGTCAACGTGTATTTTAAAAATTGAAAAGTAAAGAGTGAAAATTCCTGAAGCTTGTCCTGCATATTTAGCCCAACTATATATTTTGGCCTTTTGCCATTTCTCCAAATGTATGTCTTTTCTTCCTGTGGCAGAACTTGATTAAGGAAGTAAGTCTGTAATGTGATGTACTCTGTACTCAAAGAATGATACCTACTTACATGTCAAGTGTGTTAAGGACATATTCCATTTTTATTGTAGTTTGTTATGAATTATTAGAAAAAAAAAAGTCTTCTTTTCCCTTAATGTGTGTTTTTCGTAGTCCTTCATTTCCTCATTTTCGTGAGCTGTCTCCATGTTGTACCATTATGTTATTTATCCCTGACATCTCTATAATGAGATGCATAAAAAAGTATCAACAATTTGTATTACATATTCCTTATCTCCCTTTATACTGATTCCAAAACTAAGTCTCAAAGAGCCCTAAATGCTAATTTTTATTGATGATGACAATCAAGAAATTACATACAAAAGGTGATCTTTTTATGATTAAAAAGAGATGCAGTAAAAATAATAAATGGAATAGGACTGTATTGTGTCTGGAGAGCCAAACAAATTTTTTTGTCCTCCTTTGTTACCAAGTGCTACAAAGTGTAAACTGTGAATGGAAAGGTTAATGTTAGATTTCAGCATGACATTCTCTAGTAGACATTTGCACTCTGAAATTAAAAATAATTGATATCATACTTTCTGTTGCTATTATGCTTATAACTTAGGTAGTTTTAGAATGCTGATCTGGTGCTTTCCCTGACATGTAAATCTTACCTAAGTTCACAAAAGGCCAGCTTCTGCTTCTGAAAAACATCTCATTAGGCATGTGGAAATTCAGTGCTTAAGTAGCAGGCAACCTTGGCCGCTGCTTGGAAGCTCCACAAAGGTGCAGTGTGGTGCAGCATAAAGCCTAACACTAGGACTTTGTCTTGGAGTGGAATGTCACTGTGGAAGTGATGTTTCCTTGTTTGCTGCCTCAAGACTATTTAGACTATTGTGCTACTGCGCTATTAAACACCTGCAATAATTATTCTTAATGACTCTTGAAGAATGGTAAAGAGGAAAGATGAAGGGAAATGTAGGCATTTGAGGAAAACAACTTTGAATGTATGACTGGTCTTTAAGTTGTATTAGTCCCTGGTGTTCTGCATTGAGATTTCCTAGCTCCTTGGTGTGATTCTGAAAAGCATCCAAAGGTCTGGCTGCATTTTGTGGCAGAGTTTGCAAGATTTCCAAGGAACGAAACCCTCCTGTCTGGAGGAATTGCTTTCCTTCCCCATGGCGCAGTGAGCAGGTCAGGAGCCTGCTGTTTTCTTTCTCTGATTTTGGGGACTGATGACGTCCAAGTGCAGCCCTGTGATTCAGTTTGCATTTTGAACATTTTGCTTTTTCAATTGAATTAAAGTTTAGTATCCACTGTGATTAAGCAACTGTAAGTGCCATTCATACCCTAATTAAGCTCAGCAAAGAAGTAAGCGGATAGTAAGATAAAATTCATGTTTCTTTCAGGTTTTCTTTTCAGTATCTTTTTTTACCTGGTCTAGATACAGTCATACAGCAGTTTTGGCTAACTTCTGTTTTTCCTCTCCTTAAAGGAAGAGCATGTATAAAGTTGATCCTGCACTTTTGATGAACAGACCACTTTAACTGCTATAGATAGAGACTTGGAAATCAGCAACTAGAAAATTGTGGCTTGGTGACTGATTTTTGATATAAATAATTCTATGAATTACATTAATAGTTTGTATGTGTAAAACTATAAATTTGACCTATGAACACATATTATTGTGAATACTTTGTAAATTAAAGCAACAATAGTTACGTTGCAGATCTTGCAGAAAAGCAGGAAGCAACTGAGAAAAAATAGAAGAAATAAATGGTTAATGGAATCTTAGGACAATTTGAATGTCACTATGGGAAAGCAATAAGGTGATCTGAGCATATTATAGTTAGCAATATGGAAAACAGTGAAAATGAACTCCTGAAAAAGAGTAATTAATAGAGAAACTACTAGCATGTCAGCATTTTCCACCATTCTATCCCTTAAATATTGCATGTTGTTTAGCTGGAAGGAAACCAATAACAGTGCTTGTGATAAATACTGCTAAAATGAGAATTTGAATTAAGATGCATAAGTGTTTTATATATTTTTTTCTTCATGTGTAAGTATTATATAGAAGAAAAGAATATTGGCTATTAAAGCATCCTGATAATCATGAAATGATCCTTGTAGAATGAGCTTTAGGTTCCAGTAATTATTTTGCTGTAAAAAAATAATTTGTAAAAAAATAACATGGGATCGGGCCTAGTCAGCATGGGTTTATGAATGGTAGATCCTGCCTGACTAACCTGATTTCATTCTATGACAAGGTGACCCACTTAGTAGATGAGGGAAAGGCTGTCGACGTGGTCTACCTGGACTTCAGTAAGGCCTTTGACACTGTCCCCCATAACATTCTGGTAGAGAAGCTGGCTGCCCGTGGTTTGGATGGGTGCACGCTCCGCTGGGTGAAGAACTGGTTGGATGGCCGGGCCCAGAGAGTTGTGGTCAATGGAGTGGAATCCAGTTGGCGGCCGGTCACAAGTGGCGTCCCCCAGGGCTCGGTGCTTGGGCCGCTTCTGTTTAACATCTTCATTGATGATTTGGATGAGGGGATTGAGTGCACCCTCAGTAAGTTCGCAGACGACACTAAGCTGGGAGGGAGTGTTGATCTGCCTGAGGGGAGAAGGGCACTACAGAGAGACCTGGATAGACTTGATCGATGGGCCAAGGTTAATGGAATGAGTTTCAACAGGGCCAAGTGTCGGGTCCTGCATTTTGGTCATAACAACCCCAGGCAATCCTACAGGCTTGGGGAGGTGTGGCTGGAAAGCTCCCAGACGGAAAGGGACCTTGGTGTGCTGATGGACAGTCGGCTGAATATGAGCCAGCAGTGTGCCCAGGTGGCCAAGAAGGCCAATGGCATCCTGGCTTGTATCAGGAATGGTGTGGTGAGCAGGACTAAGGAAGTCATCCTGCCCCTGTACTCAGCATTGGTGAGGCCTCACCTCGAGTACTGTGTCCAGTTTTGGGCACCTCAGCACAGGAAAGACATGGAGGTACTGGAGCAGGTCCAGAGAAGGGCAACGAGGCTTGTTAAGGGCTTGGAGAATCAGCCCTATGAGGAGAGACTAAGGAAGCTGGGGCTGTTTAGTCTGAGGAAGAGGAGGCTGAGGGGAGACCTTATTGCTGTCTTCCAGTACCTGAAAGGTTCTTACAGTGAGAGTGGGGCAGGTCTATTCTCACTACTGACTTGTGACAGGACGAGGGGAAATGGCCTCAAGTTGCGCCAGGGCAAGTTTAGGTTGGATATTAGAAAGAACTTCTTTACAGAAAGGGTGGTTAGGTACTGGAATGGGCTCCCCAAGGAGGTGGTTGAATCGCCATCCCTGGATGTGTTTAAGAGCCGCTTGGATGTGGTACTCATGGATATGATTTAGCAGAGGTTTGTTGTTGTGGTATTGTTTTGTGGTTGTTTTTTAAGAGATAGGCTACTGGTTAGGCTGCGGTTGGACTTGATGATCTTCAAGGTCTTTTCCAACCTGAGTAATTCTATGATTCTATGATTCTATGATTCTATGAATTTAAAGAGAAATGCTAAAACTAAGTAAAACCATGGCTAAATCTGAAGTGCATATTGGCACTAGGTACTCGGCGAATAAAAACACTGAGATGTTTAATATATTATTATTTTTAGGAAAATTCAAAAGTCTCACAAATTTCTTCCTATTCTATATTTTTGGGAGGAATTGGGTGGAAATCTATTTCACAACTACCTAGTTCAAGTGTGGTCGTTTTGTGGTATATTTCTTCTGGAAGAGAGGTTAGTCCTACAAGAAAATCCTTCTCTCTTATGAAGATATTACAAAGGACTGGGTCTCATTAAGTTTAGAATAATAGATGAAAACTGGCAGCAGAACTAGGTAAAAACACTGGAACTTTGGATGTGGATCTCTGCTGAGTTTTCTACATTAGTTAGGTGTTGTTCTTTTATTTTTCCATGGAACTTCTCTTCCCAAAAGATTACTGAGATTAATAATCTGAGTATTCAACTGTGTCTTGCTATCCTAGGGGTTGAAAAATTTCAGCAGTAATAATCAGTTCTACCTCAAACATCCTAATTTTCGTGGAGCTTAGCTCATTTGGAAGTTTTCTATAGTCTTAAGTATCTGCAAAAAACAAACAAACAAACCCAAATTCTTAATTTAGGTACTTATGGCAAGAAATATGCTACACTGTGACAAGAACACATGGTAGTACTTCTGCCAGTTTGCTGTATTTTTCTAGTAAAAAGTATCAGTAGGCTATGTGCTGGGGGAAACTTTTGCTTTCCTACCTGCTTTTCTGGTCTTCTTCATCCCTGTATGTTGCTCAAAGGTTGCTTTGGCTCCCTCCAAACAGATCATAGAGGATAGAAAATGCCAAGTCAGACACTGTTGAAAAGATGCAGCTGTGGGAGCGGATAGCAGGGACATGAGAAAGGAGTAAAGTACACTGTTAAAAACAAGGCCAGATTCAGTCTAGATATGTACAATGCCATGCCTTTCTTTCCGTCTCTAATAAAGTCTTTTTTAACCAGTTTTTGAATGCTAATCCCTATCAAAGTCTAAAATCTATGCGTGCTGATACTTAATCTAATACTGGAGTGACTCTAACAACTTTTAATGCCTTGAACTGTTTTGTCATGGATACAACCATTCCCTCATGTAATAAAATTAAGAAACAGGACTTAATTTCTTACTGTGATTTAGATGTTGCAAAGAGAAATGTAGTACTATTTCCAAAGTTTCTAGATACATTCTTTTATTTTAAATTTCAGTAGAATCTGCCGCATTCTTTGTTTTTACTTATGACTCCATATTCTAATTTAAATTTGGGTTTGTGTTTGTTGCATTTGCTCATATGTCTATAGGTGTGTACAGGCTGTGTCTGTGATTGCCTTAGATAGCTGTTTTTGGCTGTTTCAAAATACCTAAAAGCAGACACAGTCATACTCTGTTCAAAATTACAGTGGGAGCAAGTGGCATCTTTCTGTTAATTTTATGTTGACTTCAGGCTTTGGATTCAGGCCTAAATTTGCATGCAGAATGTAAGTGCACGAATCATATCTCTGTTTAAAAATTAAACCTTAGATATATAATAAAAAATGTAATGTTTAGTAGTTAGATCACTAGTGATTAGAAATGTCAGTTATGATATTTTCAGATTTATTCATAGGATTTCACATCTGTAGACAACTCTGAAGGGGCACACTTCCAATAAGAAGGAACTTTGCAGTCCAGCTTCCCATTATATTTGATTAATACTCACTTTTTCTTTACACAACTTGACACATACTGGCCTGATTATGCTTTTGCCCTAGCTTGACAAGAACTAGTTCTGACTTGATGGGATAAAATGAGAAGGAATTCTGATTTGCCTTCAAAGTTACAAGTGAAATGTGCTACATATTCCCCAGCAAAATGGGGATTTTCCTGCATCTGCTGAGTTTTGGCAGTCTTATATAGTGAATGAATTCTCTTCTTTCCTTAATTTGTGATTGTGGCTTTTAATATTCTAGATCAGCAAACTCAGTGAAATAGCAGTAGAATAGGCCAGAGTTGCTGCCTTCATTGACCAGGGTCTTAAGCTAAGTAGGAGCAAGAGTGAACATCAGCAACTGTATTCATTAAGCCAAATTCATTAGGGCCAGGAGGACTAGGGAAAGGTGTTTCAGAACCATTTCCAGAACTTTTCTGAAAGCTGTGATGATAGTCTATGTGCCTAATGGGAATCACATTAGATGCTCTTAGTCTTTCAGGACTAAGTCTTCATACAGGCTAGCTGAGCATGTCTTGCTTTCCAGGTCATTTTCCTATAATCCTTCTTCCTACTCATATACTTGAGAGAGAAATGATAATGAAATAATAGGCAAATTGTTTTCTTTCCTCCATCAAATAGAAAAGCAAGGGTAAGAAGGGTGTGGGTTTTTTTTGTTTTGTTTAGTTTTTTTCCTCTCTCTGTCTCTATTTTTTTTTGCCCCTGTCGATAAATGATATGAATCCTCTTTAAAGGAGTATTAAGCTGAATGAAGATAAGGATGGAAGAGGCTCTGTTTTATGAAACCTCACCAATTCCAGCTGCTGATGGAAGGAATTTCTTCCCTATATTTTCTTTTATTTAATCTTTTTTTGTACCTGCACATTTTAAAGTACAAGATATAGTTCTGCATGTGGGCTCATGACAAGAAGATCCAGAGTTTCAGCATGTCATTCATCGTGTTCAATTCACAAACATACTCTGCAAGGTAAATGACAACTATTGCTTGCAGGCAATGTAAAAAATAGTGAATTATATATTCTAGTAATGCTCTTCTTCGAAGTATGCAACACATCCATCTATGCAGCTCCTATATATGTGTATCACAGAATCATAGGGGTTGGAAGGGACCTCCAGAGATAGAGTCCAACCCCCCTACCAAAGTAGGTTCCCTACATCAGGTCTCGCAGGTAGGCGTCCAGGCGGTTCTTGAATATCTCCAGAGAAAGAGACTCCACAACCCCCCTGGGCAGCCTGTTCCAGTGCTCCATCACCCTCACTGTAAAAAAGTTCTTGTGCAGATTTGTGTGGAACTTCCTATGCTCATTTCATATATATGTATATGTCTAATCTGAGCAAAGAAAAGGATAAAGAAACTTCTGGAGTGAGAACAAATGCTTTGCTAATAATCACAGGCCTTTTTTCATCCAAAGGGGTGAAAAAAGCCAATTAGTTGCCTTGATCTGATAAGACATAATTTTGGACCATTGAGCTTTCTGCGAAATGCTGATCTTTGAGCATGACAATATGTTTCCAGAAGATAAACTAGTATCCAGATGTGCAGCAAATTAACTGTTTTAAGGTGCCTTACACTAAATGCAAGGGAAGAAAGATTCAAGTAAGTTGAAAATGAAGTAGCTTCCCTTCTTTTTCTTATAAATACACAAAAACAGTGTTAAGTAGAATCTTACCCTTGAGCAGGAAGTATCACCAGAAGTAAATGATACCTTTTGTAATCTTTTCATGAAGAATGCATATTTCAGTAGATGTTCTGCATAAAACTCAAACAGAAATTATAGACCTATGTTACAGTGGTTTGTACCCTCGGTCTCTGCTGAATGAATTAGAAACTGATCAGAGGTTGCCTGAGCTCCAGGCAGACCAAGCCAATTTGTCTATCCTAATTTATGCTCTCTATTCCATGTTTTCTAATGTGGGGTCAGTGTCATGCTGGATTTGTTATCAAAACAATCTTGCGTTTGCCTCAGGCTCACGTGAATATAGCCAAAATTTTATTCTTTAGAGGTGCATTCTTTTGGTTTCTTATATATGGAACATAACAACTTTTGATATTTCTGTGTGCAACATAAGACAAAACAAGATTATTTGTATAAGCCTATTGTGGTATTCTAAATGTTTTCCTAAATTGAATAATCCAGTGCATTTAAGAGTTCCAACTTATTGGAGTGCTCAGAGAATTCATATGTGCCAGTTTCCAGGAACCAGGTGATTTTTAGCTCATGGATTGCAAACTTGTATGTGCCCCAGGTGAAACATACATATACATACATATGTATACATACATACATATGTATACAGTTCTTATAATATGCCTGTATCTCATGTGGGACTGCTGTGTAGACTGTTTCTTATTTGATGAGTGCTGTAGAAAGAAATTTTTAGTTAATTGTAAGTGAAAAAAAAAATCATGTTTCTTGATTACCTTTGCATCTAATTTTTTGAAAATATTTGTTTTAAGCACTAAAAAAAATCTTTAATGTGTGAGTGAGCCTGAGGGAGTTATTTTCAGCTAATGGCATAGCTGGAAAAGAGCTGAAACAGCAGAATTCTGTTCTTACACTTCAGATTGATTGTCACTATACAGTGCTAGTTTATAGCCTCTCTGGAACAAAGAAAATATTGCCTTTTAATATATGGTGAAAATTAATATTCTAAGCTGGGAATAAAGAAAGCAAATTTAACATTCCTCCCTATTTCCAAAACTGACTTTATGAAATAGAGGAATTTTTTAATTTAAATTCCATTTCAGCAGCCCTTTATGTCCAAAGCCTAACTAGTGAGTTTAGATTCCATTGAGAGCAATAAATTGGCATTTACTTTTTGCTTATAGCAATCAAACCATGATGAACAAGAGGAAATAAATAAGTGAGTAAAATGGTGGAGCTCTCTCATTTGTAAGCTAGACTGTTCGATCAGTAAAATAAGTCCATGAAAAAGTCTCATTCTCAATTTGTATGGTTTGCATAGGTGAAAAATAAATAACAGTCACAATTTAAGTAAGAATTAAGGTTATACAGATTGATCCAGATAAGAACCCTGCAATTTGGATTTTTTTTAATGTGTCCTGTTGTGGTGATTCTGTGATTCTGTTATTCTGTTGTACATGGAAATCAGACTCTCTGCTTGGGTGTAGCTGGAAGGTCAATTTACAAGGTAGGTCAGGTCAGTGCCATAACCACACCACAAGCCACCAGATGCATCTGGTGCATTGTCTGCAGTATTTCCCATGGATCTTATGGATGGTGATAAGCACTGCGGTCCTCTACAACCTCAGCACAGCTCCCAGCATGATTATTGAGCAATTACTTGGGCAGAATTTGATGGGAAGCATGTCACAGTCCAGTCTGCTCCTTCAGAGCAATCTAAAAATGACTACAGTGCCTTCATTACTGTGTTAAATATGTGAACAACTCCTACTAATATTCTTTCAGCCTACTAGTTCAGTGAAATGCTGATATTAAACATTAATTTAATCTGTAATGGCTTTTGCTTCAAACTGGGGTAATTTTAACTTCTGCTTACAAAACAAAATATTTTATGCCAAAGCTTATGCACATGAGTACCCTTAAAATGAAAGCCTTTTCACACTTAGAACTTGAAAAGTCACAATTTCAAGTCTTAAATTATAGTTAACAGTCAAGAAATATTCATTTTCCACTGTGCAGTGAGCTGGAATGCATGAGAAATGCACCCTACAGAGCATGTTTTCTTTCTTGCTTACACTGGGATAAATAAGGAATAGCTCAATTCAAATCAATTAACATTGCCTGGCACGTATACATGGTGCATTTGATTGACAGGAACACAGAAATACTTGTAGTAGTGGAAGAATTGGTGAGATGTACGGAGTTCAGAACAGGACCCTTTCAAAAAGTTGGAAAAAAGCAATAAGACAAGACTGATGTTTAAACGATAAGTTTGAAGTAAATTATGCATGAACTCTACAACAGAAGCAGTTACCTTCCTTCTTTTATCTACTTGTCCTTTGCCAGGAGATCAGGTAGAGTTATAGGTTCTAATAGTAAATCTGCGTCAGACAGAAATTCAAGAACCTTTTTCTTTCAATCACATAATAATTGACATCTGACTTTCCATACAAATAAACTCCGTGCTAGCAAGGACACCCTGCTAGAAAAGAGAACACTGAGCATACACTGATTCATATGTTGAGAAAAGTATTTCCAAACAGTGGATAATTTATAGCCACACTAACTCTTGTTGTTGCATTGCAATTGCTAGTGTAGAGTAGCAGAGTAAATAAGAGCTACAGGTTTTATTTGCTTTGTGTTTAGTGGTTTTAGATTAAAAGAATTGAGGTTTTTTTTTGTTTTTGTTTTTGCTTGTTGTTTTTGTTTTTGATTTTTCCTTGAAAGAAAATGGGGGTGGGGGGAGGTGGGGTATAGAGAAGTGATTTTTATGTATTCCACAGCCCTTCTATTTCCTACTAACCTCTCTTCTTCTACAATAGGGTCAATTATCATCCTCTCTTACCAGTAACAGGAAAAGGTCAAAAGTGAAATAAGAAAATACCATCTTTCCTAAGGGAACAGATTCATAATGTGGAAGGGAGCCTGTAATTTGGCAGCTGTAGCTTTGGGAGGCTAAAGTTTAGTACAGGAAGAAATTGGAATGTCTCTCGGTTGGGGAAATAGTGGTCATCAGAGAATGCAGCTGACACGATTTCTCTGTGTAGAGCTGACATCAGGATGCTTGGTGCTGTCACTGAAAGAAGGCAAGAAAGGCTCCATTTTATATTATTGTCAGTTCTGCTTTTTTATCTCACATATCATGCTCAGAACTAATTGTGTTTACTGTGCTTCTGCAAGGCAGGTAGTGAACATTTTATAATTAACTGGGAACTCCACTTTCCTACTTCTTCCCACCAGCATATAGGAAAGAGATTCCTTTTCTCTTTCTCATTGCTTTAACCAGATTTAGTATTGTGAGCACATAGTTATTTTTTAATTATTATTATTATTTTAAAATTTATCATTAGTATTTCTGATTTGTCTTCAGTTAATGTTAAGCATAAATGACTGAATTTATGAGCTTTTGAGTTTGAGGCTGAAGCAATACTAGACTCACATATGTTAGAAAAGATTGAAGGAAGAAATAAAGATAAATCCAGGCTGGAATGAGACAGAAGAAATAGGAAAGAAAGCCAAAGAGAAGATACACTGTTTCCCTGCAGGGACACATTGTTTATACAGCAGTCTGCTTCCTTGGGCGAATTGCTTTAAGTGAATGTATGAGTGCCAGGATGAGGCATGGCATAATTGTTGAGCTTCATTACGCCCAGAAAAATTAGTTGACTCTTCCCCAGACCAACTGTTTTGCTGCTGTCCTTAACCATGGACAAACTGCTGCCAATTAGACCAGGTTTCCTCTTATGTTGGTGATTGTATTAAAAACGAAGTCAGGATAACTCAGTATTGTGTACTTTCTGTTGCCTGTTTTTTTTTTTTTTTGTTTGTTTGTTTTTGTTTTGTTTTGTTTTGTTTTTTGTTTTTTGTTGTTGTTGTTTTTTTTTGTTCTCTCCCCTAATATCTGCCCCCATTTGCTGCCATTCCTACTGTTACTCTCCCTGTAGTTCTCAAAATTGTTTAGCATGATTTTATCTGTACTTGTAGAGCGTTTTCTTCAGCTGTTAGTGTTCCTTAAAGGTGAGAAATAAGATGTGTTTGTTTTTCTTGTAAGGAATAGCCTAATATGAGATGTATCCATACTTGAAAATTACCATCTGCAGCAGCCAATAAGAAAAAAAAGGAAAAAAAAAAAAAAAAAAAGTTATTTTATGTCCTTAAGCAAAAGTGTGGGGATCTTATTTTATTAATTTCATTTTATTCAGAGTGGAGAAAATACAGTCATAATGCAAATGGTAGTTGCTGGTATTTGAAGTAATCATTCACAGCTTAAGCAGAATCTTTTATTTCTGATATATGATTCTCCTCCAACTCTTTCCAATGAGGAAATTTCCCTAGAATGTGTAAACTAGCAAGACAAAGTGGTGAAGCTGGATTTCCCCTTTGTAATTCATAGTTCTCACCTATAAAAATGAATGAGCTGGCCTTTCCTATGCAGTATATGCATGTATAGTAAAATGTACAATAATGATGGATTTAAGGAAATAGGAGAGGCTCTGAAAAGTGGCAGACTTAAAATAATTAGAATATTCACCCTTCATTTGTTCTTCCTAATTTGTCGTGCCACATTTGATAATTACAGGGGAGATTAAAAGCTTCCTTGTTCTCAGCTGGTCTTCCTTTCATACTTGATCCCTACAGTGAAGTTGTAGTGCTAAATTTGTGGTATCAAATTCATTTCCGTAATGGCACACATTTTCACTGTGACATCATGTAAGTAAATGATTTTTACTTCACTTGGGAGTTAAGCTGCTCTAGAGGAAGAAGGAAAATAAAACACTCTTATATCAGAGAGAAAAATAAATAAATAAATAAATAAAAGGGGTGTAAAAGCAATGCATGTAGTGGAGCAATCCAGCAACTGCAAATCCTGAGAGTATTCTCCTTACTCTTAAGTCAGTGGGGCTACTCAGTAGGGACTTCTTTCATATTGAGAAATAAAGAGTAAGCTCCACAACACAATTAAGTTTTTTGGGTTTTTTTCTTCCTTAATACTGTCTCTCCCAGCATTTAGTTTAGCAGAAAAAATCCTTAAAGTGTATGTAAGAAACCTGGATGATTTCACTTAGAAATACAGCACTCAAAGCCATACATGTGCTTTATTATCATGTCCTAAAAAAAACCACCACAGGATACAGTATCTGGTAACATAGTTGTAAATGAGTGCTAGACATATGCATGCAAAAATAACAGAAGTGGGATGTTGTCTTCTTTGGCCAATATCATCTAGAGGTGTTGACAAGCATGTGTTCAGAGGGATCTAACCAGCAATAGTAAGTAAAAGGAACAGGCAATTAAATGTTCCAACAAGTGCTGATGCCTGCTTGCCTGATAGGAATTGAAGGACATCCTGGTGGTGAGGCAGTGGACTAATGTGGGTTTGTTTCCTGGAAAACAGTTACGCATAGCTGTTAAACTGATAAAAGACCAAAGTTACTCAGTGACAGGCAAGTATCAGTATTAATTTGAAGATTAGCAAGCTCAATTTTAAACATTGAGAGAGTCTATGGTTTTTAAAAACTCCTGTGTTTAAAACCTCCTATGGCTCTTTCCAAATGTGCTAGTTTAACAGTGCTTGAGTATTCTTTTTATTTGAAGGAGAGACCATTTTTCTAGTCTTCCTAGTTAATATCTCATTCCTTTTCCTATTCCAAAGTTATTGTAATTATTACACTTCTAACTCTTTTAAAAATATATTCAATCTGAAATAGAAAAATTGTTTGTTGTTATTATTTTTGAACCCTGATGCTGATTTCCATGCTAGAAGTGGGTTCTTAGAACAGTCAGAAAGATTAGTCTGATAAGGGCAGATATCAGCTAAGAAATAAAATTGTCCTTTGCTGTTCCACGCTTCCATTCTAAAAAAATTGGTGCAGGAACATATTTTCCAGTGGTAATGGATGAGGGAGTCAAGGCACCTAGGATTGTTTTGTAATGAACCATTTTTTTCCTATTTGTAAACTAATATTTTTGAGCTAAATTTCAGTTTCTGGGTGAAAATGCAGTGTGCCTGTGCTGAACCTGAGTATGCTTCTCTAAAGCGGCCTTTAGAAAGGATTGCTTTGCCTTTAAAGCAAAAATGCTTTACTTTATTTAGTTTAGGTAAATAGAAACAGAAATGTAAGGAAGAATCTTTTCTGATTCTATCCTGGTCTAGTGGGAGGTGTCCCTGCCTATAGCAGGGGGGCTGGAACTAGATGATTTAAAGGTCCCTTTCAACCCAAACCATTCTATGATTCTATGATACTTCATTTTAGAATCTGGCTTTATATGGAAAGCCATTCTGTCTTGTGAAAGACAGAATCAGCAAACATTAGAATTGAAATCTCCTTTCCAAGACACCTGAAGCCATGCAGCTGTGAACACCTCTCAGAGGAGACAAGTTTTCCATCCTGGGCTACCCTGAGCACTACTGACATCCACATGTGGGGCAGAGTTGTGGTCAGGTCTATGTGCTCATCACACTGCTGCATTAATATATATATATATTTTTCCTTTCCTTTCTCATGCTTCCTGTGGACCATTAACTGTGTGTGAAAGGGTAAAATCCAGGCTATGCATACGGAAGAAAGTCCAATATTTTCAGTAATCTGTCTTTGTTATGAAACCACAAATGGAAATAAATGGGGTGTAATTCATGTAGGTAAGGAAAGTTAGTTCAACAGTGTTATCACGATGAGTCATTTACTAGGAAAGACAAACTCATCACTCTTATACCTTCAGATTACCAATTTGAGAAACACTGTATCATATTCTCAATTGCTGTTTACTCATACAAAGATCATGTATCTTGTGATGATTTAGGTTCTGCAGTCACTAAGTATAAACAGTATCACCAACTCAGTAAAGAGAACAAAGTTCCTAACAGACCTGATGTTGCATGTGGTGATCTAATCATAGTCATTTTATCAGGGACAAGTGAGAAAATGGATATTCACATGCTGTGTTTCGTTTCATTTCAAAAATGGAGAGTCTGTATATTTCTTAAGAACCAGAATTCCAGGTGAAACAGTCCCTGTTGGGACTAACCCCTCCCACTGTAGTCTTGGAGTTTAACCAAGAAAGCTGGAGGGTGGTTCTGAACCAGGCAGAGGCTCAGGAACAGCCAAACAGTAGCTGATGTCTCAGATGAGTTGGACAGGAGCAAGCTTACTTCTGCTTCATGAAGCATCAGGCTCATGTCCTTTCTTAATTTCACAATTTGTCCCTTTCATTTTTACCATGTTCAAATTGTAGCTCTTATTTGTGTGAGCATGTTGCTAACATGTTAGGAAGCCTCAGTAAAGTGAGAAGTTGTTATGAATTTGGACAGAAGGTTAGATATCACACTCAGAAGGAAGTGTAGCAGAAGATAAGTAATGGTGGGATAGAGGAAAAGGTCAACAAAATAGAACTCTGTTTATCCCCCATGGTTTCTGGAAACAGGCTTACCAGTTTAACTGCTCCCTTTGCTTTTACTGAAAGTATTTTCTGACCACAGTTCATGTCATAACCTAGCTACATAAAAATGTTTATGATTATGCAAGCCCTGTAGTGTAATTACAAGTTCCAGTCTGTGTTTTGTATTTTTGATGCTTTCTTTGTCAAGTTTCAGGTTTCTAAAAGGAAGTTAATACCTATCACAGAGGTACTGCTGTACTTATGAATTATATGTAGCATTCTTGTCACCTTTAGCAGTGTTTTTCTAACAGTACATATCTAGGTATATCTTTCATTTAGCTTTTCAACAGGAACTGATTTCTAGTGGGAGGGGTCCCTACCCATGGCAGATGGTCTTTGAGGTTCCTTCCAACCCAAGCCCCATTCTGCATTTATTACATTTTCCCCCCATTTATATCTTAAGATATAACAACAAGAAAAAACTCTGACATAGAGTGATTAAATACAGTCTGAAGTCCCATCCAGGATTCTTTGCACTCCAACCTTGCTTTTTACATGTTTCTGTTTCCTAGACAGATGGGTTTACATTGATAGTGGTTTGTGTACCCCACATCACGCATAGCGTATTAGAAACCATAAGATGCATGACTTATCTACTGATTTGTAGTGATCTCTGTTTTGCTTTCCTTGTCTTCAGCATTATTTCTTTCTTTTCTATTACAAAGCATACAAGGATGTGTTTAACTGACTTTGTCTGATGATCTGTACAATGAAGTTGAAAAAGTGCATACTTCCTTAGTGTACCTTATTGCAGAAACAGTTCAGTATTCCAAATAAGCATGTCTTAATTGAAAAGAAAATATCAGGGCAAGAAATTAATACAGACTGAAATCAAACTGCAGATTTTAATCTATATTTAACCTGCAAAGAACAAAATCTCACATTCACAAATGCAGAAGGATTCCCGGAGAGGTCAGTGTTTATTGCTAGTATTGTACTGTAGAGCAGCCTCAGCCAGAATATAGTAAATAAATATTTTATAAACTTTTGAAAATAAAAGTTTGTGCCAATCACTCAGCTGGAACATAGATTATCTTTCATTTTGCAATTCTCTCCTATAGGGCCAACCTCAGAGTACTAAGCTATTCATTTCTGTAAAAAGTAATTGAATCTATTCAGATTTATGTGCAAGAATGGCTTATATTCATTTAAAAATTCATGTAAAAATTTATATTCAGTAGGGACATGTAGTTGAGCTACAAGGCAGAATTGAGAATCAAAGTATGTGTGTTAGAATGGATTGTGATGATGCATTTACAAGGACTGTCTAACTCTGACTTCAAAAAACAAGACGTGATTTAAAAGAATCAAGTGTCTTGGATAAGAAGATGTGACTGTCTGTTTTGAAGACATAAATAAGCACTGTAAAGCTTTCACCTGCCTGCTAGCAGGAAAGGAAGATAAATAAAAACAAACAAACTGAAAAAGAAAGAATCCTAAAATGAGATCCAATGTTCATTCCCATTATGCTTCCTAATGATGCTCATTACAATCCTAACTACATTTTAATGCTGAAATCTAATGCCTCCATTCATCATTGGAATGAAATACAAATGCTGACAATTGACAAACTTAATAATAACAAAAAAGTTGACAGGACTCAAAACTCTGTGAGCATATTTATCAGGAGAAAGCTCCCGAGTACTTCCTTGAGCAAAAATGGAAGACAAAATGAAAATCTCAATACAAAGAAAAGAAAATCAAAGCGAGAGACAGATAACCAATCAACGCAACAATTAGTATTTATAGTCTTTTTATTAATGGTTTCTTGCTCACATTATTATTATTATTATTATTATTATTATTATTATTATTATTTAAAATGTTCTCCTTTTCAAGGAAATACTAAATTTAGAGAAAGAAGATACAGAAGAGGGAAGCAAAACATTCTAGAGTCATTTTGACAAATTGGCTTATGAGATGATAAATGGTGCCAGCAATTACATAAATTATGATCTTTCTAATTTATCTCTGTCCATTCAGAAGCATCTGAAAGTTATTAACATGCCTATCCAGTTAGCTTCACAAAATTATTACTCACCCATGTACACCTACACCTTATGATACAATTCACATCTATAAAAATAATACTGTAAAACGATCTTTTTAAAGGGAGCAAAGTTGGTAATTATTTTCTTTTTTCTTACTTATAGGTTCCAAAGCTTGAAATGTAACCATCCCAAGTGTTGCGTTTTATGTTATTATTATACTTTCCTGCTTTCTTTGGTTCTCTGACTTAATAAAATGTGATAATACTGAATTATATATCTCAGTAAGTTATTTGATATGCAGGGAATTTTATTCTGGTAGCAATAGAGCTGAATTTATTTATACCAGAAGTTCAATTCTCACTTGTCTTCCATAATGCAACTCTGAAGTTGAAATGATAGGGATAAATTTAGTAAAACAGTGGCTATAAATTTTGTGCTTGTAAAGGCAAGTGCTAATATAAATTTCCCATTAGGTAACAAAGCTAGTGCATTTCATTCATTTAATTGTGTGTGCGTGTATCGCTGACAGTAGATCTGGTTGTGTTTTTGGATTTTCTGATTATTTATTTATTTATTTTTAATTCTAGCACTTATGAACTAAGTCCTTTACTTGTTAGTAAGGTGGAAAGAGCAAAGAGTTTATTTTCAGAAGATTGCACGGAGTCTGTCTTCCATGGTTTACAACTCTGTTAATTCTTTACTCTGATAATCTGAATTTTAGACCATTACATTTACTGTACAAGAAACATTTTTTCCCTTTCTATTGTTCTCTGTTTCCAGTGATTTTTCTATTTTTCTTTATTTTTCTTTGTCTGTTTCTCCTTTTATGGATTTTTGTGTGTGGTGTTTTTTTTTTGTTTTTTTTTTTTTTTTGTTTGTTTGTTTTTTTGTTGGTTTTTTTTTTTTGTTTTTTGTTTTTTGTTTTTTTTGTCCTTACCTTCTCCACTTACTTTGCTTCATGTGCACTTTTTTTCAGATGCCATTTTGTCAGACTGCCCCTCTGCTGCCATCTGTTTCATGGCAACAACATGTAATGGGAATTGCCAGGGAGGTTTAACCTGTGGTGCTGTACTACCAAAATCCACTTCTGATGTCATGGGCCAACATTAAAAGAAAACAGTAGCAGGAGGCATTACTTTCAGGGCAGCCTTTGTGCATATAGTTCAGAGGATGTTTTCCCTTTTCTGTATGAGATGTAATCGTTGCATATTATCATAGGATACTATATGGCTGTGTGGAAATAAAGCTGTAAGACTTGTCTTCTGAAGAAGGGTTGAGAGAGCCAGGTTTGTTTAGCTTGGAGAAGGCTTTGGGGAGAATTGATTGTGCTCCAGCCTTGGAGGAGGCATTCAAGGCCAGGTTGGATGGGATCCTGAGCAGCCTGATCTAGTGGTAGGCAGCCCTGCCCTGCCTTGTACCCTGCAAGGGGGTTGGAACTAGATAATCTTCAAGGTCCCTTACAAACCAAGGTATTCTGTGATTCTATGCAATCAAGTTTTAGGACTTCTAGTCCAGTAGCATTTTATGCCTAAAAAGGGAAGTCCACAGTGGTAAGACAGAAGACAAGAAATAAATGTAAATAGATTAAATCCTCATAACCAAATTTATTCAATCATAACACATGCAGAAAACCATAGCCTTTATTTTTTTTTTTTCTGCTGATATGAATCTCTGTCATATTTACCCCCTTCTAATTAACTGCTAAGGAATTCTACCTATAACTATGGTTATATGCTCTTATATGGCTAATTTATTTAATTCCTCAGTTACTTGCAGAATCTTGGTTGAAAGGTCTGTCATAATCCATTTATCCAGACACATTTGGTGAAGCAATATATTTGGACTTCAGATAAATGTACCGAATATGTTTGTATGATATTGCCCTATAGCAGTGTTCTGCAGACTGGTTAAAAAAAATTCTGTACAAGTAGAAAACAGCTCTGCAACTTTGGGATTTTTGGTAGTAATAGCAAATCTTGAGAACAGGTTTCATTGATGTCCCTGTTTATGTTAGGGTGGAAATCTGAAAATTCTGCCTGAGTTAAAAAGTATTCCCCATACAAAAAATTTTGCCTAAAAATATCAAGATTAGCCTTGTTTAATTATGAACATAGGACACTGAGGAAACTAATAAGAGAATTCTGATCTTGATAAAAATGGAAGCGAGCAATGTTGTGTGTTTTTTGTTTGTTTGTTTTTATTTTGTTTATTTTTTTTTCCCTTCCTGTTTTGCTGGTTATCAAAATACTCAGAAGTTGATAGATGTGACTCAGTTTTCTTCCTAAATAAGATTTGATACACTGCTTACTCCATTGCACTTCAGCAGAATTTATACTGTGACTGTGTATGAATCCTGCCATTCATGGGGAAGTCCCTTCTAATCAGAGGCTTATTATTATTTTAAAAGAATAATCACAGAAAATACTAAAGGGCTTGCAGGAAATGCAAGAACTAAGTGGTTCGTAAAAGCTAGTACAATTAAAACAATATATATTTGCATGCATCTCTGTGGAAGACTTCAGTAAGGCTAGATAGAGCTAAGGAAATATACATAATCAAGATTCAAACATAAAAATTAGTTATACGATTCATGTATTAAAAGCAAAACTTTGCATATCAAACCAGCCTCTCTAACAACCTCTGATTTCAAGAAAATAAATGTCAAGATCTTTAAAAATGAACTCCTAATAATAAAACAACTTTTAGATTTATCTTGATCCTTCTTATGTGCTCTTTCTTGTGAGTCAGAGTGATTGATACTCAAATTATTTCCTGAAATGTAAATGATTCAGGTAATCCCATTAGGAAAGATATGAAACTGTAAATTTCTTATGAAGTAAAAATTACAGTGCAGCCTGATGTCTTGAGAGCAATTTCACAGTCTCAAAAAAGAAAAGAAAAAATTATAAAGACAAGCAGGAATATGGAGCTCCAAGTTGCAATGTGGTCTTGCTCAAGTGATGCCAATTACAATTGATTGAAGACTGATGTTTCACATTTGTTATAATCGTGGATTATGTACTTGTCCAGATTTGAAGAGCCTTCTTCTGTATCTTGCAGCAGATTTGATACAAAAGCTTTTTCCTACTCACATCTGGAAGGCTTAGGATAAGCACAACTGTATTTTTCACTTCATTTATTTTCTCTTAGTGCGCTTTGGGCCAGAATTCCTGGTACCCTGATGACAGTTGTTTACCAGTGAATATTGTGCTCCATAGAATTACAACTAGAAGATAACATTATTATTTCAGTTCTAGTTTATATGATTTCCTTTCACTTTTATTTTCTTCAGTGACAGATGAGATTATATTCTCTTTGTGCGATAAGATTTATCTTCTTAAAATGTGATTACAGAAATCCTCTTTGTTATTCCATGATCCAGAACCAGATTGTATACTGGTATAGCTGACCTTTTTGAATTATAACTTTTGCCAATCAGAAGGCAAACTGTTCAGTGGAAGAGATGCAAAATAATGAAAGGCTGTAATAATTTTCATCTGACATAATGTGATGATGAGGAGTGAGAAAAATTAAATATCAGAGGGGAGAAAAATGCTTGAAAGGAGTTACATATCATTTATCAGTTACTTAACTGCAGTTGATTATTGAATACTGTTTCTTGTCTACTACATTCACCAAACAGTTGTCAGGTTCGATGGTATCTTCAGTTGCTCCACACAGCAGCAACGTCATTGTAATCTTTGTGCCTTTCCTCTGCATTTAACCAGAGGACAGTATATGTGATTCAGAAGGATGTGATGTCTCCCTGGGACAAGCCATGCCATAATGCTCTTCAGAATATGTGAGAATGGTGCTTTCCAGTGGGATGTCAAAAACATCATAATGCATGAAGACAGCAATTTTGATTTACATTGCTTACCCAGGAAAGCCTTCAGGTTTTCTTTCTAACATAATATTGCAACAAAAAAGAGGAGACTCTGATATCATAAAGGATGTTGGGTCTACTATTAAGAATTAGCTGGTTTGTTACTACAGGCTTTTTCTTTTATTCCCTGAATGATTTGTTATTGTGGGTTTAATGTTCAGTTTGTTAGCAAATTTATATTGTAGTGGGGTGTCCAGAATTGTTTGTATTCTTTTCCTAATTTCCTACGGATGTCTGGAAAGTTACCATAGATACCATACTCAAGATGTGCCCTCTCATAGAACTGTTTCTGATGTATGATTCTTCCTTACTACATTGATTTGCGTTTGTTGTTATTTTAAATTCCAGCCTTCTGTTATGCTTTGCAAATAACTTCCCATTCTCTCAAATCACAGTGCTAAGCTCAGCTTTTGAGCAAGTTGTTTCTGTTCCTCTCTACTGCTATGGGGTAAAATTTTCAGAAGCTCAGTTAGTAGAAGGTTAATGATCACCTTACAATCTGTGTTTTAATAGCTTTAATCCAGGCTTAAATTTTGTTAAAACAAAAACATAAAAGTAATCTCTCTGCCGCCTTAAGTTATGAATGTGAGATGACAGTCTGCCATTGAGATGTGAGATACTTAGTAGGATTTGTCTGTCTGGCAATGCGTGCAGCAATTCTTTACTTTTTTTTTTTTTTTTTTTTTTTTTTTTTTTTTTTTTTTTTAAATAATATTTTCTGATATAATTTCTGGTATAGTTCCTAAAAGACACATCATAATAGCCTGCTGACTGTTGCCAAATTAAAAAAAATGTGATTGTAATTCCTCTGTTAGATACTGACTATGAAAAAATCAGTCAAAGAAATAGTTCCTGATGTTCAAAATTGATCTTTATAGGAGAGCAAGACATAGAGCTTTTCCTCCCGAATTACATTCTGCAGTGTTTTGCTTCTTAGAAAATAAAATTCATTCAGTGAGTGGAGATGTACAGAAGTTGCTTGATGTGCTGCTAAGACAAATGGACAGTGCACATAGAAACGTGTTTTTAAAAATAGGGAGAATAGTACCCATTCACATTAGCCTGCTTCTTATAAAGCACGTGTATAAAGGACAGCTTTTAGTTTTTGGATGCTATTTCTTATGAGAATATTAAACTTTGGCCCAGTGCTGCTGTAACTCAGCTTTAATAAATTACACGCATTAATAAAAAGGATTGACATATTAATGAAAATATGTCAAATCTTATGAACATACTTGAAAACAATATGAAGATCTATCATTTTATCTTTTGACCACAGACAGTACATTATTGAGTACAAAAACTGCCTTTGTTCCTAGTTGGAAAATTTTGAGTACGTTCTTGCTCACTGTGACATCAAAAAGCCAACTTCTAACCATGTACATTGTTGATGTCCTCTGGGTATGGTTGTTTGGACTTAAGAACACAACAAATATTCAAGACAAATCCTGTAATCCAGTGTGTAAGCATGTGCTACATTTTCTTACTCACTGTTTTACCTAATCAAGGAATGACTGGATGTTGTGTTGAGGGACATGGTTTAGTTGGAGCTATTGGTAATAGGTGAAGGGTTGGACTGGATGATCTTTTAGGTCGTTTCCAACCTTGGTTATTCTATGATATTGTGATTCTGTGATTCTAACAGAAGGACAGAACATTTTGCTGAGTACATATATTTTTCTGAACTTGTTCTATATATTGTACATTTAAGATTCAAAGTAATGTTGGAAAAGCTTTGCCACAATTGACTGAATTTGCTTTAAGTAAATTTTTGCTGACTCTGAAGGGAGATAATCTCTCTCAGTGTTTTTAAACAAGTCTTTAGGTTTGAGAAAAGAAGACTCTGGGGAGACCTCATTGTGACCTTCCAGTATTTGAAAGGAGCGTATAAACAGGAGGGAGAATGACTGTTTACAAGGGTGGATAGTGATAAGACAAGGGGAAATGGCTTTAAACTAAGACAGGGGAGGTTTAGGTTAGATATTAGGAGGCAGTTTTTCACACAGAGGGAGATGACACACTGGAACGGATTGCCCAAGGAGATTGTGGATGCCCCATCCCTGGAGGCATTCAAGGCCAGGCTGGATGTGGCTCTGGGCCACCTGGTCTAATGGTTGGCAACCCTGCACACAGCAGGCAGATTGAAACTAGATGATCTTTGAGGTCTTTTTCAACCCAGGCCATTCCGTGGTTGTATGATTCTATGATTCTTCCATGGTCCAAGGCAGAGCAAGTCATGAGCTTCATGAGACTGAATGTGTACAGCTCTTGAAGGAACTGGCTGATGTGGTTTCCAGGTTGCTCTCCATCATATTTGAAAAGTCATTGCTGTCAGGAAAAGTCCCTGGTGACTGGAAAAAGGGAAGCATTAGTCCCACTTTAAAGAAAAAGATAAAAGGAAGAACTTAGGGGATCCTGGTGGACAAAGCTGTACATGAACCAGTAGTGTGTGCTTGGTGTCAGAAAGACAACCTATATCCTGTGCAGTATCAAAAGAAGGGTGAGCAGCAAGGAGATGGAGGTGATTATTTCTTCTCTACTATGCCCTCCTGATATCCCATCTGCAGGGATTTTTTTTATTTTTTTTTAAACTCAGAGTGTGGTGAGGCACTGGAACAGGTTACCAAGGAAGTTATGAGTGCCACATCCTTAGAGGAGGTGTTCAGGGATGGGTTCAATGGAGCCCTCGGCAGCGTAATCTAGCAAGTGGCAACCCTGACAATGGCAGAGTAGTTGGAACTAGATGGTCTTTAAAGTCCCTTGCAACTGAAACCATTCTGTGATTCAAACCTAGATTTTTGGACTCTGCTAATGATCTAAACAGTGAGTGCTTTCAGTCCCATCTGCACCAGCAGCATGCAATGAGGATAACACTGATTTCATAACTATCAGTAATCAGGTTGCGTTAAAGGTGCAGAACACTTGAGAAAAACACTTATTTATTCTGTTATCTGTGTTTCATTGAGACTTTTGTCTTCTTAATTCATTTCTAGAAATCTTCTGTTCTCTTATTTGTTGGGGAGTTCCTGAAGAGAAAAAACTTAATCTCTTAGGGCTTTTGAGAGTTTTGTCTTGGTTTAAAGATAACAGTGTGCAAGAGAAAATCATCGTCTACTATGGACTTTAATTGTTTTCAGTGTTGCTCTGTTTTTCCTTCTTGTGAAGACTTTGAGTAGTAGTAGTAGTAGAGTAGTAAATATGCATTTGTGGGTTTTTTACATCTAAAGTAAATAAGTCAACATTTCTTTGCTGAATGCTTTTGCTACTTCGATTATATCCATAATAACCATAAACGTAATGGAGATTTTTGTTTTTTCTATTTAAATAAATAAAATGCATCCTTACTTTAAAAGATATCCATAATTTTGTGGTACTTTCTTTCCTGGTTTTAGCAGATATGCATAACACATTTCCTTTAAAAGCCTTGCTTCAAATCCTTGCCATTGATAAGCAGAATATTTATGTACTTTGTGTAATGTTCTTTTATTACTTATCTGCTTCTTCTTCTGCCACCACCCAAAAAAAAGAGTACAGTGTCCTTTGATTTCTGCACATCATATACAGAGAAAAAATGAGGGAAAAACTTTCTTAATACTTTGCTACTTCAGTTTGTTCCACTGCTCATATTATTTGTGTTCGTGCTTTTTCTGGATCGTTGTTGGTTTTATACCTAATCATTTTTAAGGAGAATCTTCATGTCTTGAACTTTTAGAAATCCATTTAATATTTTAAAGTTCAATTTGTAAGTCAACTCACTGTTTGTAAAGCAGTTCAATTTTGAAATTGGTTCAACGTTTGAACCTCTGCACATTGGTTCCACTTCAGTATGCCACAGAGACCTAATCCTCACAGAAATGCTATTTGATCCCAGGAAGAAAAAAAAAAGATAATGGATTGACCCTCTGCATGAAACCATAAAACAGAGTTCTGGGTTGCTGCCATTCAAATGAATAGAAACCGGCAGCAATTTTAACACCTTTCCAGTTTCAATTTTACTGCATTTCCAGGCACATGCTGAAATGGTAAACATTTTAATGGTCAGGCTCTGTCCACTTATACCATTACTATATCCCTATTATCTCCTGGTTTGTGTGAAACAGAAATGAAAAGGTGGCAGATTGCTGTGAATGAAAAGAATGAAGATGCCATTTGCATTCATTCCAGCTGAAGCAAATCCCCTTCTTTCCTATTTCTTTGTTGTCCTTCAGAGAGATTCCTCACAGCTTCTGAAATCTATGAGCCAAGTACTACATTTTGATCATGTAGCTGAAACCCTATGCATCAATCTACCGTCACTTTCATAACACTAAAACTCTTTTTATAAAAGTCCATCAATTATTTCTTTTTAAATCTAATTGATTCCATTTAATATAAAACTTCATCCAGTCATGCTCTTTTTATTTTTATTTTTTATTTTTTAATAAGTATCACTCTGTAAAGGGCCCGGAGCACAGAAAACCTGTGTAAAAGGCAAGCAGCTTATATCTTTCTGCCTCTTTGGTTTAAAATAAGCTTAGCTGAGACACTCTCCTGCATTGCCCTTTTTCAAGGATGCACTTGCACATTTCCATTTTTTGGCTAAGTTTTGGAATGGAATCATCCTTAAACTTGAACATGCAGTATGCATTCCTAATGTGTTCCTTCTTAACAATGAATAATTTTAGAAATATTCCCTTTGTTGTCCCCCTTGCCTATGAGGATTTTGAAAGTAAGCATTTTCTTTAAAACCAGTCTTCAGCTAAGAGAATAAGGGTTCGGAGTACATTGTTATATTTCCTATCCACAGATATCTTCTTGAAATCTGTGGAGGAGACCCCAGCCACATCTGGCACTTTCTAAAGGGGAAGGAGAATGAACAAAAGCAGGCTGCAGTGGGTGCGTTGTAGCATAAACTGCATAATTTGAAGAGCCAGTCAATTAAACCGAGGAATTAGTTTTTGCATTTAGAGTCAGCACTTCTCGGCTCAGATGGTTATTGGAAAAAAATGTTTTTCAGCTCAGTACTGCTCATTGCATCAAGTAGGTACATCTGAAATGACTTGTTGCCAAAGGATATGGAGCGTGAGTGTGTGAGTGGGTGGGGATGTGCAGTCCATAGCCATAGTGTTATAATCACAACTGTTTTCCCCCACTGAGTTAACCATATAAACAAGCATGCTAAGTGTGACACTGAAGGAGAAAACAAGGAAGAATTCTGATATGCTCACTTTTATCTTGTGTTCTTATGGAGATGGCAAGGGTTAATAGATATTTTCTTCTGTATCATACAGTTAGTGGTCCCTAAAAAATATGCTAGTTAGTAAAAGTTATAAAGAAGCATAAAACTAATGTGTCTGGACTCAGTGATCCATGTTGGTCCCTTCCAATTCATGATATGTATATTTTTTATTTTATGATAATTAAATTTTCAAGTTCCAGTAAAAGTAATCCCAGAGGGAGACATCTGAATTGCCAGCAGACCAGTAGTTCCTGTGTTTCACATTATGTGTTTTGATAAACGTTTTGCACCGGAAATTTTATAAAATCACCAGGCAGCTGGATGAGACAGTAGTGTGTGCTCTTCTCCAGACATATCTTTGTTCCTACATCCCTGATCTCTTCATGACTAATGACCATGAAGGGGCTGAGAAGGGGAGACATCTTTCTCTGATCTCACAGAGTGACCAGCAGTCCTCTAGGACAAGGATTTAATCATGAAAAGAGATGAGTTGCAGAGAGGCACACCTGTAGTTTTCTAATCCTTACTGCTTTTCATTAAAAATAAAAATAATGTAAAGAAATAGACAAGTAGTTCAGTGATGCATATCTTGATTAGAAATATCTGCATCAGTAATACTTGTTATGCAACCTCAAGCACATGGATAGCACTGGAAGGAGGGCTGCTTCATGCTGTGTGTTCTGGCCAGTCTCTTGATCCAAGGTACTGGAGTCTGCAGGTGTACCTCAAGTGACCTCAGCTGTGAGCTGCAACACTATATGTACTTCTCAGAATTAAAACAAAATGCATGTGATAATCACTGATTTATAAACAAATACTAGAAACTTTAGCTATGTGTCTTTTCACCTTTTTTGCTTGAAATTAACTCCTATGAATATAGTTCTCGTGAATATAAAACACAATTTTCCTACCTTGACATAGTCCCTGAATGTGCAACCAAAGTGAAAGCATGGATCCAAGCAAAGATTCTTTATTTCTATAAACTACATTTCAACTCCAATGATAAGTGCTCAGTATTTCCTTGTGGTATCTATGTTAAGCTTTCTGGGAAAGAGAAGCTTTAAGAGAAGCTTAAGCATAGCATCCCAGAAAGCAACATTTATTGTCTCAAAGGCATGGAAAAGTCCCAATCCGCAGCAAATTTCATACCATTTGAAAACTAACCATAGTCTCAAGGCTGAAAGCTCTATTTGAATATCCTCCAAGTCTTTTATAATTCTGATATGAATTTGGATTCAAATGTTGTGACTAGCTCATCTGAAATGAAACACAAACACAGATCCAAGCACTCCAAAGTTTGCCAAGGTATCCAGATTTGGTTTGACTTGACTGGTTTGGTTTTCATTCTTAAGTTAACCCTTTTTCTTGAACAAAAGTGTTTCTTTTTCAATTATGACAATAATGTTAAAAATTATGACAATAATGTTAAAAGAATTTTTCCCACACACTTTCCATTAAGTGTACTATAAGCCTGTGTTTGCCACTTTCAAATTACATGAATAATTTCTTGCTGTTTTATGCAATTAGTCACACTTTGAATCAATCAGCTTACAGAAGGAGAGCCGTTTTTATGTCAGTGTACATGAGCATGAGTGGTTTAGTTACTAAACCTGTTTTTTGTTTGTTTGTTTGTTTGTTTGTTTTAACTTATAACTGAATATAAGGAGAAATTAATACTCACAATGTAAAATATATATCTTCTTCAGCTTTTAAAGGAGGAACATCCAAAAGCCTATAGTGAATTGTTTACATGTACATGTGGAGGAAAAAAACTGAATTACTTCAGAAATTGTTCTTTCAGAGAATTTCATGAATATGTGGTTCACAGTGGAAGGAAGGGATGCCATTCAGAGAGACCTCAACAGACTTGGAAGGTGGGCCTGGGTGAATCTAATGAGGTTCAACACAGCAAAGTACAATGTTTTGCCCTTGGGCTGGAGGAATTTCAGGCACATATACAGACTGGAAGGAGCAGTCCTTGAGAGTAGCCCTAAAGAGAAGAACCTGGGGAACCTTGTGGATGAAAAAATTAACACAAGTCAGCAGTGTACAAATAGTGTTATGGGCTAAATTAGAAGAGGGGTGGCCAGCAGGGACAGGGAGGTGATTGTCCCTCTCTACTCTGCACATGTGAGGCCGCATTTGGAGTTCAGTCTCCAGGTATGGAGCCTTCAATACAAGAAAGACAGAGAGCTGTTGGAGAGGGTCCAGAGGAGGGCTACAAAGATGATCAGAGGGCTTGAGCACCTTCCCTCTGAAGACAGCTATTTGAGTTGGGCTTGTTTAGCCTGGAGAAAAGGAAGCTGCAGGGTGACCTAATTGCAGCCTTTCAGTACCCAAAGGGAGCCTATAAACATGAGGGAAGTCAACTCTTTACAAGGGTAGATACTGGCTGGACAAAGGGAAATGGTATTAAGTTGAAGGAGGGAAGATTTACGTTGGATATCAGGGGAAAGTTCTTTCGAGAGAGAGTGGTGAGGTGCTGGCATAGGCTGCCCAGAGAGGTTGTGGATGCCCCATCCCTGGAGGTGTTCAAGGTCAGGTTGGATGGGGCAGTGAGCATTCTGGTCTAGTATTAAATGTGGAGGTTGGCAGCCCTGCCTATGACATTGGGGTTGAAGCTTGATGATCGTTGAGGTCCTTCCCAACCTGGGCCATTCTGTGATTCTGTGTGTGAGTCTGAGTTTTTCTTCTACTTTCCAAGTGATTGCAGAGCATCTGCTATGTCCAGATTTTATCTCTAGTGCATATCTAGGTTCAGATGAAATCTCAAGTCACAGTAAATCTTCACCAAATTTCCCTTGTGTTCATTGAGATTTTTCTGTATTCCTTTTCCAATTACCAAGCTTTTTCTGTCCTTTTGGCAGTGAGAAATGCTTGCTATCCAAGTTAAATAAGTTGACTAGCGGTGGAGTAAGACTCAAGCTCTCAAGCTGTCACTTAGCTAAATATCCTTAAACTGAAGCTTTATAAATCATTTTTATCCTATCTAATCTCTCTCTCTTTCTCTCTCTCTCTCTCTTTTTTTTTTTTTTTTTTTTTTTTTTTTTTTTTTTTTTTTTTAAATTTTGATGAAACAAAATATAGATATTGTGCTGATTTGAAGTCAGGAAACTGAAAATGTGAAAATGTAGTTACACTACATTGGAAATTGCTATCACAAGATGTGCTGTAGGCATCAATTGCAGAAGAGTGCAGAAAAATTCAGAGGGGTTAAGTTGATAGTAAGCCGCTAAATGCAACTGTTTGAAAGCAATGTCTCGCTCTCACAATTAGTGTTTTCTGCAGCCACAGGGTTTTATGATACTGTTAGATATACCTCACTATGCTTTATAACTGCCAGGCAAGTGAAAGCTGCCTTGTCTTTCCCTGCTGTGTTTTGTCTGCTTTTGCTGTATCCCCCCTGTGCTCTAGAAAACTTTTGTTTTTAACAAAAGCAGTGAACCTTTCTCCATACACCCAGCTTCGGCTTGCCAGTTTGCTTCAGTAGTCAGCAATGTGAACCCTGCAAGCATGAATCTATCTTTTCCCATCTGTGTTTCTTTTCTCCAGTTTCTCTTAAGTGTTCCTTCAATATGTCCTTTGACAGAATCTGTGGATTCCCATTGAGATTTTCTAAGGATAGTTCACAACAGATTACCTTTTTGAGATACTCATCATTGCTCCCTCAATGTCTTGTGACTCTACAAACACAACATTTGTTTTAGATGGTATCCCATCTAAGTTTTATTACAAAGGAGCTCCCTGTAAGCGTTTACAAAGCTTCCACATCCTCCTCCTCCAAGTCCTTCTTAAAACAGGAAACAGGAGTTCAAGTCCTGTGTTTGCTACCTTTTTTCCTAATACTTTTTTTCTAATTCTTTGCACTTTGTCTGCATTCATCTGTTGTCTTTTGTTTTACTTAAATTGCAAGACCTTTATGATTCCACTCACTTTTATATTTGCTGCTTTTATAGAGCAGAAATATAAGCCATGTCTAAAACTCTAGTATGTGTTATTATAACAGTAATTAAACAGCACTGAAATATGTACTGTAGGAAAAAGCAGATGTGTCAAATAGAGACTGGAAAGAACTGTTTTAGTTTTATGATGCTCCTGATAGAGAATCTCAACATTCTGTGCAATATTTTTGTTTTGGCTTTACTGTGTGTGAGAGATGCAGGTTTTTATTTGTTTCCCTATTTGTTACCTTAGGCTGTGGCTACATGGAAAATGGAGGAGGTTTTAGAGGGAGTTAAACCAGCTGTATCCACATGTGTAAACCTCAGAAGTGGCACAGGGACATGTTTTTTTGTTTTGTTTTTTGCTTTCCCATAGATCTACAGGCAGTTTTGTGGATGGCATTACAGTCCATGAAATTAAAGCTTCAATCCATTAAAAGCCGCTTCAAAAACTTAAGGGAAAAGCCAGCAAGGATTGTTTTAAACCCTCTTCTTTATAAGGAATTCTGAATATCTCCATTTAAGAAGTTTCTTGTTCTAGTATGCTAATAATTTCTAATTTAAACTATCAGCAAAAATATAGCAGAGATTACTATTCTCATGTACCCATACTGTATATGTTGCCTTCTGTAGAAAATAAGGACTGCGGGGGTTGTGTAGAATTTCTTCTCTGTTTGCTGCATAATTTAGAAAAACCTAGTAATCCAAAACCGAAGCACTTCTATGCTTCCTGGAGAGAAACATTTTCTGTGTTTCAGTGATAGGCAGAAAATAAGTTTAGGAAGTAACTAAAGATACAATCATGATTTAAAAGAAAATCTCAACAAAGGTCCAGAACAGAGCATTCTGTGTTCTCCAGAGCGATTGCCATTTTCCTTCCTCCATTGTTTGCACTTACATGACAATAAGACTTTCAATTGAAAGTGGATGGCAAGACAAGCATGCCCAATAACACTTCACCACTTTACCAATACTTTAATAAAGTTGAAAGATCAATTCAATTTCTGGCTTTTCTCAGAGAGGTGTTGCTTAACAAGATACAGAATGATGAATGCTGATCTCTGAAAACCACTAACGTATAAAGCGCTACAGATTTTTTTTTTTTAATATAACTCTGTGATAAAGCAAGCTTCTAGAGATGAATCATTGATGTGACTGTCCTAACAGTCATCTAGAAAAGTGAAAAATGAAGTCATTAGTAAAAAATAAAATGCAAATTTTTCTGAATATGGGAACATTTTTCTCCCCATATTTCATCTTGAATTTTCAGTTCTTTGTATCAGATGCACAAAGGTGAAAAAAAGATGTGTAAGCTTGTTTTCTGCCCATACCACAGTAAAGGTGAGTTAGTGAACCAAGAGAACTGAAATGCCTTCTGCTTTTAAAACTAAGTGTACTTTGTCAGATAAAAGCGTATGCTGAGTATCATGTATGAAGTATGAAAAAACATTGTGGTTATAATTCACTGTCTGCTTGCTGTTTTTGAACATGTAAGGATGGAACAAAGAAAGAGAATGGGAGAACTATTGCTGCCCTAATGCCAACCTAATACTAATGTGACTGAATTCAGGCTGTTAATGAATGACACACTATGATAACCAGGTTAGCCTGTACTCAATTTCATCTTACACTTAATTTGTTCCTAACACTGTCTATTTCAGGATTTCTCTAGGGGGTACAAGTTTTGTTGTGGACTAACAGGCTGTAAATCTCTATCTGTAAAAGAGGAGTCCACACCCTCCTTTTCACTTCTCTTCCTATTCTTCCTCTTCTCTTTGTTACTCTGATGTTGATTCAGTGCTCAGATGCATGATGTTTCTGTTTGCTGTCTTCTCTGAGATGATGCTACACATTAGAATAGAAAGAGGAAGACTTCTGCATCAGTTTGTCATTGGCTGAAGACATGTGAATCTAAGATTGATCAGTATAAGATCAGTTCTTAAGATTAGTTTTATATTTCTTGCTAGTATTGGTCAGGTAATATCTTAATGTAGTTTGATCTCATCTAAGACAACAGAAATGCCTTCTTGCATCCAGCTTGCATGAAGTGTCCAGCTGGTGTGAAACTCTGAAAGGTAGTTGCCATCAGTGGAGGTATTATGGTCTTATCTCATTTATCTTTTGATCTCCATACTATGTTCTTGTAAGGCAATAAATTGAGGTGACGTATTGTCTTGATCACAGATTCTCTTTTTGTATTCTGAGTTATCAAAAGATGGCTTACCAAAAGCTTAAAAAGTGCAGCTCCCAAATTCTCTTCATGACCAAGGCACTACTTTCCTTTGAGTGTGGTATATTACCTGTACAAGACTTGATAACTGTCTGGGTATATCCAATAAATTTTTCTTAGGAACTTGGACCCATTCAACCTCTTCCTCTTGCTACTGACAGAAGACATAATTATTTAATGTGACATACCCAACTACTTAGATAATGTGTGTGTTCAAGGAGATATTTCAATGTAGACTACCAAAAAAGGACAATTCCTTTGTGTGTTTCTTTGTTCTGAAACAGTTCCTGGTTTTATGTTGCAGGGGGAGTTGCTCAAGTAAAAGTATTCATAAGCACAATATTAAATCTGTGCATTAAAAAATGGAAAACTTTAGTGCATAGGATTATTCTCTGCTGTGAGTCTGTCTTAATGGAGGGAAAAGCATGAAATGTTTGTGGCTATTCGAACTCTTTTATGCTTACAAGTTAAGTTAATTGAAATTTGTCACTACTAATAACAGATTATACTGGTTCTAAACAACATGTTGGTAAAGAATCCGAAGAACATAGTTTCCCAGTATTGGAAGTCAGCGCAGCATGAGCATAGCTAGCTAGCTACGGCACGCAGAGTTGAATGCAACCAATACCTCCATGTGTTTTTATGTAGCACCATAGGGTATGGTCAGCACTGCCAGTTCTCAGCACAATACCAGATGTCTGAGATGATGGTGGGTTTGTTTGAAAATGTTGTTAACTACATTGAAGGCTACTGCAATTGTATTAGATGGATGCCTAAGATGAAAGGATAATTCATGTTGGAAGGGATCTCAGCAGGTTTCTAGTCCTCAGCTTAGTGCAGGATCATCTTTGAAATTAGACCAGGTAGTTCAGGAGTTGAACAGTCTCGAAAGCTCCAAAGACCGAAACACAAATCTCCATGCAACCAACTAATATTATCCTGAAAGGGAAATTCAATTTTCAAATTTGGTTCACCTGTGCAGCCTTAAATTGAGCCTTTATTTCACTGTATGTATTTTACAGATTTTTATTTTATTTTATTTTATTTTATTTTATTTTATTTTATTTTATTTTATTTTATTTTATTTTATTTTATTTTATTTTATTTTGTGAAAAAGTTGCATTTGCTGCATTTGTAAGAAACCAAATTATAGAATCCTTCTTCCATAACACTTCTTAGCCTAGAAAAAAACTCACAAAGAAGTTGGAAAATCTGTGTATTAGAGATAGATGTAATTCCCTCTTTCCAGATGTTTTTCCATAGACTGGAACATCATCTTTCTGGTCTTGGATGATGTCTACTGAAATTAAGGGTTCTTTATCCTGAATGAAGATAGTCCAAAAATATCATTTCATTTAATTTTTTAAAAAATAAAGTGTGTCTTTATGCAAAGATTGAATTTGACATCAAATACTATTTGACTCCATGCAAACCAGAAGCCTCTTCTATGTTCATATTGTGTCTCTGAAGTATCATCAATACTGTATTCCTTATCCTGCTAATAATAATTATAAGCTTAATCCAGTATTAAAGGTTAATTTAATCCTGCTTCATCAAACATTCACAGTAGTCTGTTTTCCTCTCCAAAGCATTAAAATAAAGAACTTACTTAGGTAAATTAAGGAAAGATCAGAAAAGTAGATCCTTGTAAAATCTTTGTTAGTAAAAGCTCTCAGACATAAATGGTGAGAAGACAAATGTCTTGCAGTACCTGATGATTAGATAGAATTAGCTGAAAATTTACTGTTTTAACTACACTTAAAAGCCACTTCAGAATAAATATATGTTAATGTAATCCATGTAGAAAGATTTCACCAACAAAAAATACTGCATGAAATTGTTTCATTTTCTTCTGAGTAAAAATAAAAGATAGTATTCTCCCTTCTTTTGTTAAATAATCATTGTTGGATTTCTGAAAGATATACAGCCTTATTCCCAGAACCGTCTTTGGCTAAAATATACATACACTATCAGAGTAAGGAAGTACTTTGCATCTTAAATAATCCATCAGACAGTTGATGCAGAGCTGGAATGGTACCAGTTTGTCATCCAAAAGTCAAATATGTGATGGAAGGATATATACCTGCATCATTTCCTTCCCTGCACCCAAACTCCTTGTGCTTAGATTGACTTAAAGTCCACACCACAACATTCTCACTGTATTTTCTTCCAAAAGCAAGGAGATGGATTATTAGCATGCACACCATACTCTGGTCATCAGAACAGCAATGAAGTAACAGAAAAATGTTGTCAAGCATGGCAGAATCTGCAAAATTGCATCCAGTTATATGTTTAAACACAGACACACTGCTGTAAGAAATGCAGTTTGCACATTTCAAACATTGGCTTTTGACTTCTGCCAGCAAAGAAAAAATCCTCAACTTTAAAAGTTAATACAGAATATTTGTGTGCCTAGTGAATACATTAAGTAAATTAGAACAAAATTGTTTGCCTTTCCTCCTATCATTTGTTCAGCTCAACATTTCTGTATGAATAGGAGGGAGGTGGTTTTAATACAGGGGAGGTGCTGGTTGTAAGATTTTCTCTGGGAGAATTTATCCTGTGCTTGGTATGCATTGTTTTTACAAGACTGAACTTTGTTATTTGGGGCAGAGAGCACAGTTTGCTTAGCACAAAGGTCTTGTTTCTGCTATCATGCAGAGGAGATTTGGGCAGAGATAAAACGAAGTCACTGTGAAATGCCCCATCTCGATATAATGCATCTCGGTTAACAGCAGGGAGTCACAGTAGTTGAAATAATTAGATAAGACTTTGTTCCTTTCACCTAAAGGAGAAGCCATGTGGTGGTAAAATACAAAGGAAAATTGCTAGGACATATGTATTGTGGTTCTTTGTTTCCACAAAGTTATTTTCTTCTGTAAAATGCTTACGATAATGCTTACTATAAAATATTGATATCTACAACAAGGAACGTTTATACATTGTTGGGTCAAAACTATAGTCACACATTTCAGCTTAACCCTACATCATGACTGTCAGTATGTAAAGTGCTTCAAAATGGACTTTAAGAAAACACACAGCAGTATGCCGCTTCTTACAGGCAGGCTCTGCCACACTTTTCAAAGCAAAAGTCAGAATGCATCGTTTCTTGATATATTTCCCTGTAGACTGAGGATTGATTTCTTCCAAGATATTTTGAAGCAAACCTGTATTTATGAGTTCATGAAAAGTTCATGTAAACCAAAGCAAACATTTTGAAACTATGCTAATTATAAATAGAATAGAACTTACAGCTCAGTTACATGAAGAAGAAAGGGAATAAAAGCAGGAAAATAAAAATCAAGAGAGACAGATGATGTTTTCTTTTGTATTTCAGCTTCATCAGTGAAAGGGTTCTGTCTCCCAAGCTAGCTGATTTAAGTGGAGCTTCACTCGTAGATAGGTTCAGACCCAGAGGAGCAAAAGTCTTTAAGTCAAGGAATTAAAAAGAAACTTAACAAGGTCTAAAGAGAATACAGTAAGCATTGCTTGAGATGAAGAAGAAAAGGCAAAAAAGTTTTATGTGTCCCCTGTCAAATAGACAAATTGAAATGACCAAAATGGCAGGAACAATAATTAAACCAGCAATAATTATTTTATATAAAAATGTATATATTTATTTTCATATGAAAATTCTCAGGCTCAAAAGGAAAGCAGTAAAGCAAACTGGTGACGACTAGGAAAGTCATGATGTTTCTTATATGATAGCATCAGCTCTGTGCAGCTGCTTGAAAAATTTGCATGCAATATCAAGAGAAGAACATCTGCTGCTCAGTATGCAGCAGGCCACCAAAGCTGCTGTAGAGAAGATGTGGGAGGAACAGATAGATAGGAACTAGATCATGATAAGCAGAACACGAAGTGGCATCCCACTGAATGGCATGACCTCTATTATCACTTTTGAAGTCACTTACTCCCACTTCTCCTTCAGAGGCAAGCAGTCACTATGATGGAGGTAGCTGCCATAGGCAAGCTAACATGGTAGTCAATCTCCCAGTGTGGGATAATTTTCATTGAACAAGTGTTTTCCACAACATGAAATGCACGTTTTCAAAGTGACAAAATCCTTTCTATGAACTGAGGAACAAATTGCCTAACACCTGGTTCCAACCAGTACACAGCTAATACTAAGAGGCAGCATGGCAAAAGACTCCATCAGATACAAGAACAATGATACAAAGCAAATACACAGGGATCCTTTTGTGAGCAGTCATGCATAATAAGAGAGATGAGTGTTATATAAATATATATATATATAAATACATATATATATATTTATGTACACATATATATATATATATATATACTGATTCAGGCATGTGTTTAAAACAATCTTAGAGTGCTTTTAAAAAAAAGGCTTCAGTAAATAATTGAAGTTTTAATGGTTCATTACACCAAGCAGCAAGAAATTATAGGATGGTTTTCAAATGAAGTTGCAGCCTGTACAGTTCAAAGAAAAATACATGTTTTTTTTTCCTTTATGAGTATCTCAGTAATTCAGAAATTGAGTCTTAAGAGTACATAAATTATTACCAAGTCTTAAAAGAACATAAATTATTATTTACAAGTCATGTGTTTTACTTCTTTGTACGCATATAGAGACATACACTGTTATAAACCATTTTGTTTAAAGAGTAGTGTGCTACTTTTCTTTTTACTTCCTCTATTTTCATCCACTGACAGTTCTTGTCTCCTTTAAACAATTGTATTGTCAATATTAAAGCCAAATAGTACTACTGGTCATTTCAGGAACACATTTGTAATGCAGCAGTGCTTAAAAGATGTTGTCAGATCAGCTATATTTGGTTTGTGAGCAACACAATTGTCTAATAATCTAATAATAATTTAAAAATCTGTGACACCATCTGTGCAAAAAGCCTGACAGAGGCTGTGCTTTCACACAGTATGGCTTTCCTACACTATGATTTGCTATCTGTGGTGGGCAGCTGTTTTTACAAGTTTTGCTATCAGAATTATCTTTCTTTCTCCTCCGTATTATGCACATAGAAGTTCCTATCTGGAAAAAAATGTTAATGAAGACAGTATGGCAGTTATAAAAAATACCTTGTACTGACTGCATGCAACAATTCTGATTAATGGATTCAGAGGAAATGGTATGGGCCAGCTTTTAAATTACAGTTTGTATAATTTTGTCAGGTATAACATGAAATGCCAAATATGGTTATTAGGAATAGCAGAATCTAACTTTGGCTTTTTTAATCAGTTAACAGAAATATTTAGAAGAATTGCAGATTTGTATTACAGTCACTTTCTCTGAACAGTTTAGTTGTTTTGTTTTGTTTGTTTTGTTTTTTTTCGGGGGGGGGGGGGGGGGGGGGTGTTATTTTTTTGAAAATATTTTCTAATTTTGAGCAAAACTGTTCAAAACCTGCTCTCTTTTCTGCTACAGACCTGTAAGCCTGTGAGTATTAGTTTGTGTGAAGTGAGGTGCTAGCCACTCTGTGCACGTAGGTGTAAATCATTCAGTATTTCAGCTCATTCTAGAAAGTACAGTGGATTGCTACCAAGGATTTTTACAAATACTCTCAGCTTTCTAGTTAAATTCACTTTACTTGCAGGGGTTGAGGAATGAATGGTAATGTGAACAGAAATGGAGGAGTGAGATCCCAAGGATGCTGCTTGGGATGTATAGCTGAATAGTTTATATAGCTGTACTATCTGAATATTCACCATGAATAAATAAATAAATACATTGTTTGGCCAGCTAGTGTGCAGAGACCTGTTAGGAAGCACTAGTCTTCTTTTACTCATATTTTATTAGTCTGTTACCACTCCATAGGAGAATCTGGAACATGGTGATTCTTGATTCTCTGTCTGGACCCAGGCAGCAAGGAAGGCTCAGAACACGTGTACGATAGAAAAAAGAATAAAATAAAATAATTCACAAGTTGTGTTTATAAGTAGCTTCTTAGTATCATGTGCTTTGTTCTAAGCCCTAACCTGAAATCTAAAATGCTCAGTTATGGCAGCAAATACATGCATGTAAAAGGAAGACTTTCCAGAAATTAGTACTATTAGAGCATCCTGTGGTGTAGTGACTTATGCATGTGTGTATAAAAAAAAAAAACACTTTAAAAAAGAGTTTATATATAAACCACTTTTCAAAGGTGTGTCATGTAAGAGACTTGCTGATAGAGAACTTTTCATTAATATTTGCCTCTTGTGAGTCATAATTCATTTTGTCACAGACTGCAGTGGTGGTGCTTTGCTTTTATTAAGATAATAGCTTTGTTGACTAGCAGTGTTTGGAACTATTTCATAACAAGGGTCACCATGTGCTTCCTTTGTCACTATGACCTTCAGATTATGTCTATACTTTCTACTTCAGTCTAACACACTGCTTTCATTTACTTGATGGTTACCTGGTTCAACAGCACTTAGAGAGTTGTTGACGGCAAATGGGAAAGTTTGAAAATGCTGCTCTTTAAAATAATACCTTCTGTTATACTGTATTATAAATTCATTTGCTTTCTCTTTTCTTTTGAAAAGGAAGTCGATTGTATAAAACAAAAGCTTTTTTATTATTATTTGGGATTCCTTGGGATTTCTTTGATTCCTCAACTATTATTTTTATTTTATTTTATTTTATTTTATTTTATTTTATTTTATTTTATTTTATTTTATTTTATTTTATTTTATTTTATTTTATTTATTTTTGTAGAATCATAGAATGGCCTGGGTTGGAAGGGACCTCAAGGATTATCAAACTCCAACCACCCTGCCACAGGCAGGGCTGCCAGCCTCCACATTTAATACTAGACCAGGTTGCCTAGGGCCCCATCCAACCTGGCCCTGAACACCTCCAGGGATGGGGCATCCACGACTTCTCTGGGAAGTCTGTTCCAGCATCTCACCACTCTCATAGTAAATAATTTATTTTACTTTTTTCTTTCATTTCTTTTAACCACAAAATTCACCTCTTAGGCCATAGGTGGCCAACCTTTCGGCTTTTCTGGGCCTCAGCAAATGAAGAGGAATTGTCTTGGTCTGCATGTACTTAAGTTGCATCAAAAGTAATGCCTTGTATTTATTTCCATGGCTTTCCGTGGCTTTTTTTTTTTTTTTTTTTTTTTTTGTGTGTGTGTGTGAAATTAACACATCAGTCTTCTTCAGTGAAAGTAGCTACAATTCTTAGCAATTTCTCAAGGTGTTTGTTAGAGAATTCTGATGAAAGTTTACTCTTCCTCTCCTTCATCCTTGAAAACAATTGACTGCAAATGTACATACTGCCAGAAGGCAATGAGGTAAAGGAGGTCTGATTGTGAAGCAGGGAATATTTCTCTCTGTAAGACAGGGCTTATAAAAGCCTGGTAGAGAGGCATGATCAATTTTTTCTTGCATATCTGGTTGCAACTTAGTACCTTCTATTTGAAAATTCTGAAGTAATTGACGATTTACATCAACTGAAAATAGAATCACAAATATTAAATATATATATATATATATATATATATATTTTTTTTTTTTTCAGCAATCTTGAAACCTGTTGTCAAATTCATTTATCAGAACAGAAAGCAAGGCTGCATTATGTGTTGCTGTTCACAGGATTGTGTTGAACCAATGTATCAAAATTAATAAAATTATTTGCCAAAACTTGAGTTAGCACTGCACTGTGCTATACTGAGGTCAGTCAGTTGTTTTCTAACTGTAAGTTAGTACATGCAGCTTTGGGATGTTTTAAGTGTAGTCTGCTCACTCTCACTGATGTGAGAACACAGCCTGGGGAAATGACCATTGTGAGGTTATCTGTATGCCCTGGTTGTCCCTGGTACTGTTTTGCCCTGTAGGAGCTGTATTGTCTGACCTATGCTGTGGCAGCCTTTTCTACCTTTACTTTCAACAAGTAAATACTTCAGGATGCAAGGAAACAAAATTATCTTGAAGATGTGATGTTGACTTGTGAAAATGATCTCATGTGCAGATAATAGGGGCATAGAAATCCACGTCTGTGGACTGTACAGTTTAACAGTAATGTAGAAACCTTCCAGAATTGAGCGCAGTACTGTATTTTTTAATTGAATTAAATTATTGTAACACACGATTAGCCCTTCAGTATTTCTTTTACTACCTAAGGATCTATTTTTCACCATTCATTCTGAATCATGCATGCATGCCAGAATTTAATGATTTGTCTTTTTAATAAACTGCAAGTATTTGTGGTGTCATCTCCCTTGACAGATTTGATACAACATGAAACATCTTTTACACCTTTGGGAATATTTCATTATTTTCCCTCAGTTTCATCTGATGACAGTCTGGGCTGTTTTGGTCAGAATAACTATTCAGCCTTCACACTACCCTAAGGCACAATAAAGCACTGTAGTATTAAATCTAATTCTAGTATTACTTGCTGTCCTATTTGCTTGTGTCTGTTTCTTAAAAACCTTGGGATTCTCTATGCCATCTCTTCTTGCATTTTTAATCTGTAATTCAACCCATTTTAGTCAGGAATGAAAGCAAGTAAATTTACTTTATTAAAGTGAATTTACTTTATTAAAATTTAAAATGACCCTCATGTAGTTAACGTGAGTTTCACATGTTCTGCCTTTATTTGGTCTCTTACTAGCATTTAACTCATTGGATCAGCCACAGAAAATGCTCTGACAGTGCCTTGGATGTTGTCAGTATTTCATATCCAGGGCAGCATGTTCTCTTGTATCATATCCTTTTGAACAGTTGTTTCAGGTGATTTGCTCAGGTAGGAGGAGACAGTCAGATGTAACATTTGTTGTCACAGTGTTTGTTGTTGTTTTAGCACTTCTTCATTTTAGCAGCCTTTTCATGCATCACTTCAATACAATGGCTTATGTTATCACTTATGCACAGATGACACATGGATCTATAATTCTGGATGGTCTTCTCAGATTTTGCCTTTGTATTTCTCTGCCTGCAACATCTCCATAACTGGATAAATGCTAATCTTTTATTACAAACAAAGAAGTCAAAAAGGATTCTTTTTAATCCTGTTGTTTAGGTTTGTTTTTATTGCTCATGAGTACCTCTTGTCCCAAATACTGCCTCTATTTTCTACTTGTATGGTAGGAGAATTTTAAAATATTAAGTATAGTTTAATATATAATTGACACCGTGCAGTTCAAAATGTGACTTTTTTTTTTTTTTTTTTCCTTTATTTTTTTCTACTTCCATTTGCAGAACTTAGAAAAGAAATACCAGAGATATCCGGTCTTAGTTCTCTGAAAGTCAGGCAGAACACCAGTTTTATTATAAGACTACCACTTCTCAGGCCAGTGACCTAAATTTTAGATTACAGAAAATACAAAAGCCACAGAGCTTTTCTCCATGTGCCAGTACACTTTTATTATTTGATTTTTTTTTTTTTTCACTTGCCCAGAATAATCAATTTGTTTATATATTTTTCTTTTCTAAAATGTAGGAGCCATAAAAATGATTAAAAAATATTTCTGAATTGGGCTTTCTCTTTCGTACCTTCTGTACAATCAAAACTCATCAAAATCTAATGTAGTTTGTCAAATTTTATGTACTATTTTTTGGTTTAGACTTGATCTTCAGTAAATTTTTGCAGAATATTTACCCTTCATTATATACTATTTTATGTAATTTTTGGCTCAGTACTTATTCTTTCACTCAGTACACACTTCATGTTAAAAACATTGAAATTACTTAATAAGACATAGTCAAAGTCTGCTGACATTGCTGTAATTATTATTGTGTTACTCTCTTGGCAGTAGCATGAATAGATATTTTAATTCTCAACCAAAGCCATTCTCTCACCCTTAAGAAATATCAGTTCTATTTATTTATCTGTCTATTTATTTATTTATTTCCTCCAGGAAGTTCCTGGTGTGATAAGCATAAATATACACAATTCCTACAGTGGCATTAGTAGAATTTTGCTTAAAAGGAATCATCCCCTCTAAAGTTTATTTAAGTGGTGTGTAGGCTTGCAGTAAATTGACTAATCTTATGCTATAGTTATGGTGAAGAGAACATCAGAGTGATTCTTGCACAGAGCTTGAGATCCAGCTTCAGGAGGAGAGATTCAAATCCTGCAGAGAAAGCAAAGAAATAGTTAAATTTGGACATAGGTACCAGGAATTTCTGTGCATCCACAAGCCAGACATGCAATTAGAGTTCAGGCTGCATGTCAATATCTGTGGAGCAGGTGACAACCAGGAGGAAAGTTACTGGTACCTGAAATTAGCAGCACTGTAGTTCCCTCCTCTGGGCCAGCAAGTCTTGAAGAATGGGACATTTGTAGACTGACAGGTGATATGTGCCAGTACTCTCAGTGGATCCATAGTGCAAAAATTCTGAAGTTATTGGGAATTTCAGACAGAGAGGCAGACTGTTCTTAAGTGACTGGAATGACACATGAAGGAGTTGTGACACAGAATTTTATCACCATTTTGGCAGAAGTCCTTCAAAATGAGAATTTAGAATTACTTTCATTTTGGGCTTCTGAAAACAGTAATGCCACTAGATACTAATTTTTAATTAATCTCTACAAACATTACTAGTTCTGTAAAGTCAATGAAATGCTAGGTACCAGATGCAAGAGAAGTCCTTGGGGATGATGAGAAATTCTGTCATCTTCGTGGCCAATGGCCAAGGTATGCTGTGAAGGTAGGCCTGGAGTTGTGAGCAGGCAAAAAAATAAGAGGATTATATATGGCTCTATTTGAAGTAGAAACAAGCAACAAAGAAAAAGTGGTAAATGACAACAGGTGAAACCTGTTTTCTAGAGACACTAGCAGGCTGCAGCTGGTGGTTTAGGAAGTGTGTGCAGGAAACTGACCTGTGCCATACCTGTGCCCACTGACTGCAAAAACAGCCTTCTTATCCAGAGCCAGAGCTCATCACCACCTGTTCTATTAGATAGTGCACCCAACATTAATATTTTATTATGTTGACTCACTCTAGCAGAAAAGTGTGCTATTATACACAAGTAAACATAATTTATGAATTTGTAAATTAAGTTCATTGTATATTGATTGTCCTGCAGTACCATTCATTACTGTGCGTCATATTTGAATCTTCTTCTCTACTGATAATATTTTTAAGCTTCATACCCCTAACAAAAGCATTTAAGCATTAACATGCATGATTATTAGCAAGAGGAAAAATGACATTCAAAACAGAGACAGAGAACTTCACTATCCACAAATTTCCAACACACTAGATTTATTTTATTTTATTTTATTTTATTTTATTTTATTTTATTTTATTTTATTTTATTTTATTTTATTTTATTTTATTTTTGTGGTAAATTCACTGTGGTCCCAGTGCTCATCTTTAATCGTTCATCTTGATTCCCATTAAGACAATTCTTTTGAAAGTTCTTTTGAAGCTGATAATAACAATTACATTCAGACTAGCATGTTTTTATGTGTTCTTATTTCATTTTCCCCTTTCTTAAATGCAGATACAATGTTGTTTTTTCTTTATTCATAAATACAATCTTGCTTTGATAGCAGTTTTAAAGTCTTTTTCCCATGTGCCATTTTTCTTTATATTGCATCTACAATGACAGTTGTTTGAATTTTCCAGCCCAAGGCCTTTATGAACTTGATAGTTTTGTTTTCCATTAGCTGTTAACATTTCCTTTTACACTTCTTAATCCTAATATTATTTATAATATTTTTCATATATTAAATCTTTTCTTAGTTTGTTCTTTTGTTAAGAACTACTGTTCTCAATAAACACAGAAACAGTATTTTTAATTTAGGGACTACAGATAAGTTGACTTTGGCTGAACTTCACTGAAAATCAGATTTCTTTTTTGTAGCCTTCATCTTTTATGGCTTAGGGAACTTTTCCTGTTTGTTAAATCTCCCTCCAGAGTTACAGCTCAGCTTCAATTCAGATAATTCTCAGTTGATCTCTGTACATTGAGATTTTCAAAATACAAGCTTGTTTTTGAAATATTTTTTATATCCTTCTGCAGTTGATGTCTTTCCATTCATATTTTGTCCTGTAACTCATGTTGCAAATTCCTAGCAGGATTTTAATCTTTGCCTTGGAAAACTTTTGCCTTCCACTGTATTTGGAGACTTGAATTCTTATCTGGTTACCCGAGCTTCTCCTTTTGAAACTTAAAAATTTCTCAAGAAAAAAAATCAATTTGCTTCATAATTAGGTTTTTATTTTATCCATTAGATAAAATTCATTCTTGTTTTATGATATAGTAATGAAAATATGCTAAAATCAAATAAAACCAAAACCCCTTCTGCATTTCTGACTTCTTTGTCACTGCCAACTCTCCCATTAGCAGTGTTTCATTATTAGTAGCTATTATTAAGAACTTTGAATTGCTAGTCTTTATTTGGAGAATTGAGGTCACCAATAACTGCATATTTCTCACATATTCTTTACCGTATGTTATTACATGAAGATCTTCTTTATCATAATCTGAACCTTTGAATCTCATCCTGTTGATAACTATCTGTTACACAGGAGAATTTCTAGAGTTAATCTTTTAAACAAAACTGAAAATTGTCTTTTAAGACAGAAAGAATAACTGGGTACAAAACTTAAACTTGGAAGCTTAGAGTAATGAGAAAGTCTTTTGAGCTGGTTTCATTTAATTGGCATTATGGAAAAGTTTTAAACATCTCAATGAATACCCAGGTAAAGTTCAACATTTCAGCATACATTAAAGTGTTTGAAATTCAAATAAATAAATAAAATAAAATAAAATAAAATAAAATAAATAAAAAATCTGAAGACATGGATAAATAGACTTAAAATCACATTTGATACTGGATATATTAGAAGGCAAAAAGGACAAGCAGTGTGATAAAGGTATCACAGTGGTCACATTCCCAGCCTCATCCAGTAAAGAATGGAGATTCTCCTTAGTTGTCCTCTTACTGTGATGCATTTGTAAAAGGGTTTCTTGTTCCTTTTTACCCTAGGGCTTTTGCCTTTCAGATTTTCTCTCTACACATCTTAAGAATTTCTCTGTACTCTTTCTGAGTTGCCCATCCCTTCTTCCATAGGAGGTAGATTCTCTTTCTCCTAGAGCCTCAAGAATAGCCCCCTATTCATCCACACCAGTCTTCTTCCCACCGGTTCATTTTGTGGCTCAGGGGTACAGCCTGCTCCTGTGCCTTTAAGACTTCCTTCTTGGAGAGTGACCAGCTGTCTTGGACCCCTTTACTCTCTAAGACTGAAACCCAGGGGACTTCCCCTACTAGTCTTCTGAACAGTTCAAACTCTGCCCTCCTGGAGTCCAAGGCAGCACTGTTGCTGCTCCCCTTCCATGCTCTGCCAAGAATCAAGAACTCTCCAATTTCATGGTCACTGTCAAAGACAGTCCCCGACCTCCACATCTCCCACCAGACCTTCTCTGTGAAGAGCAGGTCTAGCAGGGCAGCTTCTCTCATAGGCTCTCTCAGCAGCAGCATCAGAAAGTTATCCTCCATACACTCCAGAAACTGCCTAGACTGCTTCTTCTGCACTGTGTTGTATTCCCAGCATATGTCAGGGAAGTTGAAGTCCCCGAGGACAAGGGCTGGCAATCACCATCTTATCCAATTCTGACTGTGATTTCTATATTCTGGAAGCCAGTGTCCTCTCTGAGCCCTCTCACCCAGTGCTTCCACAAAAGCCTTGCTGTCTTGCTGATCTCTGAGGCATCTTTATGTCAGTGCAGCTGTTGAGTGTGCAAACACCACCTGACTGATTGTGGGAGTGAGGCTGAAGTTGTAAAGCTGGTATAGTTTACCGAAAGTACTTGTTTTATCTCCCTCTTGAGCTTAGCTCTTGGATTTTCAACTGTGTTATTTTTGCTCTTGTTTGATCTCATGCCTGCAAAACTGTGAGTGCTGGTTCTCATCTTCTGTCACACACTTCTCCTGTACTACACACATTCAGAAAAGGACACGTTAAACAAAAGGGCATACTTACAGAAGGGAAGGGGAGAAAAAAAAAGAATCATTGAAGAGTTCCCCTGAGGAATGCAGTGACATGAGAAAAAGCTTGAACTGCCAGGGATATGTCATCACTGGATGGGCTGAGCAACAGGCCTGAGGAATGGGAGTGTGGACTGTCATAAGGCCCTGTTAAGAGAGGAAGATGTCAATCTCATCTGAAGAGAAGAGGTTAATAGCAATGAAAAATAGCAGCAAGGGATTTGATGTCCCAGAAGAGTAGCCAAGGTCAATAACTTTCTGAGTTGTGATTTGTAGTATCATAGAATGAGTAAGGTTGGAAAAGACCTCCAAGATCATCTAGTCCAAACATCCACCTGCCACCAGTATTTCCCCATTAAGCCATTTCCCTTAGTACAACTTCTTAATGGTTCATGAGTGCCTCCAGGGTTGATGACTCCACCGCCTCCAGAGGCAGCCCATTCTAGTGAATGACCGTAGTGAAGAAATTTTTCCTTATATCCAATCTGAACCTCCTCTTGTGCAGCTCCAGGCCATTCCCTCTCATCCTGTCACTAGATATGTGGGAGAAGAGGCTAACTTCTACCTTGCCACAAACTCCTTTCAGGCAGATGTAGAGAGCAATAAGGTCACTCCGGATTAAATAATCCCAGTTCCCTCAGCTGCTGCTTATAAGACTTGTGCTCCACATCCCTCATAAGCTTAATTGTCTTTCTTGTCATGAGGGGACCAAAAGTGAACACAATACTTAAGTACACCAGAGCTGAGTACAGGGGGGACAGTCACCTCCCTGCTCCTGCTGACAATGCAGTCTCTGATACAAGCCAGGATGCCACTGACATTTTTGGCCACCTGGGCACACTGCTGGTTCATCTTCAGCTGAATACTGACTAACACCCCTGGGTTCATTTCTTCCATACATTGTTCCAGCCGCTCTGCCCCAAGCCTGTAGCATTGCCTGGGGTTGTTGTGACCAAAAAAGTAGGACCCAGCACTTGGTCTTGTTGAACTTCATCCCACTGGCCTCGGCCCAGCTATTCAGCCTGTCCAGATCCCTCTGTACCTTCATACCCTCAGGCAGAATTCTTTTATTCAGTGACCATATTAAAGAGAAAACTTGTGGGAGGAGTGAGAGAAGCATACCATCACAGTACATTGTTTCTAAGTCATTTAGTCCATTCCTGTGCACAGCTTTCTCTTGCCCTGTCTTTTTAATAATGGCTGAATAAACTGAAAATATATTTTGAAATATATTGAAATGAAAAGGTTGTATATTTTTTCTAAGCAATCTCGGAATGGAATATTTTTAGGTTTATGGAAATAAATCCTGTTTTTAATCATTGAGTGATTACTGAATTTGACCAGTAAGTAAAAAAATTCACACAACTGACTGTTACTACAGCTGATGGGCTAGTTCATCAAATAAAAATCTAAACATTATTATGTTTTTAATACTTGATGCCCAATGGACACCTAGTGTGTCATGAAAGATAAATAAAATTTAAATGGATTATTTATGCAGTAAGAAAAACATATTTCAGTATCATGATATATGGCATATATTCCATTCCAGAGAAGGCTTCATATATCATATGTGTCAAACAGAGCTCTGCTTGTGAACTGTTTTCTGCAGCATGTGTGTGGTACATGATAAAAGACATAATTTGAATTACAGTATGCTTATTAAAGCCCTCCTGTGCACGGAGGTATTATTTATAAAGGTAACATACAGTTGTAATTTTTCAACAGGGCCTCGTTTCATTCTTTCATTTTAAGCAGAAGAATAGTAAATAAGGTTAAATCTTGATTAAGAGCTAAGGATTATACTTTCAAAGTTATCCTTCTAGTAGTTTTAAAGTATTTAAGTAAATGCTCATACTGATATTAAATCTTTCTATTCAAAACTGAGACTCAGCACATTTTAAAAAGATGAAGAGAAACTTGATCTCTTTTGCAACTGATGTCCACAAGTTAGTGAGGGATCATCCTATACTGTGCTGTAAGATTTGAGAGGCCATGTAATTGCCAGCATACATGGCTGGCAACTGCAAAGGTATTACATGGTCATATTGTGTCAGGATGAGCACTCAAGGATTTCTGATACCTGACTGCACCACTCAAGCCTGGATTTGTACACAGTTTCAGTGTTTACACAGTTTCATCTATAGAGCCAGAAGTTTAATCGCAGTGACGTGGCTGTCCTTGAATGTCAAAACTCATCTACAATAAAATCAATTAGAATAAAAGGGCGTACTGAAAAATGTATTTCTAAGTTAAAGAAAATATCTGATGCTTGGAAGAATCCAAACAGTACTAAACAGTCCTAGGTTATCACATGGTTTGCCTAAGGCTTTAGATGCTTTGGAAGCCTAAATTTACACACAAAGATGGGAGCTTTATTTGCATGCATTTTTCATTTAGTCTCAAACTGTCAAGAAAGTATATGTACACAAAGTGTTGCAGAGATATCTATTAAATCATTTATAGGTGAAGTTGTCAAATTTGCATACTTAATTGCACACAAGTGAGCACCAGTGCACAAAACCAAAACTTACTCTCACATAAGAAAAGAAGCATGGATTTGAAACTGTGTGCATATGTAAAGAATTGATTTTTATTTATTTTGAGTATTATTTTTATTGTTTACTTTGTCACCATGCATGAAAAAGGAAAAAGAAAAATCTTACTTTGTACTTTGTTAGAGACAACTGAGGAGACAGTGGAGAATAAGTTTTAAATATCTTTTGCTGCCTTCAAGTAGCAATTACATATTTCATAAATATTTTATCTACACAAATATTATTGTAAGTTAACTATACAACTTTGTCTATAAGAACTAACTTTTACTGAAATCCTATCTGTATTGTACTCATGGGGAGGGTTGCCAAGACTTCAGTAGGATGAGGATTTCATCTCTAGTCATACTCCTGAAAAGAAGAAGTTCATGATACTATAAATCACCATTCCATATCAAATACGATATTAAACTTAGATATGCTTCTAGCACCATCCTATTCACTTTAAAATCTACTATTATAAAAGTAACCATTCTGAAATACAGTTCAAAACGATCATAAAATTAGTGAATTCTGACTTTTTGCTCTGAAATATATCAGGATGTTCAATTCAGTGAAACTGTAATTTGATAAATGTTTGCAAAGAGATAAACTGAAACCAGAAGATTATTTATTTATTTTTTTCTTTTTTGTGTGTGTGTTATTTTGTTTATTTATTAACTTCTAGTGAAAAGATGATTTGTATTTTTTGCCTTGGGGCAGCAGATAAAAAACTGCATCTAAAATTCCCTATTTATTTCTAAGTAATACAGTACTATACAGAAAGTCATAAAAACAGAGACTGCAAATTGAATTCCAATAACTCTATTCTGTGAAAAACAAAAACTCTAGTAAATTGGAAAGCATTATTGACAATTATATGCAAATTACCAGTCTTTTGGCAGAATCTTCAAAACTATTATCTTATGGCAACTCTGTAAATTACACAATTATGCCAGTAATGTCAGATTGTTCATTATACTTTATCGATACATTTACATTTCATTATATTGGAATATTTTTGATGGGTCTTATGAGACTTTCTTACTTCTTATTTTTTCACCTAAATTTCTCTTGCATCTTGTACTTACCCTCACTCTCAGAGTCATAACTTCTTGTAAAGTCGAAGTGTCAGTGGAAGTCAACTGGTTGAAGGACCACAACCATTCAGTGTTTCTTATATCCTGAAGGAAAGGCCACCAGATAATGCAGACAAAAAATGAGTGTCGTGTCATTGTTGTAAGACTTCATGGAGTTTTGTGCATATCTTCTCTTTTCAAACCATGGTCACTTTTAAGCTCGGGCCACATATTCTTCCATCTGCCCCAAATTCAGTAAATGTTTCTTCTTGGGCTGAGAACAAATTTATCATTGCTTCTCAGCTACAAAGTATGTGCTCGCTCTCTCTATTACAGCTTATATTTAATAAACGAGAAACAGGCACCCTGTTTATGTTTATTCATAACAAGTTTAGGTGTTACTTTTGAAGATAAAGAAACGAGTTTGATGATACACAATATCAGCTACACGCTCTGCACTGATAGCAAACTTTAGCAATCAAGGAAAGATAAAAAGGTTTTGCAGAATTTAATCACATACTTCAAAGTAGGCTTAAGAACATATATTTCAGAAATTGAAATAAAATATGAATGTTTAATTCATCTTCTTTCTTTTTACCATGAGTGTTTCTGATTCTGTTGCTAATAACCTCATTGCTTGTCAGCCAACACCTCTTTTTTTTTTTTTTTCTTCTTTTCTGAAGTAACTTTTGTTTAAAAAAAGAACTCTCTTAATTAGCTTTTAGTTTTCCAAAGGATGTGACTGATACTTGTGTAGAGGACATTATGTTTTTTGGGAGGTCTTGATATATTTTACACAATTGAGAAAGATGCTTCTCTGCTATGATTTGAAGTAACTGAACTTTTTTGGGCAAGGTGTCTAGCTAGTTAAGAAGAACCACCTTGCATGATACTTTCTCCTTTTTCTTTTGGATATTTTTGATTGGATCTTGGTAGTAGGGATATTGTTTAAGCAAAACTCAAAACATGTCTGTGCTCTTTTTCATAAAATTAAACTTAACACTTAATTTTATGTAGGGGCAATATTTTGTCTAGAATGAATGTACTCCAGATTGTATCAGCTAACTTCCATGCCTCATGTGACATGGTGTGTTTGGAGAAGAGCAGCTCTTTTTTTTCTTATTCAGGTCCATCTGCTAATCTTCAAAGTGGAAAAGTCAGGATGAAGGGCAGCTGTCACAGAATGAAATACAGTTTTTTGCAGGACTTAGATTCATATTTTTTCTACAAGTGTTAGTGAAGTGAAATTCTGGTATGTTTTGACAATATTGTCAGAGACCCTCTCCTTTTTCCATTCTGTAGCTATGAAAGTGTCAAACTGAGAATAAGAGCTGACCTATGTCTGTATATTTCAGAATCCCAAAACTCTTTCTCCAGTGTGAGGACTGACAGTGGACTCTGCCTGGTCACAAAGTACTTTATTTATGAAGGGACAAACCTTGAGGATATATTTTGATTTATTTTAGCTTCTGTTTAGCTTTTCTCTCTACTGGTTCCAAAAAGGTGATCATAATAGAACAAAGAAAAATTAAAGAACCAAGGATCAGTGTCTCAGTGGCAAAAAGTGCTGACAGCCAAGCTGCTAGTTAGTGCAGAAAGCTGTTAACCTGCCTAGGTCAGGCTTAGTTAGTACTGTGCCCTAGAAGCTGCTGAGGGACAAAGTCTTCATGAGGGACTGGAGGCTGGGCCTGCTGGCTTGAAGTGCTGGCCAAAGAGGTAGAGCAGGTTCATTTTGTGGGGAGATTATGAGAACCATCTGAAAATTCATCGCAAATTAACATTGTTATTTAACATGCAGCCTGTGGCCAGTTTAAAGTTGTCATGGTAAAATATTCCCTTACATGTTAGCAGGCATTGTTCAGATAGACAAACACCAATATTCTCAGTGACTGAAGGAGTTGGACCGTGTAAAGGATATTAGTGTAAAGGTCTGTCTTAGAACTTGAAATTCAAGCACAGTTTTAAAAAAAAGAAGGCTCCGGAATTGTAACATTGCACATATATATTAGGTCTGAAGAGCAGGTCTGCTATTTTGGCATATTAGTATTGCTAAGTGACCTCCTGCTATGTTTTGGATCTGTATAATGCCAGCTCTTCAGTATGTCTGGCTTCTTCCATAACACTGCCTCATTATACTTTCTGAAAAGGAAAACATACTTCCTAGAAGGTACCTACAAGGTGGTTTGGCCTAGCCTTCCTTTTTTTTTTCTTCTCCAGTTTTTTACGTTTTCCTTTCTCTTTTGTTCTTCTCATGGCAGCAGAAAGCACAGGCTCCCATGTGAATTCCTCTGGGCTACAGTTCATTTACAGCTGATTTTAGAAACAGTGCAAGAAGAGACTTTGATTCAGAGCATGTCTGCTGTCTTCGTAACTGAAACAAGGAAGTGCATAAATCCAGATATTAAAATAAATAGACAAAAAAAAAACAAAAAAAAACAAAAACAAAAAAAACCACAAAAAACCAGCAGATATTTTATGAAAGCTCTAGAACCTTAAAACCTTTGTTTGTTCTGTATTTTACTTGATTATCTGAACATGTTCTCACTTGCCTAGCAAACAACTGCAAAGAGAAGTGCAAACAGACAAAGGGAACAGCAAAGAGGATTTTAAAAATGCATGCAATTACAGAGAAGTTTAGACAGAGAAAATCCTTCCCTTTGGCTTCTGTGTTTAAAGTGAATTGCTGCAAATACTGTGTTGTGTAACTACTGGCTTACCTCTGCACATTGTTTTGCAAGAGATGTGAGGCTGGTAGGATAGGTTAATTGTTTTATTTTGTTGCAATAAGATGTGGGGCACATGGAGTCCTTTCCTTTGTTGTGTTTTATTTCCATGAAAGACCAATGGCAGTAGAACAGAAAAGTGTGACTTGATAAACCTGGAAATAGCTGTTTTCTCTAGTCCCCTTCTGAGATTATATGGTCTTTGTAGCACTTGGAATTCTGTATGATTAGAAGAAAAAGATAAATAATTTGACACAACAAAGCAGTGCACAACTTCAGCTGCTAACAATGACTTAGTAGCTTGCCTGTCTTTCCAGAATCTGACAAGTGCCTGAGGAAAGGCAAACAACTCCTATTGTGAGAAGGAAAGAAGGAGTATTAAATGTGGTTGATTTTGAAAGGAAAAAAGAAAGCCTTTGCATGGCAAATGAAAATAGAAATGCAAATCAGCTCCAAATACTTAACATATCTGATAAACAATTGTATAAAAATAGCAAGTGGAGACATTAAAGACCTTCAGACATTCATATTTACTGTCAGAGTAGCCTTACTTAATTTAGGAATAAGCATTTACACTGCTGGACACCAGCATATGTTGTCCCTGGACAGGTAGACATTTCTGTGGCACATGGAAGCATCAGCTCCTAAACGTCACACAAATGATTAAAATCATATCACAAGAACTGAAAATATGCTCATAGGATAAAATATTGCTCAACATTTCCTGAAGTACAAGAAAAGAAGTGTGACATGGAGAATTAAAGATGAAAAAGAGAGGAAGAAGAACATTGTCTAATCATAGTGTGTTGTTCACTGGTGTCTGCACAGATCATCTATTTGAGCTGATCGTGCCCATCTACTTAAGTGGTTGTTTTCTGACAGCTATATTTTAACTATTCTACCGTCTAGAAAAGCATCTCTGCTCTATCACCTCTACAGGTACTGACTCCAGAGTAATTTATATAACGTAACTTATAAGAAAGCATGACAGAAACAAACAGTATTGAATCTGCTGAGCATAAGGATCACCTATTTTAAAATGTTTATTATAAAAGAAGGGATGCACTGCTCTAGTCTGAAGAGTCTCTATTTCAATAGGACAACTAACCCACAGCTCAGTTACGTGTTGGTTTCTTTTTTGTTTTCCTGTTGCGATATTTCTGTATAACATGCACATTTTTGAAAATACAGGCACCATCTTCTCTGCATTTATCCATGTCCTTTACAGTAGTGCTTCTGTTTCAGAATGCTCCATGGAAACAGAAGCAATAATGCACAGTGTGACTTGAATTTCAATTTCCAGAGAAAGCACTGCAAGTGTTAAATTTTCAGCTTAACCTGTTGTGCAAACAGATGTCATAACAACACATGCATTCCTTTCCAGCAATGGTCTGCCTAAGGAAAAAAGAAATTCTAAAGGGAAATCTTAAAATAAGCTTTAGCATGAGATCAGATCTGGTTAAACATTTTTTTGTTTGCACGTATATGTTATTTATGATCATAGTGGTCTCCAGCCTTTTTAAACCCCAGTCACCAAACATAACCCAATGACAATGAATTCCCTGGATGTCTTGCAGCTGCAAAATAAGAATTGATGTTAAGATCTTGGATCAGCCTTCTAGTTCACTATCATTAGCTAAAATAGTGTTTTCTCTTGAGAAAATATAATGTAAACTCTTCTTATTTCAGTAGGATGGCTGTGGGACTCTTCCTCAAGTGGTAAACATGTGTAGTAAATATTAAAACTATTGTTCCTTCCCTTTAATGAAAAGTGTCTTATTACTACTTACATTTTTTGAGCTTAATGCTTTCATTAATCAGCACATCAAGTAATGGCATTAAACATTAATAAGACACATATATAGAAACAGGTGATTTTCTTTCAAGTAGCTGAACTATAACACAGAAATACTGTGGCTAATATTAGCCCCACTTCTCTGTTGCAGACTGAGGAGATAAATGTACTTTTTTTCCTTGATCAGCTTGCTAATTTGTGGCCCAAGTCAATCTGAACAAGGGATTCAAGACTGTCTTTAAGGAGTTATCCTCTGCTGTGTCCAGTGGTTACCTGGTGTTTGCAGAAGCTCTCTGTACTTTGCCTCGCAGTTTCACAGTTTACATAGAAGAGCTATGATATTTCAGGAAATGATAGCGTTCTGCACCTGAAGTAAAATGAACAAAGAAAATCTCAAACAGTTGGTGTTAGAACAGGGCACAAGACTCAGAAGCAACAGAACTGTGGCTTTTTTTTTTTTTTTTTTTTTTTTTTTCCTCTTTTTCTTTTCTTTCAAGTAAACTTGAAACTTTGGTGTGAGAAATGAAAAGCTGATTCCTTCCCTCTGCACACAAGTATGGTGGCCCTGAAGAGTTCCTATCACAGCTGCAAGTGGTTAGGAAACACTCATTCATGCTCATTGTTCCCTTCAGCCTATCCAGATGAACTACAGCTTTGAAATCCCATCTACTTTCCCTGGCACCTCCCACAGTGCACTTTTTTTTCTTATTGAAAGGCAACACATGAGAGGTTATCCTGATATCCACATTTTTTTTTAATGTGTAAAACAATAGCTTTATGGAAGTTCTCATTTTCAAGGGATGAGACATGATTTGTGAGGCTTTATCCTCTCAGAAACTTAATTTCTCCTCTTTTTCTTTTGACAGCCTATTTATCTCACCTTGGCTAAATCATCTATATAGATAATAATTCATATTCCAGTTGTCAGAAGGGTCTGCTATTTTATGTTTTCTTAGCATAGGTTAGAAATAAGTAAATTAATATTCTTCCAGGCTGAAATTATCATTTATTATAGTCTGTTATGTTGTATTTCATTCACTGTATAGTCAAGAATACAAAGCCAGCACTTTTTCTCCAAAACCTTGATATGATGATATGATTTTTTACAGTTTTCCCTCTCGCATTATGTCTCTCTCCTTTTTTTTTTTTTTTTTTTCCCCTTCAGTCTAATTCTGGTGTGCTTTGCGTATGTCCTGCCCCCCTGCCTCAGACATAACAAACCTCCATCAAGTAGCCATCTGGGCAGCCCACATTGTGCTTTCAGTTACGAAGGACAAGTCTCCTGCAGGAGTTCTCTTTCTCAGTCCAATAAGAAGAGCATTACAGATTTCCTCTAAGGAATCTAGCTAGCAAAGTGACTGCTGTTTTGGAGTGTCTGTGGATAAAATACAGACCAGTTAGCTAGAATGTATTTGTCTATTTGCTTTTAAGTTGAAAGGGCAGGGGTCAAATATTTCTTTGTGAGTTTTTCCAGAAGTTTGTTTCTATCCTTTGCCATTGAAATTTAAAATACTCCTTGCAAAGATAATCTAGGTATTTTTGCATACTTAAGCAAACAAAAAAAGCTCTCATATTACTTTCTGATTGTAGGTGGTATCTCACTCTGTTTACCTAATAAGAGCCTTTAAAGACTGGTGAACTATGTCTGGGCTGATCAAAGAAGAATTGTATTGCCATTTATGTTCCTGTTATGACCAAAGTGTTATTTTGTATGATCCTAATATTATTTTAGAACTTTATGCAAAAAAAGTTTACTTACAATTTAGCCTTTTAAATTACAGTGGTATATTTCAGCATATGTTCCTGGGATGTCTTCATATAGTTGCATTCCTATAGTTCAGCAGCTCAAAACTCCCTCTCATGACCTTGTCTCCATTTATTTGTAATGTTTTTTTAGTAGTTATCTGAGACCAGTGAAAAACCTAGAACATGGTGTACTAATTAGTGAAATTTGTCAAAACGGTGTCACTTTGTATAATTTTGCGAATTGTTCCATCTTAATAGTAGCAACTGAGACATTTGCTTAAGATCATATCTCCTGTTTTGAAAATTGGAAGCTAAGGAGCAGCTAAACTTTTAGGGCAAACATTCAGCTTATGCACATTTCATATAAGGCTTAGTTTTTAAAAGCACAGTCTGTCAGAGCTTGGTCAGGCACCAGGGGCAGACCAAGAATACAGCAAAATACAAGCAATCTGAAAATCACATTTCTCTTCTGGCCATGTCGTTTGTTTGTTTTTCTCTCATCCAGCACTCTAAAGGATTGCTAGGGCTTCTGTAAATGTCAGAAGTTTATGTCATAGTGTTCAGCACTCCATAAAGCCTTGCACAGATTCTGTGTTCACACAGTACTTAGTTATTATTCAAAGTCAGTTAGAAATTTCCTACATGAAGCAGCAGCAGTTCTTTTAGGTAAAAATAAACACATTTATGCCACTTGAGATATTCATTAAGGCAGTGGCATAGATTTTTTTTTTTTTCATTATTTAGGCATTATTTTGCTCCTATTAGTTCTGATAGTAGCTTTCCCACTCAAAATAATGGAATTTGTAATGTTAAAATCAATTTGGATGTTTGGATGTTGTGTTGAGGGATATGATTTAGCTGGGAAGTATTGGTAATGGTTGGACTAGATGATCTTCTAGGTCTTTTCCAACCTTGATAATTCTGTGATTCTGTGATTCTGTGAATTACACTACAGTATTCCTTACAAATATCCTGTATGAGATATGCTGTCCTTGTTCTGCAAGTCTCATTTCCAACTTTGAAGGCTGCAATATGAATTCAGTACATGTAGGCAATAAGAATTAACACAAGATATAAAATCTCTCTGGTTGTGTTCATAAAATGTCACCCATGTAGTAGCCTAGAGTTCTGTTAGCACAGTAAACTAGAATGCAGTAGGAAATAGTTCAGAGGGACTTATTTCGGTATTTTGAACACACTACTAATACTACCAGAAGTAGTACTATGACCTTGGATGGTCCAGATTTGTTATTAACCTTTGGTATGTCCTATATCCTGTTGGTTCTATGTTTATGGAATACATATGAGGAGTGGCTGAAATCCCTTAGTACTTTTCAGTCCAAAGAAGAGAAAACTGAGGGGATATCTCATCCCCTGTGGTTTCTTCATAAGGGGGAGCAAAGGAGCTGGCACTGATCTTCTTTCTCTGGTGACATCAATACAAACATGGGAATGACATAGAGCTGCAATAAGGGAGGATCAGGCTGGATATCAGTTCTTCACTGAGAGGGTGGTCAGGCACTGGAGCAGGCTCCCCAGGGTTATGGTCATAGCACTGAGCTTGCTGGAACTCAGCATCTGGACAATACTTTCAGACGTATAGTTTAGTTTTTTGTGTGATTTTGTGTTGAGTCAGGAGTTGGGATATTCTATTATGTATATGCACATATGTATGCATTTCACTTGAAGTTTCTGCTGTACTAAAGCTAGTCATACAGTCTGGACTGAAAGAAGAAGACAAATTCTGATTTCTTAGACATTTTTCTGCTGTAATCATGATGGCCCAACTTAATTTCAGCCCTTACCTGCCTGGATCAGCATGGAGCTGGATTAACCTATGCCATTCTTTTATGTGGGACAAACATGAGAATATTACAACAAATATTGTTGCTACCTCCTAAAGCATTGCTGCATGATATGTCATTCTGAGAGAGGACTTTGGTAGAGGTGTGACAAGTTACAACTGTGAAGAGCACATGGGTGTGATGTTTTTGCCAGTGAAAGAGGGTGGAGATGTAGAAGTGGGGATAAGTCCACTGCCCAAACCAGAAATTCACTTGCTCCTAAGATTAAAACTCAGACTGCTTAGGAATTGCAGCATTATATATAATTTTGAGAGGTCTTTTTCTTCCTGAGAATCAGATAGTTTTAAAGTGCCAATTTATTATCTGAAGTAAGGTATTCTGCTTTTTTTTCCCCTGCTTTCCCCCCGTTGATCTCTTTGGCATGAAATTGTGAGGTTTGCAAAATCTCAGATGATTTCATTTGATTTTGACCAGACTGCAGGTTAAAAATTAAAAATTAAAAGTGGGACCAAAAAAAAGTTTTGTATTTCTGGTAAATTGCTTTTTTTTTTTTTTTTTTTTTTTTTTTTTTTTTTTTTTTTCCTTTCCCCATGCTTAATTTCTTATAAGATGATTTTAGTTTAATATAGTGTAGCTATATTTGCTTCAAAATTACACTCATAAGACTCATATTGTAGAGGCACAAAGTACATTATAAAGTGTGTTCAAAAGAATTGTCTTCAGATACTGATCAGCTTTTTGAAGGAAGAAGAGAATGTGTGAATGTACAACTCCAGGAACTTTCACCCTTGGTGTCAGCACTGATTCTTCTGTTGATACATTCCCTTTGGTAAAGTAAATACATAGTTAACAGAATATAATATCCACAAGCACAAAGAAATACCCAATTCCTGTTTTTTACCCTCTACTAATATCCAGGTGTCTGTGCTGTTTATAGTTCATAGTGAAGTACAGCTCAATCTTTTTTGTAGGGTGAACAAACACCAGAGTATCAAACTGTTCTGGTTTAAGGACATACAAAGTCAGTGAAATAAAAGGAAGACATTTTTCTTCTTACTGGTACTTCTCCAAGAAAGGTTGTTGTTTTTATCGAGTGGAAAAATGTCACATTTATCCAGTATTCCCTATAGCATTGATTCAGTCTATTGCATATTTGGAGAGTCAGTGCAGTTCAGCCACAACAAATTGTAAAGCTTCATATAAAGCTATCCAGTCCCTAAAGATTCTCATTTGGCACTTTTGCCTTGAGAAGTCCATGGACGCAAGAGACTTGAAGAAGTTTAAGGTGTTTACAAACTGTATGTCAACTATTACAGCATTTCCTGGAATACTGCATATTCCATTTGGCTAACTTTTCCATGCCTGACTGTGTCAGGGCTGTCTCCTGACTGCAGTAACAAATGATGGAGAAAGGTCTTTCTCTGCTTCTGTTTTTGTGTGTTTGTTTGTTTGTTTGGTTTTGGTTTTCTGTTTGTTTGTTTTTTGTTTTTTAATCTATTTTGTGAAACTTTTTTTTTTTTCTTTCCTCAAACGTTTTCTTTGTTCTCCTTTTTTTTTTTTTTTTTTTTTTTTTTAAATCTATGTCAGCCTACTTGCCTTGATTTACTGTAAAAAGCCTGGGTGGTCAGTGGAGTAAGTGGAGTAGCTATATATGTGTGTGTGTGTGTGTGTGTGTTTGAATTTGAGAAAGTTCAGAAAGAAAATCATTCACACTGCTTGAGGGCTCAGGATGTGAGCAGTTAAGCTTCCTTTTTGTCTTCAGGAGGAGTATAATGACCATAGTTTTTCTAAGAACTCAACTCACTACTCAGTGAACTCCATAACTTGAACTGAAATCTTGTCACCTGAAAAAGACAAAGTTTTGCACTTTGCTTCCAAAGAACTATGTACTGTTTCTTAACAGTTTTTAATCACCTTTGAATAAGAATTAGGGAGGTAGTTAGCTTTGCAGGTAAGTGTGCACTTTTTTTGATATGGTACACTGAACATACATGCAATGCATACCTAGCATACAAACATAAACCACTAGCTCATACCCTGAATAAAACTAAAGAGGGTGCGACATGATTTAGTAATACTTCAGTATACACTGGCATACTTATTTTACATCTTTGGAGAATTTACATGATGGTTGTAAGTGCCTGTGCAAGCTAAAGCTGTCTTCGTTGCTAGTCTTGTGTTAACAAGATTATGCTAAAAGGAAGTCGACTGATGCTCCTATCTCACTGTCATTCTGCCATGCAGACAAGCTTTTTTTCTCTACTGGACTGAATATGATAGTTTCCTTCTTTTTCTTTCTCTTTCTTCCTTTCTCTCCCTTCCTTCCTCCCTTCCTCTCCCTTCTTCCCTTCCTCCCTTCCTCCTTTCCTTCCTTCCTTCCCTTTTGTTCTTTCTTTCTTCTTTCTTTTTCATTATTTTATTTATTTATTTAGCACAGAAAGAGTCCCTGAATCGGAGAAAAGCCTTCCAGCCTGCTGTTTAGGTCATAGTTCTCTAGTGTCTGTAATTATTTATAACATGTGGAATGGTTTCATCAGCAGAGAGTGGAACCTTTAAAAAAATAATCAAATAGACTTACTCCAAAATACCTCTTATGGGTTTGAATTCTCTCAGATAAAGGTAGGAACAAAGCCCATGTCTCACAAATTTGGGGTAATTACAGTGATTACTGGACTGGGTATTTATTATAAGGTGGTATCACATCATTCTTGGTAAATCTGTCCTGCAGAATCATTAGTTATGGAAAATTATTTCATTGAATTTCTACATTTCTTTTTTGATAACTCATGCAGTCTTTTTACTGCAAACACTGTATTCATTTGGGAATGTGCAGCTCTAGTTTCAGTATAAGAACTTGTTTTCCTAGGTACCAACACTCTGTGAGTACTTTTGTACTTTGTATACATTGTTGACTATATAACTAAACATAATTTTTAAAGGAAATATGCCATATTAAAATATTTATCTGATGATTTCATAAATCACTTTGTATGTAATTAAAATGCTTTCCATTTGGTAGACAGAAATAAAATCTCATTGCCTTTGAGGCTTTGCCAGTAACTTAAGAATAAAGTGTCCTTTTTGAATGAAAATAATATTTCTTTTCAGTGATACAATCAACTATGGGTATAAACTGGCTTTTCACCACGACTTTAATAGTTACGATAGAAAAACTAATAGAACTTAAAGTCTGGTTTTACATAAGCTTTGATTAGAGAAAGTCAGAGGAAATTTGCATTAAAAAATCCTTCAGTACATGATTATTATTATTATTCTCATTCTCATTACTATTATTACTACTATTACTACTACTCCATCAGTTAATACTGAGTTTCCCTTTACTCTAGATGAAGTCAGCCTTTTTTCCTTTGGGCAAAATTACTTTCGTTTTTGTGTATGTGCTAAGACTGAATGATTAAAGGAAAGTGGGCTTTCATCTTTGTAATTAACACTTTCATGAGCCATAAAATGTGAAAATTAGAATTGAGGATGCATTTGAGGGGGAAGCTGAGCCTATCTGATCTTTCCTGATTTCAAAACGTTTGACAGACCAACCCTTTGAGATTCCAGCCTGGTTCAATGAAATGCAAGCCGGGAGCTCCAGGTGGGAGGGATGCAACCATTCATTCCTCTGAGGCAGCTCAGCATTGTGTGACAAGGAGAGAGAACAACTTCCACATCCCAGGGTCTTGTGAACTGCACTTTGTGGATGTGTTCTGTCAGTGTTGGAGGCAAACATTGGCTGGCTGGTCTCAAACAGTGGCTTCCAAGCACTACAGAAGCCTCTCTCATACATAAGAATCCAGTGTTTACTCCTCATCTCTGCCTCCTTACTTCTGTTTACACCAAAGAAAAGAAGCAAATGCCTGCATAGAAATGAGATGGAGGAAAAGGAAGTATTGCTTAATATAAGCATGTTTCACTGTTTGTGTTCAATTCAACAAGCATTAAATGAAATGACACTGAATTGGAAACCAGATTTGCTTTTGAACAGGAAATATAACCATTTTATAATATTTAGATTATAAATAACATAACACTGGATAGCAAGATGAGCAATCCTGTGTTGAGTTGTCTGAGGTAGTGATGTCTAAGATTTAAAAAAGTATTCTTAGATATATGTGGTCTTTCTTGGTACGACAAAGGCTTTGAAGTGAGGTGCTGCCAAAAAAAGAGCTCTGTTGCAGGCTCCAGACATCCTAGTGCAAACTACGGAAAGAAATGGCCTGAACAGCACAACATTTGTATCTCTTAATCAGAGCTGGCCAGCTCTCATCATCCTGTGTCAGAGGCAATACAAAAGCAGGTGTTACTGACCTATACTGGGGCTTAGGCAGGAGTCAGCCTCCTCTGGGTGAAGTACTGCAGGCAGAGGCCTGTGTTAGTGCAGCTCCTCTCAGGACCTGTGAAATCCCCTGAGATGTCCCAAGTCATCTCTTTCTGGTTGGCACTCATAGCTCAGCTGCGTTGATTTGGAATGCAGAGCAGAGACTGTTAGTCATTCAGATAAGCAGAGTGCGACTGGCAATAATTCATAGGCACTTTTAGGACTGCACATTTTCTGAGGATTGAACACTGTTCCTCAGGCTCCCATTTCAAACTTCCAAATACTGGCATGGATCTCAACTGGGTTTCTTTTAAGAACTGGAATATTCTTTCAGGAAGCAAGTCCAGAATGTAGCAGAGAAAAATTAAAAAGTAAACTGTTTTGTTTGTTTGTTTGTTTTGGTGGGGGGGGGGGGGGGGGCAGGGGGTGTTTTCTTTTCTTTTTTTTTTTTTTTCTTCTAGGAAAATAAGAAAGCTATGGAACTAACCCTAATTAGGGACTGAGACTCTCCAAGCTGTTACATAGTTTTGGCTATGTCCAAATCTGCGGAAGAGAAACTGTGCAGACACACTTACAGAATCTCTAGTGTTCTAATGCTTCTGCTCTAGGGCTGAACTATGTTGACCTTGCAGGGCTCTACTCTTGGGAACCTGAGCATAATCTGGGTTAATTTCTTCTTCTTTCCATCCCCACCATGCTTCACAGCTGGTCACTGTCCAGAGATAACTGTCATTTTACGAAAATACTTAACTGTCATGATGTATGTTGATTGCAGATTACCAAAATTAATAAACCTTATCTTACAGCGGTTAGACATTAATTAAAATTGTAAGTATCTTTGATGAGTGTAGATTAAGGCTTTTTTTCTCTCTGAGTGCACTACTTTCGTTGTTTGTTGTGCACATGTAGGATTAAAATAGTGTTTTAGAAAAAACTGTCAGATTAGAGAGATAACAATTGTAATAATTAAATCAATTTTATTTTTTTCCCCCAGAAATGCACTTTAATACCTTTTATTAATATATGTGTTATAACTTACAATTGGTGTAAAAGAAGTAGAATAGATTTGTGGGGGCTAAGATAAATCCCTTGATGAGAAAAAGTACAGGGAACAGATGACAGTAATGATGTACGTGGGTAATAAGTGAATATGAATCTCCCACACATCTAAGAGAACAAAGAAACAAACAAACAATTCAGGCAGCATCATAAACAAAAGCATACATTTTAAAGAAGAGACTTTAAACTATTTTTTTAACTACCATATAAATTTACTTCTAATTTAATTAGTATCAGACAGAATTTAATGTTAATGTGTGAGCATGCCTGAATTCATCCAGATACATATGAAAGCATATAAAATATATTTAGTACTTGAGCACAGCTAGCAGAACGATGTCATCATGCGAAGAGATGTTCACACTGTATAATTACCTTATGACAAACACATACATTGGGATTATAAAGAATCCTCAATCAAAGAGCTGTGCCATTCTGCATGTGGTATAATTTTAAGTAGAAATGTTCCAGCTGTTGCCAGTACTGCTGTCAAGTTTGTATCTAATCACACTCCTGGTAGCAAAAAGCCTGATTTAATACTGCTCCTGTGGTCTGAATTTTTAAGAGTGAGGGTTCCAATCCCCAGTGTTTTTGCTGGGCTGTGCAAGACCAGCTCTTTAGCAGTATGAAAAACCTAAAAATTTGATATTGCTTCCATAATGTTTCCAAAAGTAGTTTACCATTATCTGCCCTTTACACTGCCTGAGTAACTTTAAAAAAATGTCTAGTAGTGATCATAGCTCAGAAAAAGAACTAAATATTAATTAAAAACAAACAAACAAACAAAACACAACAGGAAGTGACAGTAATTCCTTTGGAATAAATACATATTTAATCCTATAAAAACTGAGATTCAGGAACTCAGTTGAGCAGAAGCCACTGAGGCTGACCCATCATTTTGCAAGTGCATGACCAATCAGGGTCTGTCTTGCCGTTCCTACTGAGAAAGGAAAGATTGTCAGGGCTAAGGCTGTCCAGCCTCTCCACAGCTGACAGTGGGAGTCTGAGATACAAGAGTCTTACCTGATTTGTCCATAAGTCTTGTTTTCCATCACCTAAATCCCTCCATGACTAGCCAATGTGAGATGTATTAGCAGAAGAAATATAGACAGCTACCCACCTGTGTCAAAACTGGTATAAATCAACATCTGTGCATGTCTGGTACATACAGAGTTTTGTATATATTCAAGTCAGTATTGCTATTTTTTGCTACAAAGTAGTCAGGATTATCAAACATGCTCTTTCCTACTTTCTGATAACCAACAGACTAAGATAAAAAGAATGACATGCACCATTGGGACTGGCTCTTTGTTTGCCTTTGCCTTTAAGATTTAACTAATCCCAAATAGATTTCCATACTTAATATACATGAACATGTACTTGGAGGGTGCCAATCTCTTCATTTTCAGATCTTTTAGAATGGCATAGTAAGCATGATATGATGCCTTTCAAGATGTCCCCAAGTAGCGTTGGGAATATACAACTACCATTTCAGTCTTTTGTAATAATAAAAATGAAATGCCTATGGAAACAATGTGAAAATGGAAAAAACAAAAAAATCGAACAAGCTTAGAAAAAAACAAACAATGAGAAGGCCAAATGTACTAAGGCTTAATGCATTTATGCATCACAAATACATACAAAAAAGTCCAAACATCTAAAATTGTTAATGATTTTTGATAAATTAGCTTTTCAACCTGTGTTTATAACAGAAAAAATAAGTTTTGCTTGGCCCGCTTAAACACAGATGTAAGGTTTGGGGATGGGTTTGAAGAAAGCAAAGTTCTTCCACCCTTCACCATTACCATCCTGCAGGGCAAAAGACACTTTGTGGAGAGCACCAAAATATTTCAAAGAAAACTGGGTGCTCATCTGTAATGTTCAACACAAAGCTGGCAATAAGATTCCCTATGAAGAACAGACAGGCTATTAAACAGGCTTACAGTTCTGTGCTGCCAGGTTCATGTGACTGAGTCCTGAAAACAAATCCCCAGGCTTTAGAGGAAATCCCTAAAGAAGAGCTGTGAAGATACCTTTCCTATCTTGCTATCCTGGCTTCATGCTACTTTGTCATAGCCAAAACCTGAAAACTGCTGACCTGGTAACTAATATTTTAAAACAAGTTTTACGTGCCAGAGTTCATTTAACAGTGATCTAGTGGGATCCGCTGTCAGGAATTCACATCATGTTCCAGAACTCTGAGGGGAAGCAGGAAGTATCCTCTCTCAAAGTAGTGCTGCTGCAATTTTGACAAGCACGTACTGAAAAGAAGGCAAGAAATATGAGTAAACTTTGCAGCCTGAAAAATTCTGCTGAAAAAGACACAAAAAGTGCAGTTTGTCTTATGTGAGTTCTTCAAGTTACATTGAGGCTAAGGTTTTCATTAGCTCCACTAACCACTTATAATTTTGCTCTTTCTGTTCTCAGTGAAGAGGGATAGACATCTCTGAAAAGCAGTTCTTTTAAAAGAGGCAGGTAAATCAATCTCTCTGTCTACCCACTGCGAGTAATATCATACCTTTCCTGAATGGAAGGACAAGACAAATTCATGATGGCTTCATTAAAGTCAAGACTCCCTCATTTCTTTATGGAGCTTAGAGTCCTCAAATCAGTTAGTGAGCTTATAGGGGAGTACCGAGCATGGCATTCTATTCAGGAAGTTCTTACTGAGTTCAAGTTTTTATTCAAGAAATCAAAATCTGATGAACGTAGTAGCTTTCTTTTAGCTTTATTACCAAACACCACACCCTAAATTTTTACTCTTCTGGATTTTTTTATTTTTTCTTTCCTATGGCAGATTCAATTCTCTAATTACATTCATAAATTTCTTGTTATTGAGATTTACATTGGTAGAACAGCAATATTTATACTCTATTCTAAAGTTTTATTAATTCACAAATTAAAAATAACCTGTCTCATGTTGTGTACACATATGCATAGAGAGTCAATATTCTGTGCTGCAAACATAAAAAACCATGACTCTCACATATAATATGGTATGCCAATTAATGAATATATTGAACCTCACTAACACAGAACATTTACCATGGATATTGATAAAAGTTAAAGGAAAACAAACTACTAAAATTTGGTGCCCTTCAGATTTCTGGTTGCTGAAATCAAAGGGTAACAGAATTTTCCAGATGATACTAGTTTTTAAATGCTCCTCTTACTTCCTCTTTGTTACATGCCATCTGATCATACAAGTGAACAACTATTTTCAAAATTAAATATTTTAATATCACCTGAGTTAACCACTACTCTGTTTGTGAGTGTTCTCTCCTTAAGAGTGAAGATGTGTTCTTTTTTTTGATTATTTAGATATGGTTTCCTTCTGTCACCCAGATTGAAAACAAAACAAAACAAAACAAAACTAACAAACAAAAATCAGCAAAAAACAGGGATTTTTTGTCTTCTTGTTTTTGTGTTTTTCTTCCATCTACAGTCATTGCCAAGAGCATTCCACACTGCCTGCAATAGCCAGTACTTCACATGTCAGAAACCTAACAAGTCCCCAGCCTTCACCCTTAAGCTTTTTCCACTGCTCACCTGAGCCTGCTTCAGATGTTTACTCTGCACAAATCCCCATACATAGGGGAAATTGTTTCTAAATATTGGTGTACTGGCAGTCCTAGTCCTGAAATATGGCATTCATTTACATTTATTTTATTGTCCCTTGTTATCTAATGCGGTTCTAAAATGTTCAGGTGAGAATGTAACTGATAATCTTTCTGCTATAAATTCACATTATGTTGTTGCATATTTGTTCTTGATGCACATCTGTGCTTCCCCAGATGTGGGTGTTAGCCATTTTTTCCATGTAACTAGGTGCATGTGAATGTATGCAGTGTGTATATTTTATATATATCTGCCTGTATAGATAGCTATAAAATGGGGTAACCCAGCTTTCATGTCCATAAAAGCTGATTTTTTTTATTTTATTTTTTTTTTTTCTAGTAGCCTTTGCCTCCCTCTGTTGCTGTTTTTCTTTCCATTAAGTATTCTTGATTTGGTGATCTAATGTTGGGTTTGATTTTTGTTCATGATTTAGTGAAAAAAGAAAGGAAATGAGAGGCTTAACATATTTCTGAGGATCCCTGAGCAACTTTGTGAATTCATATTGTAGTTTCTTTTCTCAGTAGGTCTGTTTTACGTCAGTAATATAGAAACCTTCTCAGCGCTCTCTTTTGCCTCGTGGTTTGAATGACAAAGCTGCAAAGTGATGTTCATTTCTGTTTCAAATTATTTTTATTGATAGGAGTACCTTTCTATGGAACTCTCATTCAGACGAGTTTTGTTTTGTTTGTTTGTTTTCCTCAGATTTTAAAGCTCTTATATCCAAAATGTTTATGGACTGTATGAGATGGTACAACTACAGTCAATGTAGTGCAGCTCTTGCAAGGATAAATACACGGTCCATACTTAATTCTCTTTCATACCCTACATTCCATAATCTTTTACTGATTATTTCAGTTTGAGCATTTATTACATTTGCATTTTCTTAAATTGAACAAATACAGATATTTATTTTTTTTTATTTATTTTTTTTATTTTTTTAATTCTGAATTTTGGGAATGTTAAGTGTGAAAGTAGTACAGAAGGATGGCTGGCCTAATAGCCAGATGATATTAAGATGAAACTGCAAGTGTCAGACTGAAGAATGTAACATCATACATCATCATATACTAAGTGTGTGTCAGACTTCGTTATGTATACTGTAGTGTCAGATCAGAGTATCTCCTACAAATTTTAGTGTAGGAATCTCTTCTTTTGGTAGTTTGTATCAACTAACTTCAAAACATTATGGAAATATGCAGTCAACGAGTCTTTAATATGCCTCTAATGCTAGTAATGTGTAACTACCAGTCTACCCATTCCTCTGAGTGATGTCTCTCATGAAAAATAATGATACTGTGCTTCTTTTTTATTTTTTATTTTTTTCCTTTTTCTGTTTAGAGAATGTCTCCTTAACTCATTTTCAGAATCATTTATCCTACTAGAAATTCAATTGTATGTGTGTCCTCCAGTACATTTATTTCAGGGATTATTGGTTTACATAAAGAGCTGTTATGTACCCATATTGTCAGAATTTCAGTGTAAGCAACAATTATGAAAGTTCAGGTAAGCCACATTTATCCTCCCTTAAGAGCATACGCAAGGCCTGGATGTTCCTCAGTAGAAAAATGTGAGTGAGTGGAGATTTTAAACTTCTAGTACTAGAACCACCAAATATGCTAACATGGGAAGCTGTCATTTGTCACCAGTGACTGGGAAAAGCAGAGCACATTTTGTTGGCCGAAGGGAGAAGAATTTAACTTTATTGTTTTACTATTTGGAAAAAAAAAAAAAAAAAAAAAAAAAGAAAGAAAGAAAAAAAAAAAAAGAGGAGAAGTTTATGTTCAGGCTTCATTTTTTGAATGTAATAGGACTTATCTTTTTGTTTATTTTTCCAGCACCTCTTGAGGCTATAAATGTGATATATTGGAGTTGATGTGGAATGTAATCTACTATTCAGAAGTGTGTTTATCCAGTCCAGGTAATTATTTTCTTAAATATTTCTGACATGATATTTCTGAATTGAAGATAAAAGCAAATGACAAACAGATATGTAGAAATCACCTATCGTAAAAATCCAATCTGTATTTCTAAATCTCTAGGGTTTCCGCTGTTCAGTCCTAATACAAGAACACTAAAATCTAATAGAAATGAGCAGCTAGTAATAGGAAACAGGAAATGAGAAAAATATGTGGAAATGACTTGCATTGTTTTGGATCAGGTTGCAATTCAAAATGCTTGATTATAGATTACTTATGCATCTGTCTACACGATGTACATTATCATGTGGAGGCAGTAACTTTGCTAGTGAATTTTGTTGATGAGAATGTCGAAAAGCTGTTCCATGTTGAAGATTTAACAACATAATTTGTTAAGATGTAAGAGCACAGATTTTTGGATGAATACCCCATTGAGATGCTTACGTACCATTATTCTTATGAAGTTTAGCAATTTATAGTTAAAAATAAAAGTACTGGCTGTGATCTCAAGAGTAAATTACATCTAGGAGAATAAAGTAAGAGGATTGATAAATAAAAGTGTTTTGAGAACAGTGCAGATAAATTGGTGAAAAGATTCAGCATTACAAATTAGGAATTACAGAAAAGAATTCTGAACAGATAGCGAAACATTTCAATGTTACCCATAATCAAAGTTTCTTTTTTGTTCCAGACAACATAATGGAAAGTTGTCCATTCAAAACCTACAAAAATATCCATACATACATAGGGAGCATCTTCATTTTGGGTTGTGCTATAAAGACCTAAATGTCTGAAACTTTTCATTAAAATGTCTGTTTTCCGTATCATCTTTATATGGAGGATTAAAGCATGGGGAGAGAATGGGGTTCAAATCTATTTTAACAATGTTCATTATTCAACTCCAGAAATTTATTTTCTTTTTTAAAAGCTACAACAGAGTAAGTTGAAAAACTGCACAGCTATTTCCTTCCACTTGTTCCCAGCAGCCACGAAATCCTCTGGTTTGTGTTAGTCATATGTAAGAAGTGCCTCCTTTGCATCTGTTCAAATAGTAGATATATTAGTAAAAATATTAGAAATTTGGAATTGTAAAAAATGCTTGATAAAAAGTAGATTTTTTTTATTTTTTTTTTTTTCCCAAAAAGAAGCTATAATAAATCAGAGGATATCTATCGCTCTGTGTTTTCAGTTTGACTATGTATACAGAAGCAGGTGAAAGTAACTAAACCCTAATGTAATAACAGGGAGGAGAAGGTTTAACAGGCAGGGCTCCAGAACACTACAGTTGGCTTCAGGTACTGGGTGTAATTATGCCTTGGCAAAACAGTAACTGAGAGATATGTGGCAGCTGCATAACTCTGAATTCAACATTGCCATTTAGGTACAAAGAGTTCCAAAATCCAATGGTTGCTGTGTTATATGTAAAGATAGAAGAGTGGCGAATGGTGCACAGTGTAACATTTGAGGTAACATTTCCAAGTAGGCTGTATATGTTGTTGCCTATGTAAATATTTCAAATATGTGTTTCAGAAATTAAATATTTCACATGCACTTTCATTAATACATTTAAAAACTTGTTTTTGTTTGTGAGATCTGTTTACTTTGAAGGCGGTTGAACAATAACTGGTAGTTTTTTACAGTTTGTGAAGAAAAATACTGTTTTCTGACAGGTTTAAAATGCTTATTGTGGGCGTAATTTCAATAGCAAGTAAATAAATAAGAAATAATTGCTTTGTTAGCTGCCTATTGCTGTATGAAAAATTTGGAAAGTTGTCCAATAGCATGTAAGTCAATGGCATGGAAATGTACTTGACTCTATACTCTGATCTGTTAAATTTTGCATATGGCAATTATGTGGGGAATTCAGTGTTCTACTTAAATGTTTTACTTGGTAATTTACATTTTAGTTTTGTTTTCTCATGACTTCAGGAGTTATAAAACAATATTACTTTTCGGTAAAATAAAACCACAGTTTGATGTTAATTGACATCCCCTCTTATTAGTTCCCCGTATTGTCACTAATGAAGTAACCTTGTAAGAACAAGGCCTTATCTAATAGATCTTTACCTCTTCACCCACAGCAGCCTCCTACACAGGTTCCCAAGTCATCACTAATAATTAAAACAACTAGTAAATATTAAATTAGCAAAACAAAAGCAGTACTGGGAGGGATTTTATTGCAGTTTAGGGAATTGTTTGTTTAGATCCTTAAGCATGAATATTTTCTTGCTTTCCAGTCTATAAAATACAGATCGTGATAACAGTTTCACAATTCACCTAGGATCTGAACGTGCATATTAGCTTTTGCCAACAAGGAGTACAAGCCACTATCCTCCTTTTGTTAAGCTTGCAGTGAAATCATTTCACAAGCATTTATTACTCTTAGCAGAAGTCTGTCGTGTATGTATGCTAAGGATAGAGAAAAAAATATGTATTTGAATATTGTTGAAATCTGTGTCTGACAATCTTTAAAGCTGGTCTTGCAGAATGGTTGCCATGTGCCATGGGGACTGCCTAGTGAGCTGGATGCAGCAAGCAACCCCCTGCATTAAGGAGAGGAAACACAGGTTTTCCTAGTCCTCCCTGTGGCACCTTCTAAAGCAGCAGTTCCTGTCTCTTTCTGGGAAGAGCAACCATTCCCTGCCCTGCCCTCCTGCTAACAGCAGCATTTTTTCTCTATTTATTTTGTCTTTTAGGCTTTCTGATATTCATTCTTTCGCAGAGCGTGGGAGTCACATGGGCTGCATTAGCAGTTAGTTTAGAGAAAGAGGTGTTACTTACCATTAAGAAAAATTCTTGATTGAAAAAAATAAGAGTTCTTCATGTTCAGAACGTTTCACGTTATTAAATATTCGTACCCTGAGATCAGTAATGAGGCACATATTGCTACCACTCCAATAATAATCCTGCTTCTCAAAAGGAACATAGCCAAAATTCTCACTCTTAACTCCCTCTTTTAAATAATCAAATAAAAACTTGGTGATGATTTTAAAAATAAGTCTGAAGAATATTACGTAAAAGGGAAAAATACTGAAAAGAAGAAATGTCCCTTTGGAGTGCTAATGTGGTTTGCGTTCAAGGAGGAAGTCATTTTTGATTAACTAGGAGGTAATGTTTCCCCACAAGGGTGGGTCATAATGATGAATAAATAATGTAATCAAATATTAAATTAACTTTATTTTAAAACCTTATTTGCATGTTACTTTGAGGGGGGAAAAAAAAAAAAAAAAAAAAAAAGCTTATTGATATAGCATTTTGTTTACTATTATTATTCTTAGTCAATTTTATGATAAATGGCCAACAGTGGCACCTAGTCTTTCAACACAAACGTGTATGTATTGATTATTTTTTTCTCTAACAAAATTGTGGCTTTTTGTGGCTCAGAATTTCTTCAGGAGTAACTTTACTTATCATTATTAAATATTTCTGAGAGGGTGTTCTCCACTTCTGTACATAAATTCTCTTAAGAATTGTGCATCCTGTCGGAGGGAAGCAATGAAGCCCTGATACTTGCACAGCTCTGATGGCTGAAAGGGGCATGTGATGTCAAGGGAGACTGGAGACCAAAGATGTGAGCTGCACTTACCTTGTCTAGCCCAGCATTCTTGGGGGTTCGGATAAATTATAGCAAGCTGTAGACAAGGCCAAGGAAGGGTCAAAGAATCAGATAGATATAAATGGCCCTGCTCTCTGTTGCACTCCTGCAGACAGCATTTAGCCTTGAGTTTGTCCAATTCAGTGTAGTTTGCTAATATAATTGGTCACATTCTTGCCGTATCTCCTGTAAAAGCTGTATGTTCTGTAACAGTTTTTCAGCTGAGAGGGAAAAGGGTCCTTGTCCTTTCTACTCTGCTTTTCAGTGTGGAGCATTATAATATCATGGCATTCTTCTGAAATTTAACTTGAATGCTTGCCCAGTGTTTTAAGATTGCTTAACTTCATAGAATGTCTCCTGAAGACTATATTTCTTGGTCCTGTGTAATTCCAAGAAAGATTCATTGATAAAACTTGAGAACATTTAAAATGAAGCTTCTCCAGAGTAGTTCACTGTTTCTTATTAACATGAATTGATTTGATGGAAGTGTTTCTCTAGCTCACTGGAAGATCACTTATGTCATAAATTAAAGGCTGTGGTTGCAGGCCCAACAATAACTGAATTTATTTACTAGCGTGTGTTTCTGTTTATGAAGGTGAGCAATGGTTTCCATTACAACGTGTTTGTGTGGCAGTATAGCACACCTGCTTTTCAGAAGACAGTATCATAAAGTACTCACTTGGATAGTCTGGTCTTGCATTGCAGAGGTCATTGTGTCCTGTACTATATAAATAAAAAAGCAGGTGGTAACTTTTGTTTAAAAAGAGCAATTACAACTAGTAGTCATAAAAACATATTGTTGAAAAGGATATCACTTGAATATTTGTGGAAATATTAAACAATTCAAAATGCTAGATGTATCTGAATATATATATGGGTAGATAAAGTGAATACATTCAATTTTTTATAGTTATTGAAAGCCCTTATGCTCACAGAAGGCCACATCTAAAATGTACTGTAGCTATCAGTGAAATATCTGATATTATATTGAGCAGTATAACATGGGAAGAAGTTGTATTTACATTTTAAAATAGGCATCTTATATAATATACAAGAAATAAAATGCTAAGAACATTGAATAAATTAATGAAATAAGACTTATTCTGTTCTATGATAATGTTTGAAATTGTCACAGCAGTGGTAGTGATGTGTGATTCTCATGACTGACATGGTTTTGAAAGTATGATGAAACTTTCAGCATTAATTCTTTGCTCTCATTAGGTGAACCTGTGTAGATGAGGAAAAGATACTGTATTTTGTGCTAGATAATGTCTATGATGCCCTTATTTCAAACCTGAAGATTTTGACCTTGCTATCAAAATAAACACACACCCTGTTTTTCACACCAAAGTGTGAAACAACATTGTGAGGTGGACATCTTGTCTTTGTGTATTCTGTGAGCTAGTACTTAACTCTGCTGAATGCATACTTAATGAATACTTAACGAACCCCTGCTCAGATACTAATATATAGATGAGCTACAGGTGTAGAATTGTTATCATGCAAAGATACCAGTTCAGGATGCTGAAAAGAGGATACAAAAGGGAAGCATCTGAAAGTAAAAGTCCAACATATGAGACTGAGGGCTCATCAGGTAACTCCATCTGTGGGTGAAAAATGGCTAGCAGTTAAAGATGATTTTGCTTCTGCAGAGAGCAGATATCAGAATGTGGGAATTAAAGGAAATAAAGGGAAAAACACTGAGATAATGCAATGAACTATCCTAAAGATGTTTTGAGAAGTAGAAATTGGGAGAACTCCCATGACTTTCAGATTTTCATGTTATGGGAAAGCTTCCTTGAGTAAGTTTCAAATCTAAATCACACTGTATCCTCTAACAGGTAGTTTGCAGAATGTGTTTCCAATGATAACAGCTGCATCTAATTAATGTCCTTATGACAGGCATACCACCATGGAAACAAGGATAGTTGCAGACTACTTGATTTATAGAAATAATAGCTTTAATAAAACATTTCTTGCTCTTTCAAGTTCTGATTTAATTACAAAGAAAAGTGAGCTATACTGTGTAGATGATATCTGCAGCAGTTATTGGAGCTGTATATTAATGCTGCTGGTGCCTTTTTTTAATCTTACACTGTCTCTGTTTTGAGTGCTAGGTGGATACAAACATACCTGCCTTGTTACTTGAAGGGTGATCAAAACTGTATACTGCGGTCTTTGATTATGTTATACAGCAATATAAGGGCATCTTCTCCATAAGCATGACTGTGAGAGTGTTTAAAGGAATCTGAGATAAAGTACGTAAGTTCATGGCTGAATATAATTTTCACTCTTTGAAACAACTGTAGCCACAAGGTGATTTTTCCAATGAACTTACTCTCTTTTGATGGAATTTGTTGTTGCTTGTTATTTAAGGCCATATTGAAAATAGAGTATAGAGATGCAAAGCTCAATTACAGAAACAATTTTAATGAAAGAGATTAAATAGATAAGACCCTGTAAAGAAACTGATACAACTGAGATAAAGAGATTCAGCATGATATGTCCTGTATGTTATCCTAGAAAACCAAAAGATTGAATATAGTCAATCAGATGATCATTGCCAGACTTCTGTGTCAGCGTGTTTCTGCTTAGAAGTCTGAACTTCATTTTAGAAATTATCAAATTTGCCAGTTGCTGTGTTCTGAGGTTCACCAGAAACTACCATTCCCTTCTTTATCCTTCATGTAATATGCTGTGAATGTTTCAGTACAGAAATAGTTGCTAAACTGATCCTAAATAATGAATACACACTCCCACAAATGATTCAGAAAAAATAATAATAATAATAATCCCTCTCCAGTGCCATCTGTGAAGAAGGCTGGAATAAATCTAATAATGAATGGTTATAAGAAATGAAAGGAGGAATCAGTGCTATAGGCTTAAGTATGAGGCTATTACAAGTAATAATGATAATAAAAACCCATATTTTTAGTGTTTACACCCTCTTTATCTGCGTAACTGTGGCCTCCTACAATCATGTTTGCTATGAAGCCTACATAAATCGTCTTCGTATCATACATATACAGTACAGCCATTTATATGGTGCTTAGTGACTAGCCTAATAAATAGTATGTATATAGGTATGTCTCATGAGTTCTTTTTTTCTCAAGTGTATGCTTCAGGTGTATTATTTTCTTTAGTGCAAAGTAGAAAGAATAGGAAAATTAATACTGGTGATGAGTCAAGCATTATAAATGCAGTTTTAACTTACTGAGGGCGTTCTCTTAATACTCAGTCTGATACTTATGAAATAATTATAACAAACCTGAGGAATCTATGCTTCATAAGTGTCCTTGTATTGTAGCCCAACTGAAAACCTGTCAAGTTTAGTCACATCCCTTCCCTTTTCAGTGAAACTAATGGGAAGAGTGCTAATGTCTGGGAGTGGACAAGCAGAAATGCTTGGGTATATCTTCTACCTTGGAAAGAGTATTTTGGGCATGCTAAAAAGTCAGAGTAAGTGACAGATGAAGACAAATCTGCTGAAAGACTTTGTAAGCACAACAGTATTGATGGCAAGACCACTACCCTGATGAATGAAGTTTTACTGGAGTGGATTCCAAGTACAGCTAAAGGAGTGCTACCCAGCATTTTAAAGACAGTGTGATATCCCGGTGAACAGACCGATGGTACTGTGCTTCAGAACAAGTAGTGACCCAATGGGTCATTTCCTGGAGACGTGATTAAGATTGCAGCTTCACCTGATTTAGAGCAAGCTTTGATTCAGGGTTGGGATTCCTATAATCGTAACAAGATAAATGTACGTATATTTTTTCTTGCTAGCTAGTATTTTTGCAGGTATGTGTGTCCTCAAGTTTTCACATGCATTCTGAATTGATAATTGGGAAGAAACATTATAATTTTGTCATGGACATACACAATATGATTTACACTTTTACATTTGGATTTATTTGATTTTGGTCCTTATTAAAACACTCTTCCAAGTAAAAAACTGCACAAGGGTATAGAAATGGAAGCAGAAGAGGGAATCTAAATGATAACATTCGATGAGAAATGTGCTTTATTGGAAGGACTTGGGAAAGGTCTCAGGACTAAATGGACTGTCAGTGTGTCTATTATACCTGTGATACATGGTTGAAATATTGCTGGAGATCACTTTCTTGAACTTAAAATAAGTATAGCAGCTCAGTATGTTATTTTTACTGTTCTAAGTAAAGATGCTTTTGTACTGGAGCTGGCTATTTGGTTACTACTTGTCATTTTTGTGAGTAATATGAGAGCCCAATCATCTCTGACAAAGTTCTTTTAGATATTCCATGTTAGGAGGGTATAGTAATTAATACAAAAACTACTTATCTGAAGATGCTTGATTTTAGGTGGATTTTAGTACAAAATATACTGAAAATACAGATTTAAGTTATATTGAGCACAATATGATTGCAACACTAGATTACACTAGAGAGTGTAATCTCTAGTGCTGGTTCCTCTGCTCCCTGTCACAATGTTGCCTTCCCCACTTGCTGGAAAGGAGCAAGTGGGTTGGGGACAGCTCAGTCTCAACACTCTCTTTGAAATACTGCTATTATTCAGCTTGTATGCTCTGTTGGTCTGACTAATGCAGGAAGATGTGCATTCCCTTCTGTCTCCTTTATGTTGAGACAAAGTCAGCTTCTCTACATCATGTGGTCAGTCCCATCTCTCTCACATCTCCTTTGCTTCTTCTGCTGTTGTAGGGGCTTCCTGGCTGGCCTCAGATGTGCAGCCTGCTCTGTAAAGCATTAGCTGCTTCTTAAACTGCCCATTTGAATGTATATGTCATTCAGCATCTATATATTTATGAACTTTGAATATTTTATATTCAAGTATTTCATACTGTTTTATTTTCATCACAGTATGTCTAAAGCGGTGTTCCTATTCTATCCAGTGCCATGTACTCTGTTTGGAGAATACTTTTATTCAAATACAGGTAGAGATATTCCTTCCTGAACATTGGAATATGTTCAAGCATTTCTACACTTGTTCTACCCCATGCTAAAACAAAGGATTCCTATTGCTGAAAAGAGCCCCAGTTCAAAAATGTAAAATTTTAATCAAAGCAAAAAACAAGAAGTTAAATCAAACAGACCTGAAAAACAGAAAGCTTTGTTTCAGGTTTGAAGTCTTTCTTGTATTTTTTTATTTCCAGAAACTAGAAACTATCTATTCCCATGAAAAATTTGGTTTTCTTGAAAGAAGATATTTAAAGAAATAGGATTTTATTTCCAGAATACACTTCCAGTGCAACTATTTAATGTACCTTCAAGCTTTAAATAAATTTTGAAAGCACTTCCATTTTTCAGGAATCATCTCAAATGACATTGCCACTCAAGTATCTAACTAAGAGAGACAAAATCTGTCTTTTTTATGAGATTGAAGCAGAAAAAAAATGCTAAGCCCTTGCCGCACCTTCCTCAGGAGTAACTTTTGTATAAGAAGTAGTGTTGCCAGCAGGAGCAGGGAAGTGGTCATCCCTCTGAACTCAGTTCTTGTGAGGCTGCACCTCAAGTACTGTGTTCACTTTTGGGCCCATCAGTAGAAGAAAGATATCAAGGCCAGGAAGCATGTCCAGAGAAAAGCAACTAAGCTGGTGAGGGGTCTGGAGCACAAGTCTTATGAGGAGCAGCTGAGGGAACTGGGATTGTTCATTCTGGAAGGAAGGAGGCACAGGAGTGACCTCATCATTCTGTGTGTCCCTTCATACCTGAAGGGAGTGGTGAGGAGTAGGTCTACCTCCCAGGTAACAAGCAATAAGACTAGAGGAAATGGCTCGAAGTTGCACCAGTGGAGATTCAGGTTGGACATTAGGAAAAATTTCTTCTCCAAGAGGATTGTCAGACACTGGAAAGGACTGTCCAGGGAGGTGATGGAATTACTGTCCCTGGAGGTGTTCAAGAAGCATTTAAATGTTGTACTGAGGGACATGGTTTAGTGAAAAACATTGATGGTAGGTGGATGGTTGGACTGGATGATCTTGGAGGTCATTTCCAACCTTAGTGATGATGTGATTCTATGAGTCTAGGAACTTTTTGTAATCCACTGCAAAAAACAGCTATACATATCAATTATAACTCGTGCAGTGTTATCTATCTCAAATGTTTTTTCATAGGTATCATAATGTATCATATTAATCAGGTCAAAGATCTCAAGCACATGAATGGTACATTTTGTACTTGATTTACCAGATAATAGTTCAGTTCTGCTGTAAGTGACCAAAGCTCATTTAGGACCTCTCTCAGAGTGCTGACCCATACCTATGCAGTGACCAACAGTGTATCCTAGAGGACAAAGACCTAAACAGAAAGTTAGCTATTTGATATGCCACACATAGGTATATGCAAATGCTGACTTTAATTAATCAGATAAGCAACTCAGTTATAAGGAAAAATATTCCCTTTCCCTTTCTAAATTCATAGGTAGTGAGATTTTAGATAAACACAGATATGATATGATTGATATATTGATGATATATCACAAATTAACCATATGTCATCTGGACCTAGCAATTTACTGATCAAGGTCTTTGAGCACAGGGTTTGTATTTAGGATAGCACAATGTATGACCTCATTCTGATCACATTTCATTAAATTTTAACATAACATTTAGGAAGTAGCAACATGTCAGAAAAAAAAAGTGCAAAAATCATTTCTTTCCTTTAATGGATGAAATAATAGAAAATAGACTCATGGTCAGTGAACCTCAAATGTGAAAGTAGATGAAAGATGGTAACAATAAGGCCAATGAATATTAAATGAAACAAATTATAGGAAAGAAAAAAATGAAATTAGGAAATTATGTTTTAAAGGGTATCTAATAAGTTCAGTTTAATCGTGAGCTCCTAAGTAGTATTCCAGTCTTTTCAGCTTTCTCACCTCCTAATGCAACTCAGACTTATTCATTTTAATCTGCCCTTTCATTCATGTTCGATGAGTATAGCCATCATCATAAGATTAACATGGGTGTAAATATTTAAATATTTAAATTTAAGATAGTATAGAGATTTTCACTAATGATAAATGCAATAATCTGAATACTTATTGCATCAGTGGTTTAGGAAATGGATACCCTCAACTTCTTTTGTAATAAAGATCTCTTCACTCTTTCTTTAGACAAAGTATTGTGAAGTTGGTACACCTGGATATTACAGCAGTGTTTCTTATAAAGTTTACAAAGGGCAGGTGTACTGTGATTCAACTGGTAAATGATGACATGAGATTGTAAATTAAGAAAAATAAAGTCAATGAAGAACTGAATCCTAGTCTGAAGAATACACTATATAATTCTGACATATTAAATAAATAAATAAATAAATAGTCTAAGTCTGAGGTATAATTGGCACTTAAGAAACATTTGCAGTGTGCTCTTAGTGTATTAGCAGAGACCAAAGAGATACTGGGTCATTATGTAAAAATTGCTAATTAAGAGGAAGCAGTTTTCCAGTTAATTTACAAGTTCATTATATATTGAATATTATTTAGTTTTCCGTGTCCTTTTTGTGTCTCATAAATATGACCCAAGGGATCTAAAAGTGTTAAAAGACGTGTAAATTATAAAATAAGATGTATATTTAACTGACTCATTGAACCTTTATTGTGGCTAATGATTCTTCCAGCAATAATTGCATAAGGGAAAACATTTCTTTTTAAGTAAATAGTGTTCACTACCTTTTAGAGCTGCTGTCACTGGGAAAAAGAAACAGTAACGTACTGAAATGTCTACATTCTTTGATGAGCTCTCTGAGGGAATCGTGTAGCTTCAAATTAAACTGATAAATAGAAAGCAATATACCCTTCAAAATATGTTAACTGACTTGACTACAAAGAAAAATAAAGACATTCCATACACTTATGAGAAACTGATGGCAGGCTAAGTTTCAAAAAGAAAAGGATGAGTTATTATCGAAATTGAAGTGAAATTTTCCTCACACAATGCACCAATATGTAGGACTATTAATGAAAGATACCCAACTTAGCAAAGAGAGCTGCCTTTTTAATAAACTCTTACCCATTAATCATTTAGATGTAGCATAATTCAAGATTGAAATCTGTATGTGCTCAAACACAAGGTGTGGTATCTCTTGATAATCTCTTCAGGTTGCCCATTGAAACTGATAAAGTTCTGGTTGAAGCTGATGAGAGAATTGCCAGTGAATGAAATGACAGATGCCTGTATATTTTGCAAATGAATTTCTATATTCTGATGAGATGGTATTTCTGTAATTGAGGGATCATCTTTGTCTTTCAAAAGCTTCAAAGGTTTATTCTATATACCCAACTGTATATCTTTGTATGAATCATTACTATCTGCTGCTTTTAATTAATGTGATGATAAAGTTTTAATATTTTTTTGTGTCCTGATTACTCCATTTACTAGCACAATTCAACCACTTCCAGGCTTGGCATTTTGTAGTCTTATATGTATTGTTAGTGAAAGGTTGGAGAAAGGAATGATTTAGTAAGCATTGTATGCAAAAAATATTATGACTTTCCATGTGCCCTAAATTCTTAGAGAGATGAATTTCAAGCAAGGTTGCAAAGAGAGGTTTAGTTAGAAAAATACCACAATTGTCATTTGTGTATTTCGGCTCCATATATTTTTTTTCCATAAGCAGAGGAAATAAAGAAAAATTACTAACTTTTATTTAATTAAATAATACAGAAAATACATACCAACTTCAAGAAATACATTTTCTTTTACAACTTAGACATTCTTCTACAAGTATATACTAGTGCCATGATACCTGCAGGATACCTTGGTGAATTATGCACTGAAAATCTGAATGTGTGTTGCCAAGGATTTGTAGGGTTTCTTCAGGAGCCATGCAGATAGGTTCATTTTCTCAGTTTTAGAGAATGATGCGCAAAGCGTTCTAATTCCTACATCTCTCTTCATATATAACTAGGTCTTTTTTTTTTTTTTTTTTTTTCTTTTTTCTTTTTTCTTTTCTTCATTTGTTTGAGTACATAATGCATACCATGGATATAAAGCACTATCAACTTAGTAATCAAATAGACTTTTTATTGCTAAGGTAATTGCTTCCTGAGTGATGTTCATAAACCTTCTGACTAGTGCTATATGCCTCCATTCACATTTCATTTCATTTCTTAGGAAGAATTACATGATATGAAGTGTTCTCAGAAGTCCAGCAAATCTAAGATGAGTGAAATTAAGAAGGCGTACTTTAGATCTTAAGTGTGATTTCCAGACCTCATTTGAAGTCAATGACAGCATTTCAGTTGAAGACAGTATTTCAAAAAAAGCCCTTTGAGAAGAAATTATCCTACTAACACTTTCCTCACATGTAAATTAGCAGTTTCAGCTCTTAGATCTCTCCTGAGTTCTCTGCAAGGAAGTATGAAGTTTGTCAGGCAAACAGATATCAAAATTTATAGGATACTTTAAAAATTTAATCCAGTGCCCCAGATTGCATATCAACACTTTGAGTTCTTACAGAGCAACCTGGTGTTCAGTTTAAAATTCTTACTCTTTGAATACACATTGGTAAGCAGGGAGTTGGTACCTGAAGTAGGCTCATTTTCAGTGATGTCCATCACAGTGATGCGTTAATTTTGTTTAAATATAGAAAAAAGTAGCACAGTATCTGGATCAGGACATATTGTTCCCATACTTTTAAGAGCTGGTAGAAAAGCAAGTCTCTTTGCAGCGAGTTGTTTTAATAGTGCAGTCTTAGCATGGATATGAAAAAAGCACTAACCCTCTCATAAGAAGATATTGCAGTAACCTATAAGAAATGAATGGATTTTTGTTTCTTGTATTCCATTAATTTGGCATATGGATATTTAATGTATCAGACAAAACTAACTTAAAATGATGGTACCTACAAAGTATAAATTTTACTCATTACAATTGACAAGTGAGAAGTAAACTACTGAAAAATTAAACCTATCTGATTCAAATTCAATATAAGAATTTATTAAATAGATAGGAGTCTTGTCACTTCATCAGGATCTTTCCAAAGGTCCTTATTTGCTTTCTGTAAGTCTGTTATTTGAAGCATTCAAAATTCCAGAGCTCAAAGAAAAATCTAGTGACAACATCAACAAATTATAACTGCCTTCAGTCAAAGAGGCTGGGGGGGGGGGGGGGGAAGGATGTGGGGAAAAATCTTGTCTGATAAGTCCAGCAAAATCCATACACCAGCTGAGATACTATCTGATATGGGTGCATTGTAGTGAATATAAGAGAAGCCAAAATGTCAGAAACAAAAAGATTCAGTTATTTATAGACATATGTAATCTAATTGCCAGGGCAACCTTGATTTTGCCAGTTGTTCATGCCAAGTACAGGTACACAGCTTTGTTAAGAAAATAGGAGTCAGAGGCTCAGTTAACCAAGTTTCTGGGTATCTATTATTTACTCACATGGGAACATGCAAACAGATTTTCAGTATATATACATTATGTTCTAAGAAGGGTGTGCTTAAATTGAGCTGTATTTCTCTCTGTGTTTTTTTACTATTATTATTATTTATTTTTTTACACTTAAAACTGTCTACAAACACAGTTTATAGGAAGACTTCTTAATTCTTAGTATGTATTGAAAATCCATTGAAAAATTGAACACAGTAAATTTTGAGAGTTCCAAAGTTAGAAGAGCATAATCCTTGCCTAGAAGATTTGGGATTTTACAAAATACAAAGGAAGTCACATCTTGAAGATGTAAGGAATCACTTCTCTGTGAGACCAAGTATGAAATGCCTTTAAGCCTTGGAGTTTCACTATAGTAATAATGTTTTACATTCTGTAAAAGAGTGTAAATCACCCTGATGATTGTTTTGTTTAGTAATTTATATCTTTGTAAGACAATTTCAAAGTGAATGTAAAGTTTGATTGTAGCAAACTGCTATATTTCACTAGACCAGGAGCTGTGCTGTGTTCTCATTTTGGCTGTTACAAGGACAGCATAATGAAGAGGACAAACTTACGACAGTCTCTTATGCCACTTCCTGTGCAGGATAAGCCCAGGAAAATAAGTCTGAAGTATTTACCTGATGTGCCATAGCATGGTACAAGCATAACTCCCAGGAGTTTGAAGATAATTAGGCAATAGACTTAAAACTTTAAATAAATAAATAAATAATGATAAAACAAAATAACTACCTTATCCATCAAAAACTTAAAATGAGACATGAAACTTAGGAATCTTTGGAAATGCTAAGGACTGAGGTAAAGTGTTCTGCGATTTGCCTGTAAATATTGAAGTACTGTCACAAGGTCCTTGGCATGAGCGGACTGATAGATGTATCAGTAGGTGATTTCTGAAAATATTAAAAAATATCAGTGTAAAGCCTGCAACTGTGCTGCCTTTAGCTGAAGCTTTAGTTGAGCTTCCTTTGTGTAAGTGTGTTACTTTGATCAGGAAAGACTGACTTTTTGTTTGTTTGTTTATTTGCTAGTTTTCCAATCATTGTTAAAAAAAGTTTCTTCTTGAAGGAGTAAGGACTGGCAGTGTGTCAAAATCTCTGTACATTGTTATGCAGCTGGCATATGTACTAGGAAAAAGAATACAAATCAAAACTGTGATGTGCTACTGCTTTCAGATATGCTTTTCAGAGATAAGAGGATCCTGTTGCAAATGGTGTTATTTCAATATTATTATAAATCATGACCAATATCCACTCTATGCTAAGAATTCAATAATATCATATGCCACTTCGGTGGTACTGCCTTCAAAATTGTTGTGATGCTGAGTTATTGCCTGTCAGCCCTTCAGAGTAAGGATATTTTTTAATATCTCAGGTCATGTAAAGCTAAGCAGGTTAACCTAACACCATGTTGCAACATTCCCACAGAGTTAATGTAAAGCTTTAGGCCTTTTAAGTTTCACCAGCATTGACTCACAAAGAAACAGTAAGAGAGAGAAATAAAGGCAGACCTTTAAACGTCTTGGTGCTTCTAGTATTTGTCAGTATGTTCTATATTTTAACGATGTACACACTTCCTAAAGTATACCTTTAAATAGGTTAAGGAACTTTGCATAGATAAATAGTAGAATTTTCAGTGTTATAGTTAAGCTCCCTATGGTATTTTAAGGCTTGTAGAAATACCCATGTGTTAAGTTGTCACATTTTCAAATTGCAAACTTGTAACTGTCACTTACTAGCAGTGCGTGCATAACTATATCCACAGCTTTGTGGGAAGAGATGGTATTCAAAGTTATGCATTTTAGGCATTTTCTTATCATTAGAAGAGGCATTCTTTATTCACAAATATTTAAATTTTGCAGTGTGATGAAGTTGAGAGAATGGCAGGATGTGGATGACAGCTGTGTTAGAACAAGTACCTCAGGAATTTTGTCCAAGATTATTCCTAGCAACTGCCCCTCTCTGATCACCAGCCATGAAGATCCAATCTGGTAAGAAAAAAAAAGCCATTGGGAAATATGTAAGGTGTCACACTAAACTCTAAGTCACATGAATTGTGAATTTATCTCATCAGGAAGGCAAAGAAATACACATGATCCCTTGAGCCACTGAAATTATTACTTAAGACCATCTGAACAAGGTACCTGTCCTCAGACAGTGGCTGCAGAAGGTGTAAATAAGTCAAGCCTGTGTATCCAACACTGGTTCAGATTATGTTTTACCTTATCTAATCTCTTGCCTAAACAAACAAGTGGTTCCTTGGGAGCCTGAGTCTGTAATGGCTGGAGGTGAGCCAGGGATAATATTCCACATTAGAGATGGGACAATCCTCACAGAGGGGTCGGGTGGAGAGCTGTAAAATTTTCTATTAGTTTTAAAAGGGATTTGACAAAAAAAAAAAAAAAAAAAAAAAAAAAAAAAAAAAAAAAAAGTTAATAAAACATTTCTGTCCTGACTGCTCTTCCATATGCTGTGAGTAGCCTGCTCTATGTTTATTTTTTCCATAAAGAGGGATATTCTGAGCTTGAGATTTTAGAATTTTTAGAATTACTGGAAAGCATATGTTGGTTTAGTCTTTCCCTCTGCAAATACTCCATTAAATTAATCCAAAAATACTCTTGAAAATAGAAGTGTGGCAACTAGAAATGTATGAAGTTGCAATACCTAATTTCATTTTGTTGTTGTGGTTGTTGTTGTTAAATTATGTATATAAGACATTTTTATGAGTATATTCACACTGTAACTTCCACGGAAAATACCAAAACTTTCAGAACCTGTGCTAATTGTAATAGCTCCAATGGGAGCTATTGGTAATAGGTGAATGGTTGGACTGGATGATCTTTTAGGTCTTTTCCAACATTGGTGATTCTGTAATTCTGTGATTCATATGAGTTTAATTTACTGGATTTTTTTATTGTTATTATTATTATTTTTTTTAAGGATAGAGTAAATTCTCTATCTCTCACCCTTTCTAAGAGCAAATATCGGTGCAATAGAAGGCAGAGAACTGGAAAAAGAGTATTGCATTCTGATACAAACTTTTAATCATTCCAACAGTTTTTCTATTTCAAATTTAATGATTATATAATGATACTTCACAACTTCTCCACGTACATTTCCATGGCATGTGCAGTTACTCTCTACAACTTTTTATATCTCTGCTATTGGGTAAAGAAATGTCAGTGAAAAATAACCTTAGCATCTAGACCTCATTTGTGGGAAGAATGTGATTTTATGAGCCATCATTACATCCAGTTTGTTTCCTTATCAGCTTTTAGTGAGTCTCTGCTACCTCTGCTTGCTTTTCTTCTTCTTGGTGCAATTTGTAACCACACTGAGTTATGACAGCAGTAATCTAAGTAGGATGTTCTCTAGCAGTGTGAGGCCCTGAACCCTTTCTCTCTTTGGAGTTTTCAGTAATGTGAAAGGAGTTGGATCCTGATTATCTTTGTTTAGGACAACCATCCAATTAAAAACAGCCTCCCATTATAAGATCAAACACTAAAAATCAACTAGAATTTTTATTAATAAATTTGCTTTGGATGTTACTCTAGATTTTTCTAATAGACCTGCTGAGAATATTCTGAAGAATTTACTAGAAACTGGTAAATTTAGTACACTTTTTAATGTATTTACAGAATGCAATATGCAAGTATTCAGGAATTATGAAAAATGATCATTTTTAAGCATCCTGTAGAAACAGAGTCATGCTATTTGAAACTCCTAGGTTTTAATTCTTTCTGGGATGCATGTGTGTTGTAACATGTAATATGAATCTCCAACCTGAATTGCTTTCTTACAATTCAGAACATTCTGTATGATTGACACAAAGAAGTAAAAGTGACATACCTTATTTAACTTACTCCATTTTAAGTTATCAGAAGCTTTTCAGTACAGATGGTTGAAGTTCATATTCAGAATATCTCAATCAGCACTTACTTCTCCTGTTTTGTCTCCTTCCTCTCTGTTTTTCCTTCCACTTCCAGTACCTCACTTTTATCACTTCATTAGTGACAGGTTCTCATATAGCACTTTAATACTGCATTAAGTTCATTTGGGTGTCCAAATGCTATTTTAAATTGCATTTAATATTATCTGGAAGTCCCAATGAAGATCAATTCTCATCTTTTTGCTTCTTGACAAGTCATGTGAGGATGTTTATATATATACATATAAAGTTTATACCAGAAATCAATAGCTTCTGCAGACCACTTTTCTGAAAGAAGTAAAAGAAAAGGTTGCCTGAAACTCTGCAGTGTCCTTCTCAGCAGTTTTGTCTAGATACCATGTTAACGTAGATACAAAGCTGAGATTATTTCACCAAACTCCTCAAAAGTAGCAATTAGATCATTACAATGGGAAAGGTGATACAACAACAGTGTGATGATGGAAAGACCAGAGCAATAAAAAGGTGCTATAAAGGAAAGGAGAAAGCTTGCTCACTCATTTTATAAGATTCTAGGTTCTCGGGAAAGCTTCTCATCTTCTGGTCACACAGATGAATTGCCTTCACCAGTGCTCCCAGAACTGACTGGGTCCTTTCACCAGGTACTTAATCAGTGTTTCAGGCTGTGACTCAACAGCTCCCATACAATTACTGAAGAGTAGGAGTTCTTCAAATAATCTGTCTTGTGGCAATACAGCTCCTATATTCCCTGTGCTGCCTGCTGCTGCTTTGCTGGGCTCTTTTGGCTTTACCTTGATATGAAAGACTTGTGTGAGTAGCAGCAAGGCTGTATTAAGCTCCACATAAGATTCCCACTATTTCTTTATTTTGGCATGCTGCAAATCTTGCAAAAATATTTCTTCTACTGGAATTCTCCCTTTGAAAATCAGGTGGCTCAGTAAATTGATTCAGGCTAGATTGAATCTTAATGAAGGCTGACATTTAAAAGCAATTTATACGGACCAGTTAGCAACTTTTAATTCACAATAATAAATAAATAATAAACTGTAAATTTATGAAGCTGTTTACAGTGTTTTTGATACTATTGTAAATTCTAACATTTTTTCCCACCCCATTTTCTTCCTTCTTGCACAGTTTTTAAGGAATATAGTAAATAATAAATAGTAAAGAGGAAAAATCTTGGTAGTTTGGAATAACTTCATGTTCTGTAATGACTTTCTGGCTAATGCTTCTTTTCCTTTCTGCAGTGGATTTTTAGAGAAATATCTAGATCATTCTTAAGCATGTAGTTGATGAAGAGCCATTTTTAACTTATCTTTTGACATTGTTGTGCTCATGTTTATGTTTCAGACCAAGGAGAGTAATTTGCCATGTGAGCTAGGTAACTGCAGGAATATATATTAGTCACTTCACCCTCTTTTTACTCCTGTAATGAATTCCTGTTGTTCACATCATTAAGGTGTTAAGTTTGCTTCTGGATTATAGCTGTAAGAACTGAATTTGAAAACAAAAACTGAATCCCATATATTCATTACCATATTTTGACTTTGCACACCTCATCTTCATTCTTCTGTCCACTTTATTGCCTTTCTTTGAACTACCCCAGCTCAGACATCTGGAAAAGCTGTCCCTGAGAGAAGTAGTGACTTGTTGTAATAGCTTCCACAGTCCTCTATTTCCAAAAAGATGAGGCTGACACTCAGAGATGCCAGTTCTCAAATGGACCAAATGGATCCTCTTCAACTCCATCAGCCATGTTCTGTATTCCTTGTGTAAAGTCAAGGAGGACTTTGGTATGTAGAGACTGAAGAGTTGCTGTGACACGGAGAATTGATTTGCTGTTTTATAATAAGTTGGGGTGGAGGAGGATCAAAACTCTTTGCAGTTAATTTATAAGGTCTTATGCACTTCACCTGGCAATGACTTAGAAAAAGAGTCTTCTACAATGTAGATACTGCTAGGTTACTATGATTTTTTGTTGATGTGATCGTGTAATGCAGCCTTGTAAATGAGTTCTCCTTCATTCCTGAAGAGGTTATTTCAGAGCAGAATTTACATTTATGGTATTGATCAAAGAAATAGATAGTTGCCAAATATATCTGGATAATAGTTTCATGAATAACAGCTACTTTATAATTTATAATGCTTTATAATTCCCACATAATACAAAGAGCGTATATTTGGTCCTTCAAAGGGAAGTCATTGTGGGGAGAAACGGAATGCCAGAAAAGGTGAACAAAGCTTCTGATAATTACAGTGTAAAAGAATGCAACGTAGCACAGTAAGGTCTCTGGCCCTTTATTAATGCTTTTCAAAGCTGAGATTTTCCGAGTCTTCTGTGGCCATTATTGCTTCAGTCTTAACACGAAAGGTTCAATAATGTTTTACCCAAATCCTGCTTTTTGAATATTACAAGATGACATAATATCTGTGGAGACAGATTTCAAATTGTCATGTAAATTTCAGGAGCATTAGCTTTCGAAGTTTATTACTGCTTTCTAATATTCATTGCTCTTAAGCTTCTTATTTACAGAGGCAGCATATCTATTTTGAATGACTGTGGTAAATGGAGAGATTAATATAACATTTCCTACAAAATCTCTTTACTTGGGAGCCAATGACAAGCTAGGTTTTGTTATTTTCTTATTTTTGTTTGTATGTATATGTGTATTTTATTTGCAGTAAGTAAAAGCATTTGCAAGGCAGAATTGTTACACTTATCCCAGGCTATAAGGAATCCTTTTAAAGTAATCTCAAAAATACACAGAAGATACTACAAAGGACAGTGTATATACCACACAAAAATAGATTGTCCTTGAGAGCTCTGAATAAATATCGCCTTTTGTTCCTTGCAGTTTCTCAACAGAATGAATACATTTTTATTAAGAAAAACATCAGTCTCCCACTTGAAAATATGGTGTTAGCAATTTTATTGAGTATATTTCCATGATGTTAGCATATAATATGTCAGGTTCTGAACAGAATTTGTAGGACGTATTTTAAAAGCAAACTTTCCATATTTGTGTCATCATCAGTACAAAACTTTTGTTCTTTCTCAATGTTATGAACAATGATTATTTCATCTAATTTCATACGTATTTATTTGCATGATTTGAAAAGTATTTTGTATTATTTTTTTCTCTTGACCAACACATACTATGAGTTCTAGGAAATACAGTGAGAAAAAGTCTTCTTTTGTGTTCTATTCTTCTTCTTTTGTGATCTATTGTGTTGAAATGTGATAAAGTAAAGGCAAGTGTGGGAACTATAATCATTTTTGTAACTCTTTATATCATTATTGAGAATTTTGAAGTTGGTTTATAGACATAAAATATCAATATTTTAATTAAAGATGCATTTTTTAATATTTACTCTTCTGTAACTTACAGATGTTCTCTCTTTTTGATTTTTTAAAGATAATACAGTTTATCTATTTTTTTAAAATAGTGTCAATATGATGCAAGAAAACACAGATTTAGACTGTTCAGCTAGCAAGTGCAATTCTATCTATTCTCACCTTGGCAAAAAATATAGAAGTGCGTGTGTGCACATGTGTATTTGTTTACATAGCTGCAATAGAATGAAAGCAGTATGATCAAAAAAAACTTAAAATGGAATGATATGTACCTGTTACTCATATGTAACTGGTCATCAGAAAAGTCTGGTGATCTCAAGTTGTAATACACAGTGCATGTTCACCAGATTCTACATATAAGGCAGTTGATCATATGATATAGCACACAATTTTATTGAAGCTCAGGTAGTAGTCAGAAAAACTGCTATCATGAGCCTGATCTAAGAGGTTGTGCTGTTGAAAAACAAGATTAAGTCATCTTCTTTAAAAAGTTTTCTGATAATGACAAATCCTGGATCTGGAAGCTACAAACCACAAATGAAAATTTACTTTGTTATTTTACAATGATTCATCTAAAGATTTTGTCGATATTGTCTTGGCTAGACTCTGGACCACTTTTCTAATTCTTCTTCTTCCCTTCCCTTCCCTTCCCTTCCCTTCCCTTCCCTTCCCTTCCCTTCCCTTCCCTTCCCTTCCCTTCCCTTCCCTTCCCTTCCCTTCCCTTCCCTTCCCTTCCCTTCCCTTCCCTTCCCTTCCCTTCTCTTCCCTTCCCTTCTTTCTCGTTCCTTCCTTTCCTTCCTTTCCTTCTCATTCCTTCCTTTTCTTTCTCTTCCTTCTCTTCCTTCTCGTTCCTGCCTTAGGAATGTGTCAAATGTCATCAGAGAAGTGTTCCTTTAAGGATTCACGCTTCAAAAACTGCAGAGAATTCTGCCAGCACTGTGCTTGAAAGTCTTACTGCCTTAAACATACTGTGACATTTGACTGTTTCTTCTTCTTCTTTTTTTTTTTTTTTTTTTTTTTTTTTTTCTTTTTTAAATCTATAGCCTGTAAATGATTCTGTGATGCTATCTTTTGAGTAATGCATGACAGGGATGCTCTGATGTTCTATTCAAACATAAGTTTATTCTAAGTCAGAGAAACTACTGTCCAGGAAATAGATATTTTTATACAACACAAATGCTGCAACAATGGTTGTACAGATAAAAATGTTCATTCTAGCTGACCAAGAAGGACAAGTATTCTGTTATTAAATAACTGTGACAAAGAATAATAATTACGACAAAGCATGCAGCATAGTGAGGAAATTACATAGAAGTGAGATAAGAAAAAGAACATCTTTTCCTGTTAGTTCTTATTTACTTAAATTTTTATCTCTGACCTCTCCATAAAGCAGGATTTTCATTGTTCAGTGTCCCTTAAGAGATACGTTCCACTCTTTCAAATAAGAACAGAAGCAATGAAGCAAACATGAATTCAGCCACAACAAATGTAGTGACAGTGAGCTGGCTCAACCAAGGGAAGACAGTTTGCTGTGATCTGTAGAACCTGAATACCAAGCAGCTAGGAAGTGCAATTGGCTGACCTTCACATGCAACACCAATTGTACTTTTCATACCCTTTGAGAAAGTTAGGATTGTTTTTAATCAGACTTCAGGAAGCCTCACACACTGTATCTCAAAAGCTAAAGGAATTCTGTGATTTGGGTATTTACATTCACATTATTTGAGTTCATGGTAAATATTTTGGTCATATATGTTAGGAATCTTATGACACTGAAAAGTTAAAACTGCCTTGGAAGAGTGATTCCTGCATGTCAATCACATACTCACCTTTTTCCTCCATAATTTTGTCTTTTAGCACCTATTCTAGAGTTATTTGCAATACATTATACAATCATCAAACAAGATGATGCAGTGTCAAGAAAGATTAAGGAAAACCGTAGCAAATGCTAAAAATGTTGGCTTAAAGATATGTTGCCTTACCTTTCAGTTAGCAAGCATTTCACTTGTGTTCAGGGAATCAAAGAAGCTCTAAAATAAAATGATAATTAGATAAAACAATTTCATATTTTATTAACTTTCTCTTGCTTCTGATAGGTTAGTTGGAGTACCTCCTACTTTGAGATGCTTGTGGTAAGCACACAGCCTGCTTTCAAGCTGGCACAGGATATCTTCCTGCTCCTCACAGGGACACCGTTTGCAGTGACTTGGTGATGATCTGAGACACCACTCATATTATTTCCAGGACTGTGAGGAATCCACTTGGATATCCTGGATTTTAATACATGTCCATGAATTAGGTAGCCAAAATGAAGATTTCCATTTTGCTTCACAGCAAGAAACAGGCAAAGTCAGTCCTGATGATTTAAGATGGGTTGATAGTGGCAGGAAAAGGGTGAATGCTTTTAAACTAAGATTGGAGATTTAGGTTAGATATTAGGAAGTTTTTCATTAAGAAGGTGGTTACACACTGGAATGGGTTGCCCAGAGAGGTTGTGGATGCCCTATCCCTGGAGGCATTCAAGGCCAGACTGGATGTAGCTCTGGGGAGCCTAATCTAGTAGTTGGCAACCCTGCAAATAGCACGGGGGTTGAAACTAGATGATCTTTGAGGTCCTTTTCAACCCAGGCTCTTCTATGATTCTATGATTCTGTGAAGATAGATATTTTGAAAGATGCCACCTATACTCATTATTTGTCTTCATTTCTAATATTTTTGTACTTCTACTTAAATGGTTCAGCATAAAATGTATTACATTTCTTTCACTTTTTATTAATGTATGTCACTATATTTTAGTCCACTGTAGTTAATGTTTTTGGTAAAGAACATTCCAGTGGTATTTTTTCTCTGTGTGTATATGAGTTGTTTTCTTTTGTCAACAGCGTATTGTAGTTTCATGCATTGCATCAACCTCAACACATTTGTCACAGATTATCTAGATTTACCTGTATCTGTGACAGGGCAGCCGCCCCGTAGGGCCTCCCCTCCCGGGGCCCCGGAAAGGAAGGGAAAATGAAACAGTAGCAGCAATCTAAGGAGGAAAACTTAATTTACTAAATATGATATCGGAATACAATGATTGAGGCCAATAAATTGAACAAAACAGAGAGAGAGAGTCCCCGAAAAACCGAGAGGCCTACTGTGAAGTCTAGGCGACACGGCAGGAATGCTTCTCACTCCCTGAGAGTCCGAGAGAGAGAGAGAGAGTTCCAGCCTGAGAGTGAGATTATAGATGTCCTCCTCCCGTGACTTATCTCTGGCCGCGGCGTCCTCTGGGTTATGTAGTTCTTCTCCGAGAGCTGAGCACCTGGGATGCTACTATTCTACGGAACTGGAGTATGGATGATCTATACTGCACATGATGTTATGATGTGGAATATTGACAGCAGCACCACAAAACTATGACATTCCACCCCTTATTCTACATTATTACATCATGGTTAATATATATACATATATATACACGTATATAAAACTATGATAGCTAAATAGTACATTTAAATGTAACATAATTGAATGTATAATTATAATAACTAAAACACACTACACATGCAAATATATACATAGATACATAGAATTATTGACTGCACTCCCCCAGCATCAAATTCCCTTGTGGTACACATTGAACATCCCCATCCTTCTGCATTACCCACCAAGTGCACCCAGGTCCCTGGGCAAAAAACAGTTCCACGAACAGGTTTTCCTTTTCCGGAGGCTGGAAGGACCCAAACAGCTTTTCCCAACATGTTCCTTACATGTACAACAGGGACCTTATCTCCTTCTATAGTGTGTAGGGGGCTAGATTGGCTAGGACCATCACGATTGACAGATCCTCTAGTATTGACCAACCAAGTGGCTTCTGCTAGATTCTTTTCCCAGTGCTTAAATGTTCCACCACCCATTGCTTTCAACATAGTTTTCAACAACCCATTATATCGTTCAATTTTACCAGAAGCTGGTGCATGGTAGGGAATATGATAAATCCATTCAATGCCATGATCTTTGGCCCAAGTATTTATAAGGGAATTTTTGAAATGTGTCCCATTATCAGATTCAATTCTTTCTGGGGTGCCATGCCGCCACAGGACTTGTTTCTCAAGACCCAATATGGTGTTTCGGGCGGTAGCATGGGGTACTGCGTATGTTTCAAGCCACCCAGTAGTTGCCTCCACCATGGTGAGCACATAGCATTTACCACTGCGAGATCGTGGCAAGGTGATATAATCAACCTGCCACGCTTCCCCATATTTGTACTTTTGCCATCGCCTTTCCTCCCAGAGAGGTTTCATCCTCTTGGCTTGTTTAATTATGGCACATGTTTCACAGTCATGAATAACCTGTGCAATAGCGCCCATAGTTAAGTCCACCCCTCGGTCTCTGGCCCACTTATATGTTGCATCTCTTCCTTGATGGCCTGAGGTCTCATGGGCCCATCGAGCCAGAAATAGTTCACCTTTATTTTGCCAGTCCAAGTCGATTTGAGCCACCTCAATTCTGGCAGCTTTATCTACCTGATGGTTGTTTTGTTGTTCTTCAGTAGCCCGACTCTTGGGCACGTGTGCATCCACGTGACGCACCTTTACAACCATACGTTTTGTTCGGGCAGCAATGTCTTTCCAAAGTTCAGCAGCCCAAACAGGTTTACCCCTCCGCTGCCAGTTCTTCTGTTCCCACTGCTGTAACCACCCCCATAAGGCATTTGCCACCATCCATGAGTCAGTATAAAGATAAAGCATTGGCCACTTCTCCCGTTCAGCAACATCTAAGGCCAGCTGGACAGCTTTTACCTCTGCAAACTGACTTGATTCTCCCTTACCTTCAGTGGCCTCCGCAACCTGTCGTGTGGGGCTCCACACAGCAGCCTTCCATTTGCGATGCTTTCCTACAATACGACATGATCCATCAGTGAACAGGGCATATTTCTTCTCATTTTCTGGTAGCTCGTTGTATGGTGGGGCTTCTTTAGCACGTGACACCTCTTCTGTTGGTGATGTTCCAAACTTTTTACCTTCAGGCCAGTCCATGATCACCTCTAAAATTCCTGGACGATTGAGGTTCCCCATCCGCGCTCGTTGTGTAATCAGCGTAATCCACTTGCTCCAGGTGACATCAGTAGCATGATGGGTGGAGGGAACCTGTCCTTTGAACATCCAGTTCAGCACTGGTAGCCGAGGTGCCAGGAGGAGTTGCGTTTCAGTACCAACTACTTCGGAAGCAGCCCGAACCCCCTCATATGCGGCTAAGATCTCCTTCTCAGTTGGAGTGTAGCACTCTTCAGACCCCTTATACGCTCGACTCCAAAATCCCAGGGGTCGGCCTCGGGTCTCTCCTGAGGCCCTTTGCCACAAACTCCAAGTGGGACCTTTCTCTCCAGCAGCAGTGTAGAGGATGTTCTTTACATCCTGTCCCGTTCGTACTGGCCCCAGGGCCACGGCACGGGCTATCTCTTGTTTTATCTGCTCAAAAGCCTGCTGCTGCTCAGGGCCCCATGCAAATTCATTCTTCTTCCGTGTTATATGATAAAGGGGGCTTACAATGAGGCTGTAGTTTGGAATGTGCATTCTCCAAAAGCCCACTACACCCAGGAAGGACTGTGTCTCTTTCTTGTTAGTTGGTGGAGACATGGCAGTGATTTTGTCAATCACATCTGTTGGGATGTGACGACGTCCATCCTGCCACTTTATACCTAGAAACTGAATTTCTTGGGCAGGCCCTTTTACTTTGCTTTGCTTAATAGCAAAACCAGCTTGTAGCAGAATTTGGATAATCTTCTCTCCTTTTGTGAAAACTTCCTCTGCTGTATCACCCCACACAACAATGTCATCAATGTACTGCAGGTGCTCAGGAGCACCACCCTGTTCCAATACAGTTTGGACCAACCCATGGCAAATGGTTGGGCTGTGTTTCCACCCCTGGGGCAAACGGTTCCAGGTATACTGAATGCCCCTCCAGGTGAAGGCAAACTGTGGCCTACATTCTGCGGCCAGAGGAATGGAGAAGAAAGCATTAGCAATGTCAATGGTGGCATACCATTTGGCTGCTTTTGACTCCAGCTCATACTGGAGTTCCAACATGTCCGGCACAGCAGCACTCAGTGGGGGTGTTACCTCATTCAGGCCACGGTAGTCTACTGTTAGCCTCCATTCTCCACTGGCTTTACGCACTGGCCATATAGGGCTATTAAAAGGTGAGTGAGTTTTACTGATCACTCCCTGATTCTCCAGCTGGCGAATCAAATCATGAATGGGGAGCAAGGAATCCCTGTTGGTGCGGTACTGCCGCCTGTGCACTGTCTTTGTAGCAATCGGTACTTGCTGCTCTTTTACTCGTAGCAGCCCCACAACAGACGGGTCCTTTGACAGGCCAGGCAAAACAGACAGCTGCTTAATGTTGTCTACAACAGCTATTCCAAAGGCCCATCGATACCCCTTAGGATCCTTGAAATGTCCCCTTTTGAGGTAATCAATACCCAGTATACATGGAGCCCCTGGGCCAGTCACAATAGGATGTTTTTGCCAGTCTTTACCAGTGAGGCTTATTTCGGCCTCTAATACAGTCAATTCTTGAGAGCCCCCAGTCACTCCAGAAATATGGATTGATTCTGTCCCTTCATGACTGGAGGGCATTAGAGTGCACTGTGCACCGGTATCCACCAGTGCCTTATATTCCTGTGGTTCTGATGTGCCAGGCCATCGAATCCACACAGTCCAATAAACTCTATTATCCCTCTCCCTCCCCTGACTGAGGGCAGGGCCCCTCTATTGGTTACCTGTGATGACTGGAGCAACGGTGCTGGTGGTTGGGATGTTTTGTAGTTCTCTCACCCGTGCTCGTAGTACAGAAGTAGGCTGGTCGTGCCACTTCCTCATGTCTTCTCCGCGGTCACGTAGGTAGCGCCACATGGAAACACGTGGTGGAATTGTACTGTTGTTCCTTGCTCGGACTGGAAAACGTGTGCGTCTAATAGCTGAGACTTTTGATGGTACAGGGCAGGAATAGGACTGGACTAGTTTGATCAGATCCTTCATTAAACCTGGTGGCTCATACGGGAATTGACCTTCGTCAGTCGTTTCCGATACTACCACGGGATCACTACGATTTGTTGATGGAAACATTTTCTTGCACATTTCATCTAGTCGGTCTTCTAGCCGTGAGATGGCAGAAACTGCGGCGCGCAGTGGGGGGAGCTGCTGTTCGATGTTTTGAAGTGTGATAATCAGTTCAACAACTTGAGGCCTTCTCTGTTGGTCCTCGTATCCTCCAAAAGTTGTTACCAGTGACTGTGCATATCTCTCTGGTGCTGTACTTGTGAGTTTCTGCCACATGTCAGGACCGGTCCTCACTTTCTCAGGATCACGTTCGTTTGGACCAGGGTTGTACAACATTTCCATCATGGCCATTTCCCTCAGGTACTGGATACCTTTCTGGATGGTATCCCACCTAATCATTTTAGGCTTCAAAGCATCCTTGTAGGGGTACCTTTCTCTCACGGCTTCTAACAGTCGCTCCCAGAGAGTGGCATCTCCATCCGAACTTCTGCTAATTCCTCTGTCGATACCTGGGTCTTGGGCAATACTTCCTAGTTGGCGAGCTTCGTTACCATCTAGGGACAAGCTGTTGGCCCCACTGTCCCAGCAGCGAAGCAACCAGGCAAGGACACCTTCATTTTGACGCCGTGTAAACTCTTTTCTTGAGCCTTGGATTTCAGTCAGCTTCAGAGGTCGACGATAAGTAATTTCCTCCTCATCATCAGTCTCTTCTTCATGCCTCTTGGTTTTTCTTTTTGCTTTTTTTGGTGCCGATCCAGACGAGGGGCCTGGTTCTTCTGCTGCCTGCTCTGCTTCTCCTTCTCTTCGTTCTAGACGCGTGGACACCCGTTTCCATTTCTTGCCTTCCACAGGGGCAACTGACATTGTTACTGGTGCCTCCTGTGACTGATCAGAGTTGACTTGGGATTTTCCTTTTTTGGCTTGAATCTCAGATCGGAAACTCTCTCTCTCCAGAATAGTATTATACAGAGCACGGTATGCGTAAGCCAAACCCCAAATAATGTTTACCTCCTTAGATTTCTGACCCAAGTATTCACTTAATTTCTCAGGGTCCCTCAGGTGTTCAAGAGTGAAATCCCACGACACTGCGGGTCCCCACGCTTCTAAGATCTTTCCTAAACCTTTCCATATTCCCTGCCAGTCAGCATTTTCTGGTTTTAGAGAAGACTTCCGTATAGAATGAATGTATTGGAATACATTCATTAATATTGATAACATGGCCACAAGTATGGGCACTAACTCGGCTATTGAAAAATGTGCGGCAATCTGAGAGTACAGCCTGTACACTGGATTGAGAATTTTGGTGTCTGTAAAATTGTCTATTCCATCTGGGAAGCAAGTGCTTGAAAAATTGACCATTCCATCTGGGATGTAAGTGCCAACATTCAAATTATACCTTATCACATATAAATACCAGGCAGGTGTCTCCATCAGTGCCCTTATTAGGTTATATATATACATAATACCACAACAAAAAATCATGGGATGGACAAATGGCCAATACGTTGAGAAGATCATAATTGCTTTCAATCCCTTAAACAGAGCAGCTGGAATGGAGAGTAGATTCATAGCTGGTAGTAATTAGCAGACACTGTGAAAGTCAGAGCCAGCTAGCTGTGCTCTGAGAGAGCAAGAGAATCTCTTTGCTTTCTTCACGAAAGCAAGATAGCAATGCTCAGAGTGTACAGCTACTCCTGAATGTTGACAGTTCGCCTGGAATTTCAAGGTCAAGCTCCCAGGCGCAGAAACGTAAACTTTAGATAGCTCCTTAAAGGAAAAAAAAACTCGTAGCTCTGTAAAAGCCAAAAGGAAAAGCAGAAAAACAGCAGCTTCTGCCCAATTTTGCCCACTTTTGCCCACTTTTGCCCACCTATGCCCGCATTCTCCACCAATAATCTGTCACAGATTATCTAGATTTACCTGTATCTGTGACAGGGCAGCCGCCCCGTAGGGCCTCCCCTCCCGGGGCCCCGGAAAGGAAGGGAAAATGAAACAGTAGCAGCAATCTAAGGAGGAAAACTTAATTTACTAAATATGATATCGGAATACAATGATTGAGGCTAATAAATTGAACAAAACAGAGAGAGAGAGTCCCCGAAAAACCGAGAGGCCTACTGTGAAGTCTAGGCGACACGGCAGGAATGCTTCTCACTCCCTGAGAGTCCGAGAGAGAGAGAGAGAGTTCCAGCCTGAGAGTGAGATTATAGATGTCCTCCTCCCGTGACTTATCTCTGGCCGCGGCGTCCTCTGGGATATGTAGTTCTTCTCCGAGAGCTGAGCACCTGGGATGCTACTATTCTACGGAACTGGAGTATGGATGATCTATACTGCACATGATGTTATGATGTGGAATATTGACAGCAGCACCACAAAACTATGACAACATTACAGATGAAAAGGAAAAGAATGAAAATTTTGTTTTCCAAAGTATTAGTAAAAGCTTATTTACTCAGGATAGGGGAGGCCAGGTAGCTGGCAAGCAGACTTTCAAACTGGTGCACAGTTTCCATTCAAAATTTATTTTCATTCTCATGATATAGCTTCTCAGTAGCACGTGGAGCATCCAAACTGTATCTCATGTCTGGAACGGCATTAAAACAGAAGGTGAGAAAACTCTTTACCTACACTGATTTTCTTCCTGCTGTAAAGGTCCACATTCAAATTGCTGAAAATAATTAGGAAATCAAGTTGAGGATCCCTGTGGCCTTTTGATTCAGTACCTTACTGAAATAATAATTGTAACAGTACAGTGCAGTAATTTGCCTGATGCAGTGAAGTTTCAAGTCCTTGGTCTGTGGCTGTGATTCAGTAAAAATAAAAACCAATGCATTGTTCCTTTGGGTATGCTTCAGTGTGTTAGCGTGCAGTGACATGTACTGACAAGGCATTTCTAACAATTGCTGTTGGTTTCGTTTACAGACCTGCCAATAATGGCTAGCAATTGCCTATGAAAAGCCATTATACACTGGCCCATAAAGCAACACAAAATTTTCATTATGTTTCACTTAAAAAGTGCTTGTTTTGCAGGATAGAGGCCATGTCAATAAAATGGATTGGGTGTCACCTAAACCAAGTGACATGCTAATCTCCTGGAGCCCTTGTGTCCATAATCTCTACAGGACACAAGTCAGTTTAGAAGCATGAGCTGTTCTCACAGGTAGTGACTATTGAGCTCTTTAATGTAAATTCAAAGGCAAAGCTTATCAGTGTGTTTCAGAAATTGCTTCAGTATGGTTGCTGTCTATAGGAAAAAAATCCCCACACTTCCCCCAAAATCCCTGGGCAACTTCCAAGCTTTGACTGTGCCTGCAAGCACCTTTTAATTATAAAGAAATTGGTTTTGGTGATATGTGCCCTGTGACCAATTGGATTAGAGGCATTTCTTCTGGCTATTATTAAGCTAACTTGACTATTGCCCTTGTGTAGCTAAGCATGATCAAAATATAAAGTGTAGGGAAGCATCTCAATTATGAACCATAGTACAGTGCTCCTGCAGACTAAATTCTTCAGTTCATTAGGAAAAAAGGGCTTCAATGACTAGTAATACTATCAAGAAAGGGCAGAATAATAGGCGCAGGATCAAGGATACTGTAGCTCAACCACACGAGTTACAAAGGCTACTGAATGAGTCAGACTGGCTTTTTAACATTTCTGTAGGCTGGTTATTATTAGACAGTTGGTTAGAAATCTATGGACAGTCACTGACTTCTTGTAAAGATCTGAAGACTAAAAGTAAGGTCTCTTTGGATGTCAGTAATTATTTGCTAAACAATATTATGAGATACTGAAATACATTTTCTGTTGTATGTTTATTCTGTATTTGGGCTTACCTCCTTCCTCTGCTAAACAACAACACATTTCATAATAGCTATAAATTAAAGGCAGTTACTTTTTTGTTCATTGGAGCTGTAGCAAGATCTTCACTGGAGAGGTGATCTGTGAATCAAAACCAGTTAGTCGGAGTTTGTAAGCAGTAGTAAAAAAAAACCTAGGGGCAGAATGTTCATCTGTATTTCTAACATTCTGATCTATCTCACTCTGAAGTCATGAGCTGAAACCAGAGTAAATGGATGGGCTCCATTTGTTCTGCTGTCGTCATTGTTTACTGAGAGTAATGCAAAATGCAGCCTTTCTGGCTGTCTATGGCTATATTTGGTGTGAATTAATTGATAACAGGGAGCCAACTGTTCAAAATATTTATACTTCCCATACATAGAGTGAGGAGGGGGGGAAGGGGAAACAAAGGAGTTTTAGGAGATCTGAAATGTCATCATGGATGGAACTTTTTGTTTGATAGAAATAGGAGTTAATTATAAACAACAACATGAGAATGTGCTCCAGCTAAAATAATTTATTATTAAAATGAAATATCAGAGGCATTAGAATAAAGAAGCAGAGTTAATCTTCATCAGTCTGACTGATAAATCTCCACATAATGACTGAGAAGGTTTATTGATGTGTAAAACAGACTAATATCACTGCTTCTGTTACTGCTTTACACTTCTATGAATGGTGTGGATATTTGATAACTGCTTTGAGACAATGAAGATTGTAGGATTTTTATCGTGCTCTCTAACCAAGTACATAAATAAATAAATAATAAAAAATCTGTGCATCTATTGAGCAGACACTTAGCCATCATTTCTGCCTTTCCTAAAACCTGTCTTCTAGTTCCTTTCTTAGAATTGATCACCATCAATTTGTTCTCACCTTCTTGGACTATATTTTATTTCTTTATCATGCACTAGTCTTTCTCTCTAGCAGGGAGCAAACTTAATTCCTTTTTAACCATTTTTCTACACTGAAACACCATGGCTAAGGAGACTCTTGTTCTAAGATGCACACTGTGTTCCTTTGGTCACTTCATCAGTCCTCCTCCTCATTTGATCTAAGATGAATTCTTTTAAGCTGTAAAGATGGCTTTTATCAGAAGTATGAGCAAAATTAAGATATAAGGTCTCATCAGTTAAGTGGCTGTATTACCATTTGTCAATTTTTGCTGGAAATACCTCATGTCATATATTTGCATTTGTCTTTTGTATGAGTACATTACAAACTGTCTAAAAATCAGTCCTACACAGAGAATCTTAAATTTCTCTGTAATACACTACTAGACTTCTGTTTGTTCCATTAGAAGTGAGAATAGAAATGAATTATTGTTAGTAATTTGTAAAATCTTGCACTTCTAAGATTTGATTTCATCTTATACCTGTGCCTCATCCTCAGTGCCATTTATGTTTTTCTGTATTATATCTCCATATCACCCGCTGGTATTCAGTTCAGTATTTCATTATGAAGAAATGCAATTAGTATCCAATATTTTTGTGCCAAGTTTGGTTGTAAAATTATTAAATAAGATTGATCCTAAAAGAAAATTTGGAGAACTCAGTTTTTGATCTCGTTCCAGTACAGCTGTTTGTTCAGGATGACCTGTCATCATCTGTTCTCTAGTGAGGTCCTTCGGCATTTGATATTTCCTGTACTAATCCTTATCTCTTCCATTTATATAACAAGTTCTTGTTATATTAAATATTTTACTGAAGTTAAATAGTTTACCTCATGACATTCCATTTGTTTTAAGGAGCTGCTGATCTCAAATCTGGCAGCACATTACGGGATACTCCAGGTAATTCCATATGAACTAATTTTGAGGTTCTCCTTTATCTCATTTTACTGTTAATTGCCATGTCTGTAGTTATTCTTGCATTCAAAATAGTAATCCAACAGTTTCTATTATGACTTTGCCGAGCTCTTGTGACTTTGCTGAGCTCTTGAGGACTCTTTTCCATGTAATTTTTACACAAAATGGGTTCAAGCCTTTTTTTTTTTTTTTTTTTTTTTTTTTTTTTTTTTTTTTTTCCCCCTTTATCGTGCTATCAAAGAAAACTTAGAGTTTGGGAGATGGGTAGTGTGTTGGCTCTCCTTTTCTTCTTGAGCAGGGCACCTGTTTTATCATCATCAGGAGAGGAGCTGTAGGTGCATTGGGCACAAGACCATCACCAGTAGTGGAATGGCTATATTTTTTGGAACATGAATTCATTCACTTAATCTGTAGCACTGTGAGTTAAAGTAATTGTACCATTAGTGGCATTCTTTTACTGAAGTCAAATGTGCTTTCCTTGTCTTGCTGATAGAAAGTGAATAATCCCTACAAAGATACAAGTTAGAGTTTCTTCTCAACTTCAATTAAGAAAGACTTAGTAAGTGTTCACTGTGATAAGAACAAATAGATCTCTCTGCACTTTTTTAGCCACATCTCCTTTATGAGGGTGTTTGATGCATATCCTTCTACATGTATGACTAAGAGAGTGAGGAGTTAATGGCTCAGTCTAACAAGGTGATCTGTGCCAGAACTGTGCAGCTGTAATGAATTGACTTAAATATTAGCAGTATAAAGTAATTTAAGATTAAATTTTACAGCTCATATTTTTACAGTTGGCATTATCCACTATTACAAGATATCTCTATCTCATATTTCACACCATTTGGGACTAACTGATTGTCGCTGAGATCTCCTCCTCTTGGCCCAAAGAGATGTCATATGTGAGAAGCTAAAAGCAAGGATAAATACGTTAAGAAACTTGAACTAGAACTGTCTTCAGATGAATATATTTTTAATCATATTTTTTGGCAACTGTTAAATTATCCAAATCATATCCCGTTTCTAACATTCTCCTATTGCAACATGAAACAGTTCTTTTGCAAATGTCTCAATGTTTCGTTATTCTTTTGGGGTGTCAGGAGAAATATGTCTTAAAATAGTAATACTGCTGCTTTATGATCTTTGCCTTTTACTTCGGTCTGAGTTAGTGAAGTAGAAAGTAGCAAATGATAATGTTGATCCACGTGAACTCTATGAACAGTATATATTGACCATTGTTCTGAAATAGTTTTACTGCTTTTCTCATTTGTATTCTCAGGCACACAAAGGGACATATCATGTTAATCAGATAATTTTATATAGTAGCATTTTTAATGTATTATTATAGTTGAAAGAAATTGCAAAATCTGTGTTTATCTGAACATTTCATTTACTGGGAAGAACATGGAAAAATGTCTTCATCAGCCACTTTTTTGAAATCCCACATTTCCTCTTCAGTTCCACAATTTCTATTTGTGGATTTAATTTTAAAAATGGAGTGAAGAACAGATCCAGGTTAAAATTAGGCTAAAAAAAAGAAAAAAAAAGCTTTCTTCACAGATGGTTTTATAGCATGGCAGTGTGGGAGCTGGAGAGACCAATAAGGAAGTGAGACAAAAAGAAAGGCTCTTTAAGCAAGAACTGTTTCTGTTTTATTTTATTTTGTTTTCACGATTGAATATAACATAAATGCAAGATGCTGCCAGAAGAGCAACAAAATAATGCATTTACTTTCAAAAGTTTTTTTTATTAATATTATTTATTTATTTTACTGCAGAGTAAAAGCAGTATGTGGAAACAGAATTTAGAGAAAAAGTGAAAATAAGTCAATTTTTTTTCAGAAGACTTTAAAAGTACAGGTTTGCTTTTGCATAGGAGAGGAGTTCTGGCACTGACATTCGTCTCTAGAGTGTTCAGATTTTAACATATTCCTGCAGCCTTCAAACTGATGTTCAACAATTGGAAAATATGTTCTGCCTTTGAATGAAAATTAGTCCTGAATGTTGCTGCTGGCTTGGATTTACTATCCTACACCTGTTTTTAGGCAGGGAAAACAACAGCCAGATTGAGAAGCCCTTAGTGTATTTGGACAGAGGGACAAATAGACAGAAATACCTTGAGGCGCAAATAATGAAAAACAAAAGCCTGCTTCGAAGAGAAAAATCTAATGGAAAGCTGGTTTACAAAGTGACATCGCAATCTTTTAATGGCTGTGCAAAGTTTAAAGTGATACAAGGTCAATATGCTATGAAGATGAATTAGTACCTGGTACATGAAGCAATTATACAAATAATTATGCTATAGAAACAGCCAACTCTTACACTGAAATAAAAGCATTTATTTATACGCTGAAGCTTTTCACAGTGTCACCTTTGTGAGGACAACTCTGAAACTTTTCTTCTAAATTTCCCTCTCATCTTTCTGCATGCAACAGTTCTTTCATTTAGATTTTCTTTTCCAATGGTATGTTATCCAGGACAGGCCAAACTGTCACCATCAGAGCTATGATCCTATCCTGATTGCTTGCTCACGTGAAATCTTATTGTCCTTCCAGTGGCTCTGTGTCCTCTAATAAACTAGTTTTTCCCTCTTATACTCAACAATAGTACTGAGTAACTTTGCTTTCATCCCCCTGTCCTCTTTTCCCTTCCCCCCACTGCCTTCTTCTTAACAAAAGTATAAAAGAAATGGGCTTTTGGGCTTCTATGGGCTTCACTATAAATCAAGGTCTTAAAATACTCTAAAAGCAATAAAAAAAAAGCCAGCAGTATTTTTGTGGGTTGAGACTTAACTGAGTGAACTATTCTTTTTTTTTCAGATGTTACCAAATGATTTTTTCAAAATAGACTGCCGGAGGCTGTATTTTTTTTATCTTCTTCATATTTATTTATTTATTTATTTATTTATTGCATTTACTAGGTCATGGAGCCTAAGTTTTCTATAAAGCATAAATAGAAAATATCTGTTATTTGCTTGTTTTGGTTTATTTATTACAATCGTATTTGCAAATCATTTTATCTTAAAGACATTTATTTGCTTCAGAAAGAAGCAAAAAGGTGGAGTGAACTGGTATTTAGACACTCAGATGTTTACTCTGGAGACACAGAAAACACTTTTTCCAGATTACTGAAAAGGCAGCTAGAAGGCAAAACATTAGCACTTGTTTTTTGTTGAGTCTTTATAGAATGTGGAACAACGAAGGTGAAAATAAAACAACCTACAATCCTTTTACAGTGATCTCTGAGGGCAAATGTGCAGCCATGCAGACTTCATGTGCCACCTCAAAGAGTCATCCGTTGTTTGCACTTACTGTACTTAAGGAACTGTCTGTATGTTTTTTAAATTAACTGTCAACTTAATGTTAATTATTTCTTGTCTTTGTGTTTAGATAGCAGTGAAACTGTGGTGAAATGTATTTCTAAGTATGTCTGGCCTGCGCTGGTTGAAGTCATTGCGATCTGCTGACTTATGTCTTGAGATAAGGGAGCAGGTTCCTGCTGACATTCTTGATCTGAAGGGGCTCTGAACAGTGTATATGTGTATAAACTATCAAAGTAAATTCTCTTAGAGGAAACATCAGTGTTTCATTCAAATATCATGGAACCCATTCTGAATTGACTATTGGATTGGTTTGGTGACATCAGTCACATCTTTTCATCCAGCACGTGTGTGGTAGCTTATGAGTTTCCTTGAAGAAACAAGGAATTGTGCATCGCTGTGTTTGAAATCTGGGCTCAATTCTTCTTCCAAGGAGCATGTGTATGAGAAAGGCATACTAAAGAAGTAGCCAAAAGATTTCCTGTCTGCATCTATTGAAAGGAAGTAGTCCTTTTCCAGTTCCCAACTAGCTGTTCTGGCAATTGTCCCAGTTTCTTACTACTGTAATAGGCACCTGCATTTCTGCAGACTCAGGGTGGGTGATGATTTTTCACTGCACAACACAGCTGATAGCAGATTTCTTAGCAAGGATACCACACAAGAAGGATGAGGGTTTGGGAATCTGTTCTCTCTCAGTTTGTGACAATTAGTGCACTGATGGTTGTCTATGTTTATCTGGAGGGGATGTGCAGGTGATAGGGTCAGTAAAATGTACAGAAAGATTAATCATAATCACTTACTTAAACCCTAAACTCGATGGGCTTTAGAAATGGATATGGATTCTCGGCTTTCAAATCTTCTATTCAATAAGACCGTTGCATTAGCAGTCTTGCCATTTTGTCTTCAGCTCACATATTGTAGACACCCTGTCTTTGAGACTGCTTTTGGTAATCCCATATTACAGCTATTTTTTGTGAAACATTGGTAACTTTATCCTCAGCTCTTCTACCTCCTGCTCCTTACATCACAGTTGCCCATTTCATCTAAGCTAGTAATCTATCAGCATAAATGTGTAAATCTGTATTTCTGTCAATCGCATCAGTGCAGACAGATAACAGTGGATATATTCAGTGTGAAGAGTTTAATTGTAGTTTTCCTTCTATTACCTGACAGAAACAGAGAGAATGAAAAACACAGAATAGTTTGAAGTAGAAAAGTTTGCATATGTCTTAAAATTTTAAATACAGCATTTAAATGAATTTATTTCCCCAAAAAGATGCGGTACTATTACTAAAAGCAGTTATTGCCCTTCTATCCATGCACCAGTTGAAATCATTACATGGTAAAAGCCTACAAAGAGAGCTTTTTTTAAAACATAGTCTTAGTACCCATAAAAGGTTGTGCAGGGTACTGATAATCATGTTTGGATTTAAACATAACAGCTCATGGTATCTGAGAGCTAATAAAGCTTTTTGGAATCTTCGTAATCAGAAATCCTGGACTGATCTTGGAAATGTGGTGGCAAATAGAGCTGTGGCTAGAGAACACTAAGCACAGAAGAATGAAGCTATAAACAGAGCCATTACTAATTTTTACAGTTTTCCTAATATGGATTGTTGCATAGAGTATTCCTTCAGCTGCCAAGATGATATAACCACACAGAGCTGCAGTTTCAAAGAGTACATTCTGAGGACTCAGTATGGTGCATGTTTCTTCTTACGTTGTGTCTGTTCCTTTTTCACTATGTAAATAGCTTCTAACAGCTCTTCTTTCCTCCTACCCTTCCAACAGTGGCCTTTGTAATGTGAGAACGGGCACAAGCCTGTTTTGATGAAGCTAAAATAACCCACCTCAAACTTGAACATCTGCAACCTAACCCTGGGTTTGAAATTCATCTCAGATGTGCAGTGAATTTTGATTGCTTATATTCTGTGTGCTTTCTTTTGTTTTACTGCTGTTAGGGCAGGCACTCAAGTTTTTATATGCAAATGGAAACCAAGATAGCAAGAAGAAGAAGCCTTATTCTTCTTGCTTTACCCAGTGAACAGCTGCAGTTGCATTTACTGCACAAGTTTCTTCAGGTGAATAACACCAGGAATTAGGTGTTGAGGCAGAAGCAGTGGGGAACAACACAAGCACTTATCCCAAGAGCCTCCCAGCTATGTTGACTACAAGGTCTGCAGTGGTCTGTTTACAGTTCTGTACCCATAAACTGCTGCTGTCCTTAGCAGAGGCATTTTGATGCACAACACCTGTAATCACAGTGCATTTGAAGTGCACTTAATCTGCTTTATTTGTTCTCAGACACTTATAGTTGCTCTTTGCGGGTTAAAAGAGACTTCTTCAGGTCTGCTGCTTTAGGTAGGTACAAAGAATCAGAGTGAATTCACAGAGCACATCAAGAATTACAGAGTAATTTCTGTATAGTAATGCAAAATTCAAATGATTTCCAGTCATACTTAGCAAGAAGAAATAGAGGCTTTAAAAAAAACCACAAGACATCTTAGGAAACACTGTTGTTGATGTTGCCAGTGCACTCTTAAGCCCTTTGTGGATATGAGCTACAGAGCATTATTCATGTGCATTCTGCTTTGTTCTCAATCTTCCCCCCTTCCATCAAGAATCAGTGTCTGCCTTGCTCCAGTTTATAGGAGGAAGAGGAGTTACTTTGATATATGTATAGCCAGACTGAGATTAAGAAACAGGGGTTCAAATGTTGGTCCGACCAGTTTAACTACAAACCTTTCAGGGAGATGGGGAAGGGGAGGATGGACACAATTATGGATTAGGGTGATGGGGGAAGGGAAGGCATGCGTTAGAAAAAAATGTAAAGAAGCAAGAATTGCATAAAGCAGGGATAGTCACCACCAGGATCCAGCAGCGTCCTGTTGCACACTGTTCTCATGGTCCAAGGCAAAAGTGCAGGGGGACAGCAGCAGCAATGTGGCCAGTCTTAGTCAGCAAGAAGGTGCAGGTACTGGGTAGGTCCGGAAAAAAGCTACAGGGTAAGTCTGGGAGGAAGCAGCAGGCCTCAGGTAGCAGGCCTAGGAGAGTCCATCAGCATGCAGGCATTCCATAGTGAGGGACCTGATGGCAGACGCCTTTGGGGGAGAGCAGCAGCAGAGTGGTCAGCCTTAGGCAGCAAGCAGATAGAGTGCAGAGCAAGTTCAGGAGGGAGAGGCAGGTCGTGAGGTTTCTTATGTCAGAAACCTCTTGTTCTTCAGCATGCATCAGAAACCTAACTTCATGGTTATTAATCCCTCTTTTATCCTCTTTTTTTTCCTGCCTATATGACATCCCTTGGTGCTTGGGTGTCATGTGCATCACCCCCTGAGATGGCCATCTTCCTTGAGATAAACCCATGCACAAGACTGCTTCCCGGCTTTTAATCTGCTTATCTCTCTCTCTCTCATTGCCCCTGGCCATGTCCATCTGTGTCCCTCAGACAAAGGATTTCTCAACCCTTGACCAGGACTTGTCCATCTGTATACTCAGCAAGCTTTGAGGCAATGGTATGAAAAATCATCTCTTATAGTATCACATTTGGTATGTGGTCTATATTGTGCTGTATACTCTTCTTGCCTCCTGATCACCTCTTGCTTAGTTCCAGACAACTACAGCCACCACGTCTTTCAAGAACCCCAATCAAGCTCCTTGTACAAGCATCTGAACTTCAGTTTTATTGTCTCAAAGATGTCATTATTTATAATTGGAAGAAAGTGATATGGTTGCAATCAGAGTAAGTCTTAAGGTTAAACCATGCATTTGAAAGGTTCTGTGCTGTGTATATACTAAGTAGTAATTTTGACAGGCATAGAGAAATTGGTATTTTTAGGGCTTGCATAAACTGAAAGTGGACTTATTAGTGGCTGACCATCCCCTCTCATACATAGGGATATTAGAAGATTTGTGTGTGGTGATAGCATCAGATGGGAAGTGCATCATTTTAACACAGGCCAATAAATCATGTTTGTCTCCAGACACATTTCTGAGCATCAGCACCTGAGCAGAGTTTCTATGTAATCTTTAACCCATCCCTACACACCCTCCCCTGGCTGACCTAGGACAGTGAACCTTTGTCATCACTGTTTTGCCATGGAATCACCCTGGGGAATAGAAAAAGATGAGCTGCTGCTGTCTGGCCTAACTCTCAAACTTCCCCTCCTTGAAGGAACTGCAAGCCATTTGGATCCCAATGGGGAGCTATTGAAGGATGCTTTGGATGTGAGCAATCACTGCCTTCCAGTGGTGAGGGTCCACAGCATGCATTGAATTCCTCCTGGGCATGGCTCCAAGCAACCACAGTCTCACACTTGGGCAAAGATCTTTTGCTGGAGATCTTACGTCAGCTTTATTATTTCTGCTGAATTTTGGCCAGTGAGTTGAGATTCCAACTAGGAGGTAGAAGGAAGATAAGTGGAAAGATGTAGAAAACAGATAGGATAAAGGACAGAATAAGCTGAGCAAGAACCAATTTTATTCAGAACTAAAAATGAGAAAGCAGTCATCCATGCCTAAAACTTAACAGGATTATTTTAAACTGTGGCTGACTGTGCATTGAAGACAGTCAGAAAACACAATTGCAGTCTCTTAAGTACCAATTAGTGAGCAATGAAAAGTGCAGGCCTAGTGAGGTGAAAAATCGTGTATAATTTTTAGGTGTGTGACACAGGTGTTTATCTTTTGGAAACAAATCCATTTTGCCAGGAACAAAGAAAAATATTCAGGATGTAGTGGGATGCTGGAGGCCCACAATAACGTCAACAAACCTGTTTGCCTTAAAAAGAGACTGTTTCTCCAGAATGTCTGATTCAGTTTTCTGTGAGGAGGAAAAGCACATATTAATTAGCTGCTTTAAAGATCTACTGTTTTTAGTTTTGGAAATGGTTTCTTCACAAAATGAAAATACCCCAACTTTTAGCAAAGCAGTTCTCTACATTCTAATTCAAATGTGCAAAGCAATCCCAGAATTCCTGCTGACCATTTACTAGGAAGAATGTGTACTGTGAGATCTGAGAAAGTTGTAGTACGACTGCACACATTTACACATTCAAGGAGGCTATTATGTTTCTTCCTTGAGAGAAGCTTATAAAAATGCAGAAGGGTACTTTCATTCAGAAGTATACTGTCACATACTAGGCGGGTTCTTTTTTTATGTCTCTTTTCCTTTTAGCTAAGAACTGCAGTCCCAAGTCTTACTTGTACTGAGTATATAGATAAACCCACTGTTATACACTCCACTTAAGAAATTGGGCTTGCATTTCAGAGATTAAAAATGTAAAGAAGAGCTGTCCATTTATCAACTGAGCTCTCTCGGTGGGCATCCAATTGACAGTGTCTGCACATAATGCTGTCCTCAGGCTGTTCCTTTCTGACCTGGCTCAGCTGAGGGAGTTCTTACACATCTTTACAATGTCCTGAGATCTGACTTAACACTCCTGTCTTTCCTATGCACTTCCTCAATTTAAATAATAACGTACAGTAAATTAGGTGTCAGTGTATTTGTCAGGACATTTTTAAAGAGGGTAAAATGATTTGCTGTAGGATGGGTAAGTGGTGATTAGGTCAAGCAAAGAATATCACAAAGCAAGGGGATTCATTCCACAGCAAAAAGCAGCAGGACATGTGTTGCTATCTACTGTCTGCACAGAATCATAAACAAAAGATCCAGTAGTGCAGATCCAAAACTAGGTTCCTTAAAATGTACTGCCTTACATGGATATAATGCTATCTTGTCCTATGAGTACATAGAATTTTTTCCTGTAAAACTTTTTATTTTTTAAAATTATTGCAGTGTGCAAATTATGCTCCTATGTGAGCATATATGTCTGCATTTTTCCTGTCCAGAATTTTCTCGGAATGTTGAGCAAGAATGTGAAGATAAAGTGAAAACAAAGTTGTACTGTAAACTGCTGTTTGATGACTGACTAGCAAAATAAATTCACAGAAATGCTGTGGATAAACACACTGCTGCATTTATGTAGTTTAAAATGATGCTCAAAGACAACAACAACGATCAGGCCATAAGTGGCTTATAGGAAAGGAAATAGATACATGACAAGAAAAAGCTAAAGATTAAGAGGTTGCTTTTAGTGTTGCTAGTATGAAGGGCATTCAATTCTTCTTCTAATCTTAGTTGGAGGAAACATCCTTTTTGATAAAACAAACTGTGTTTTAAAAGAACTCTGAGGGGGTGTCTTTACATTCTTCAGTGTTAATACAGATGAGAGAGGAGGCTATCTTCATCTTAATATTTCCGTGATAGTAGAGGGAAAGGGACAGGTTTCTGGATTATTCTTTTTTCGAGACTAGCTATATATAAATATATGAAATACTTCATATCTCTTGTTATGAAAATGAAAAATCAAAGACAGATCACTTTCCTCTTTTTAGAGAATAGGCTAGGAAAGCAAAAATTATAGTTAGTGGTTGCCCTCATTTTAGGCTTGAAGCAGAAACTACATCATGAAATAAATTATTCCTTTTTAATTACTCGCAATAGAAGTTATACCTTTATCTATAAAATCAAAGTAACTGATAGATAAGAGGAATGTTGACGTATTTAATGGCTAAATTGACTTACACCTTCAATTCATGAAACATAGAAGAGAATTTGATCATCTGTTACTACAGTGTAGGAGTATGAAAAGCCCTGACACACTGACAGATTGCATGCAACATCATGCTTCTTCTTTGGGGAAAACACTGGTTCTTATTTTGAAAGGTTCAGACACTACTCAAATATGAATATCTATAAAATGCTCATTAGGGACAATAAAAATCATTCTCAGTGACAGCAGTGTTATTAGGTATCATCAGAACTTTGATTAATTTTCATTCTTGTTTGGGAATTTGCCTCTTGAAGAGTTGCTGAAGTCAGAGTTCACTTGTCTTTTGGGCTTTTGCTCTTATTTTGAGCAAAAGGGATTTTTGGACAGGGCTGTCTGAAACTTGTAATTGTTCAGGCTTGTATAATGCTCCAAACCACTGGGAACAAGAAAACAGACATACTATCCCAAATGGGCCCAGGAAGCCATCTAAGCCAGAGCCTGGACTCTAACAGTGGCCAGGAGCTGGATGCAGGAGAGAACAGGACAAATGTAGAAAGATGTTGCTGTGGTTAAGGTTTTCAGACCCGGCAATTCTCTTTATAAAACTCATCAGTTAAAGAGATACTGTTATTTGATGGGGTTTTGTGACTCGATGTTTTAGGGTAAGGAGAGACCAGAAAGAAATCTGTTAGGGTATGATTTTTTTCCCCTCTGATGAATGTTTCTCAGTTGTAAGGTATTGTGGATGTGGCGGTCTCTAGAAAATGGTAGAGGAAGAATCCCTAAGAGTGTTAATATATCATGAATCTCTTAGCTTTTTGGATGATCACTTAAAGTAAATGGAAGTAAGAATAATTACTGTCTTAATTCTTAATTATACACTGCCTCACAGGAGTTTTCTGCAGAATCACTGTAACTTCATCCCTCCCCTACTCACAACTGCATTCATTACTAAGTCTTTCAAAGGTAGGTTATATGGCTTCTATTCATTCCAAGTATTTAACATACGGTTTTATTGAATGAAGTAGAAATATTTAGCATTTTCAATGTGACACTAAACAAACAAACAAACAAAAAAAAAGTTATGTAGATTTTATTATTTAAGAACCTCATTAAAAAAAAAAAAAAAAAAAAAAAAAAAAGTACATAGTGAATTTTGAGAAAAAAAGGTGCTTCTTTTTGCTCAGGCTCTCTCATTCTCCTTACCCTAGTCCTCATCCTACAGGGCTTTTATAGATCTACAGTTTATAAGTAAATGCAGGTATAAATAATAATATGGAAACAAATGAATCATGTATGTAAGATGAAGTTAAATAAGACAATAGTAGTGAAACGGAATACCAACTAATAAAACATATACAATACTTATTTAATTAGATTGAAATATTGGTTAAAATCTTTATGAATTATTTAATGTATTGATTTAGTTATAAGCAAAGAGAAATGTGTATGTCTTGGCTGAATGCATATTTAATTTCAGTCAGATGGGATATCTAGAGAAGAGATGATTCAGAAATTTGTGAGGGTTAAAGAAAAGAGTAAACAAGAGCTTTGGCTACCTAAATACATTTAGACAGAAGTAGATGGAATATAAGCATGTACATCTTAAATTCTGAGAAACAAAGGGGAAGCGAGGAGGTAAAGGGAAGCAGAAGAGAGTCTTCTATTATAAGGTTTGTCAAGAATGTAGCCAGAGAGCTCCAGTGTATTTGATACAGATCTCACCTGAACCTAGTGATAAGCATATGAGGGCTTCTTATTAAGTCAGTTTGAACTACATATTTAAGCAATTTTTACTGAAAGATTATAATAAGTATTATGAAGTCAGCAATTTCTAGACATGGAGATCTCTTCTGAAAACCTTTCAGAACTGAGAATCCAGGCATATTTTTTTTACTTGGACATTCAGTTTAAAAAGTAGAATCTAGCTGCATGATGATAGTTTAATTACAGAAGTTCAAGAGTGTCTACAATGGAACACTGGCCTTCAGTAATCACTCTCATATATTTCATTTTCTGTATATGTAAATGCAAATATATATGTATATAAAAGATATATAACATTTATGTTGTGTTTTTTTAAGTGCTTTGTAAATCATAACTAAATTTTGAAACCATTTTTCTGCAATAGGATTAGATTTAAAATTGTACAGTGTGCCCAAGGATACACATTTGGAAAGACAAATGTCATCAAGATCCTTCTGGTAATTTAGTATAACCTACATGATGTGAAACTTAAGTCTTTTCCTTTCCTTTCCTGAGATTAGAAGTAATGTTGAATTCAGATTGCCTTAAGGGTGGACAAAATATATAATAAATATTTGTGTTATTACTAATGACTAAGGTTTGACTGAGACCAGTTCAGTCAGGTCTTTCATTAAGTTATGATAGCAGGTTATGAAAGTTAGAAATTTTTTCATTAGAAGAACAAAAAAACTTGCATATTTCGCATGATCCCCTTTCAAGACTATGGGTAGTTTTCTCAGATTTCTTGCCTGTTTTTCTGAAAAGAGCATTTGCCAAGTTCTTAAAGTTTTTTTTTCTGAACCAAATTAATGAATGTCAAAAGTTTCTGCAGTTTCCTGCTGTCTATAGTATGACCTTATTAATATTAGGGAACTAGGGACAGATGTATGTATTCTGCTTTCATGTGTTGTTGTTTGTTGTTTGTTTTGTGGTTTGTTTTGTTTTGTTTTTTTTAATTCTTTTCAAATGTGTGTTCAGACACTTTATTCAGATACATAAATTGATTCCAAATTTCATAAAGTTTGGATCATATGGAACCATTACACCTTTTGAACTCTCTTTTTGCAAGGCTGGTATCCTTTCTCAGCTTTTGATAAAAAGGAAGATATCCCGAAGATCATGACAGAAAATTGTGTTGGCAAAGAGGTACATACACTAGTAATCTCACTAGACACTTCTTCAAATATTTGTACCTAAACTGGTAATCGATACGATTTGATTTTGTTCTTTCAAGTTCTGGTTAAATCTTTGTTTATCAGTAATTACGTATGAGGTCTCTGTAAGCCACTTTGTAAACACTGACTCAAATACACTATACCAGTTTGCTGCTTAGATCCATAGTCCCATCCATCAGAGAGAACAGAATGACAATATCTACTTTCTTTGAAACGAGCTTATGGGCAATACTTCTACCTGTAATCTCTGATCCATAATGATTTTTACCTATGAAGAAGGATTAGACTGACCATTCTATTGTTCCTAGCCATTCTTCAAGTCCTTTTCAAATGTTCAAAGGCTGGTAACTCTCTTAATGTCAGGAATGGCAAGGTTGTTAGATATTAATGCTTGGGGAAAGAAATCTTTTTTCATTTTCTTTATGGCATTTGTCTGTGGTTGTGGTGGGTTTTTTTGTTTGTTTGTTTTTGTTTGTTTTGGGTTTTTTTGTTTGTTTTGATTTGTTTTGTTTTTTTTGTTTTTCTTTTCCCAAAAATTCTAACTTCATCTAGATAGTGACTCATATCCATTCATATAGCAGATGGCAACATTTTTATTACGGTGAATATATGCCATTTATGCAAATTTGTCCACCCACTGTATCTGTGGATCCAATTTTTCCAACCTTGAATCTTTAGAAACAGTTCTGGCTTCTTAGCTACATAACAAATAATATTTGTGCATGAAAGATTCTTCTTTAAAACCAATCTGTACTAAATGTCTTACCTTTTTTTCTTTTTTTTTTTTTCTTTTTTTTTCTTTTTTTTCTGTAGTCTCAAGAGCGTTTTTTCTGAATTACTCCAGAAATACTAAAAAATAGCCATTGAAGAGGAACTAACATGATAAACTGTTCTCCTAAGTGTCATTTGCATTATTAAAAAATAAAAATACATTTTCTTTATTTTATAACTAGGCACAGGGTTTCACCTGAGTGCTGACAGTTGTAGTCATTTATTAGAAAACTTTAAGTATGAAGTTCTGGTATTTCTCTGGTGAAAATCATAGAATCACGAAGGTTGGGAAGATCCTCCAAGACCATCCAGTCCAACTGTCCACCTACCACCAATATTTCCCCACTAAATCATGTCCCTCAGTACAACATCTAAACATTTCTTGAACATCTCCAGGGATGGTGACTCCATCACCTCCCCGGGCAACCCATTCCAGCACTTGACTGCTCTTTAAGGGAATAAATTATTTCTAGCATCCAATCTGATGCTAGAAACCCATCCTCTGACACAACTTGAGGCCACTCCCTCTTGTCCCATCACTAGTTATGCAGGAGAAGAGGCTGACCCCCACCTTGCCACAGCCTCCTTTCAGGTCGCTGTAAAGAGTGATAAGTTCACCCCTGATTCTCCTTTTCTCCAGAGTAAACAATCCCAGTTCCCTCAGCTGCTCCTCACAAGACCTGTGCTCCAGACCCCTCACCAGCTTCGCTGCCCTTCTCTGGACATGCTCCAGGGCCTTGGTGTCTTTCTTGTACTGAGGAGTCCAAAACTGAACACAGTATTTGAGGTGCAACCTTACTATTGCTGAGTACATATGAATGATCATGTTTTTGCTCCTGCTTGCAATACTATTTCTGATGCAAAGCGGGATGCCATTGGCTTTGTTGGGAATCTGGGTACACTGCTGGCTCATACTCAGTCAAGCATTGGCTAACACCCTCAGGTCCATTTCTTCCACACATGTTCCATCCACTCTGCCCCAAGCCTGTATTGTTGCCTGGGGTTGTTGTGACAAAAGTGCAGGAACTGGCACTTAGTCTTGTTGAACTTCATCCCACTGGCCTCAGCCAATTTATCCAGATTTTCCAGATTCCTCTGTAGGGCCATCCTACCTACTTCCTCCTAGTTTGTTGTCATTTGTAGACTTAATGAGAGTACACTCAGACCCTTTGCCAGGTCATAATAAAAATATATTCCCCCAGTACCATCTCTGGGGGAATACCAGTCATGACTGGAGTATTTACAGGGAATAATAGTATTTCTCCTTTGTTTTCTCCTGTGTACCCTGGAGTAACTAGGATGTATTAGAAGGGGCTCTGGTGAAGTCTGCCAGTGATTTCTGTGCTTGAATGGAATATTATTTGTCATCAAATTGTTGTTTTGAAAATATAGTTCACCTCTCTACAAAAGCTGATCCCTTTTTCAAATTTAGGTTTAAATATGAAACATTACTCTGAAGCATCCCAGGAGCTTATTGAGTACAAAACAACCAGAAGGGAGATAAACCGTGCTTTCGTCTGAGTTTTTAACCCCCATGGTCAAGAGTACTTAGCAGGTAGCTCAGTTTCAAAGAAAAGCTCCAGGTTTCATCTCCAGTATAGCTGTTGTGTTCCAAAGGTAATTTGGCAGCCTTCAAGTTTTTCATTCAGCTAACATGCTAAATTGGGCATTTTAAAGTGAAACTAAAAACTTCTTTGTATTTGTCTGTTTTGAAGTGCTGCTGGGCAAGGTGGTAGGGTGTAAATGCTGTCAGAGGAAAGCAAAGAAAATACTCCAGTCTGTGTAGGCTTCATTTTGACAAATATACACTCAGAGTCATAAAGCAAAAAACAACAGCAAACCACTGATAACAGTCATTAACGTGCTTATTCAAGTTGTACTGAAACTTACTTAGGGAACTAGAGTGGTAAGAGCCACAGTATGATTTATCACTTCTCAATAAACTACTTTGGGATCATTTTATGCTCTTGTAAAAATAAATGTCTGCAAATGATGCCCTGGAATGACAGAAGAAGTGAGTATTTGCATGATAACTGACTCTACACATCTTGTCACTTATAAATTTATGTTGTTAAATTAATCTCAGTTTATGATGGGGGACAAGAATCTAAGTAGGAGAGATAAAACTCCTAATTGCAAAAATCAGGCTTGATAACATCCTAATGAATATGGAGCCATATGCCCATTTGTTGACTCTGCCAATTTCTGGTCATTCACCAAGACCAAAGAGTGTTGGTTTTTTTGTTTGTTTGTTTGTTTGTTTGTTTGTTTTTTGCCATGTGAATTCTAAACTTTATTAAAACCACTTTAAAATAATTTCCTCTGCATGAATGCTAATATTTAATCTTTCCAGAAGGCCCAAAGAAATATATGCTAAAAGCTCATTTTTTATAATATTTTTATCCAAATTGGAAAACATGGCCCTTGTAGTTACATACAGACATTGACATTCACACATATGTAAATGAAGGTGGGTTTTTTTTTGTTTGTTTGTTTGTTTTCATGCTGTCATCTTAGACACTTAGGGAAAAGAGCTGGTCAGTCTTTTACCTGAGTCTTACAGCTCATTTTTAGTGATGTAATACTCCTTCCTGTTGTTAGCATAAAAGAAGATGATTGCAATTTGCTCCTCTTTCTGAGTTCTGCCAAGCATAATCTTCTTCACCATCTGCATATAATCTTTCATATAGACTACATATATTATTTATGTCACCAACAGCAGTTGTGATTGTACTTACAAACCCCCAGTATAATTTACTTTGACTATGATTGTTTTCATAATTAGTGTCAGTGTTTATGTTACAAGTTTTATGTCAATTTTAAGTTTATCATATGCAATTGGTCACTAAGGCAATTTGCTGTGGTAGCTTTTATTATGTCACTAATATTGCTTGTATGTTGAGTCTTGAAATAATTGATACCCCAAGTAAAAAAGGTTTGTTCCTGTATGTATGGTGGGTTGGTTCACCTAGAGTCTGTCTCAACTCTTTCTATTTCAAACTGAGCAATATGGGAAAAATCAATAAAACCTTGCAGATTTTGCACACTTGAGGAAACACAGTGGCAAAGAGGAGGCAGAGAAGAGAGATCTCTCCTGTGTATCAAAATTTAAGGATCAAGTGCATCCTAAGTAAAGTTCAGTGCTGAAACTTTCCAAAGAATTACAAGGAGGTTTTTCATATTTCTTGCCTATCAAGGTTTGTTAAGGGAGTATCCATAGTGTTGTGTAAACATTAGAAAGATAGAGCTGCCTCTGCTCTCTTTTTTACCAGCCCCTAAAGCTGCAAGATTTAGGGATATCTCCCAGAGTAATTGCAGCTTCTTGCAATTCGTTATTCAAGGTGTTGCATTATTCAGAGAGTCTGGATTTTCCACTGCAGTGGAGATCCAATGAGCATTTTTCCTTTTTAAGATGTCTTTACAATCAGAACAACTTGGTCTTCTGTCTGTGTAATTGTTTCTTCTTGTGGACATTCTAGTACATTTGGGGGGATTCTATGAGATTAAAAATGTTCCTTTTATTTGTTTCTGGCATAGTGCACTATCCTTGTGAACTATACAGAGCTGAGTTTCAAATTTGAGGATTTCAATAGAAGGAAACAGGAGGAGGGTCTGATATGAGAGCAGATGCTGTCAGAGGAGGATAAGTGGCTCTGAAGTCACACCAGTGCTGACAGCATTAGTGTTCTGCACTGCCTCCTTTAGGTGCAGGTTCAAGGCTGAGTCAGGAAGTGATACACTTCTGGTCATCTTGCATGCAGAAAGGTAACTGGACATGTAAAATAACCACAACTGTCAAATTAATTATTGATTGCAGTGCAATCTTCAACTAAATGCAAAATTAAAAATTTATACTGATCAATAAATGATGTGACAGTTGTGGTTATTCTCTATGTTGAGTTGTATTTCCATATATCTGTGTCCCGCTTAGGCTCCTTGAGTGCAGAGACACAGAAGACATAAGATATATAGGACAAGAGGATGGCCTGCCTGTCTTGCTGTCCTCCTTCTTTCCCTCTTTCTTTCCCCACTGTGTCACACTGAGCCCTGTGGGTTCATACCCATTTGGGAGTATGAGTGACAGTCTCTAGAGGGGCTCCAGAGGTGTCTTGACATAGCCTCCTCCAGCCTTTGGGGACATTGCCACTAAGAGAGCATGAGAGAGCACTGTAGATGATGCTTGCCTCCCTCACCTTGTGCATTGAATTCCCTGCCTCAGAAGAAAAGAGAACCTTTCAGTCTTGTGTTTATTGTGGCCCTTCATGAGTCTTTTACTCACTGTATCTTTCCATTTCATCATGGCAGCATTAAGAAGCATTACTCTTAGCTTGAGATAATTGAAGAAGAAGGGTGGTAAGGAAATTGCACTTTTTCCTCAAGAATACAAACAAAACGAGGGGACCTGCTTCACTTGCTCAGTGCCACAATCAAGCACAGCGCCCATGAATTTGCAGTTGAAAATTGTGTTCATGCTGCCTGTGTGAGGTTTGAAATCCAAAGGAAGAAAGTGGGCTTTGGATAAGGCTTTAATACCCCATTTTTGAAATTTGTGTGTTTTGTACAGTGTATGGCATACCTGCCTTGCTGCAATGGGAAACAATAAAGTTTTCCGATTAACAGTCAGCTGGTTTTGAATTCTATTATGAAGATAATTTATAGGGTTGTAAGTGTTTTGCAACTGCTTCCAGGAATGAAATGCATATGATTTATGTATCTGAAAGGGGGGGAAAAAAAAGGGAACTGTCTGATCCTTCCCTCAGAACAGCATATCGTTCTGAGAAGTAACTGTTTGAGGTTAATTTAGATCACATCAATCTGTATTACTTGACCTTTTCAGAATAAACAGAACCAAAAAGTGACTACACAAAAAAGTCAATCTTAAAGCCAATTACACTAATAGCATCTGATGTGTAAATGGGTGTTTATTATTAAAAAATAAAAAATAAAATCTCTGCAATAAAGCTGAGGGGCATTTAAAGACAGAAGTTGTCTAATTGTAGCATATCCAGTAATGAAATCACAGTCAGCCTAGTCGCTGATTAAGGTTAATTTGAATCACATCAATGTGGATTAAGTTGGCCTTTGCAGAATGAACAACACCTTTGTGCCAACATGATCAATTAGTCCCCTTAACTTCATACGTCTGCTTGGAAAGGTTAGATTTATTAGTTATCAGGATAACCACATAGAGATTAAAATCTCAGTTTTCTTCGCTTTTTTTTTTTTTTTTTTTTTCCCCCAGCACAGCCTAAGGAAAAAGAAAAGATAATATGAAACTTTAAAAATCACACTTTGCTTAATGTTTTATCCAATAGGCTTGAAAAGTCATGTTTATTTTAACATTAGATAAAAGGCCAGAGACTGGACATAAAATTGAATTGTGTCAATTCAACCAAGTTCCTTACCCAAAGGAGGGTATACATGTCCAGGCCAGGGGAAGCCAGTTTCCCCAGGAGAATACTGTGAGAGACAGTGCCAAAGGCTTTGCTGAAGTCTAGGTAGACTACATCAACAGCCTTTCCCTCATCTACCAGTCTGGTCACCCAGTCACAGAGGGAAATGAAGTTGGTCAAGCATGACCTGCCCTTCATGATTCCGTGCTGGCTGGGCCTGATAGATACTGATAAGCAAACCAGATAAATGGAGACAGTAGGGTCTGGGAGGTGAGATACTTAACAGGAAGCACTTCTCATCATAACCACTGCAATCACTTTCTAGGGTATTCTTCCTCTCATTTTCAATCACAAAACAATCCTGTTGTAATTAAAACATTACTTACTTGGAAATGAAAAGGAAATGGTTAATTTTACTTCTTCTGGTGCCTTGTGAGTGGCATTTCATCTATTTTTAAGGTATATTTATCATTACTGTCATACCTAGAAGACCAGGATAAAGCATGAATCCTGATCTGCAGGCCTGATGTGCCTGTTCAGTCCAAGGAAATTGCTTGTTATCTTGCAGATATTTACTCTTCACCCTGCCCCTTCCCAGCCATCTGCTCTGCTTCTCTCAGTTGGAACCCAGGCAAACAGCAAGTGTCACTTGTGCCATCAGCTCTCCTCCTACCAGCTGAGAATGCCTGATTGCCCACTGGTGGTTCAGGCATTAAAGGGGGTTGCCAGCAGCTGAACTGGAGATGTGACTTGTAAACTTAATGCCATCTAGAAGAGGCTCATCAAACAGCAGTATATGTCTTGAGAATGAATGTGTTCCATGCATAAACACACATGGAACTGCCTTAAAACGTCAGCAGCTGAATGCTCATTCTGCACATTAAGGCTGGGAATAATGTAATTTATTTATTTTTTAAATTTTTATAAGTGGTATTAAAACCAGTTATATATTCTTACTAGAATCTCAGTATTACCACTGAAATGATACACTAACTTCTAAATGAAGGGGGGCCTGCAACTCAACTCTGTGACAGATTTGCTTTGTAGAGGAGCCTGTCAGACTAATTATCCTTTTAGCTGTGTCACTGTCTGACATATTATAGCAATTGCCTGGAAGAAAAAATAACACCACGTATAATTTGTTGATTATATCCAACTGGATACTTAAGGCAGACATTTTGGAATAAACTGGTATTCTTTCTTCATGTAATTTGGTTTGCTACTGTTGCCTCTCTTCTGTACAGTCCAACAAATACATTCTGTATATGACTCCTCAGGATAGTATTGGGGCATAAACATGGAATCAGCAAAGGACTAAAACATTGTGGCTGTAAAACTGAAATGTGAAGTCAGACAAGCATTATTCACTTGTGCCTGATGGTACTTGAAACACGAAGCACACTGAACAAGTGTCTTTTCAGGCTCACCAAAAAGACAACTAAAAAGGAAAGAACTAAAGCAAGGGAGTAGAGTAAGAAGACAACAAAAACATCCAGGACTGAACTCACTCCAACAAATGTACAGCCTCTTTGACTTTAAGAGAAGAGGTTGTAAATTAATGTCAAACAAGTAATCAAAATGGTTTGTCTTTTTAGTATGTGAATTAACTATTTTTGTAGATTCAATCATATATATGTCACATATAACCTAACAGTTGCATATATTCATATGTCCACATTCTATAAGTCATTCATACTTCAAGAATGCAGTCATTATATCAGTGTTACATAGCAAAAGAAAACCATATATTTTGTAGTGGCTTCACAACAGCCTTTGGTCCCTCCTCGTCTCTTATACCATTTTTTTTTCTGCTGTGAGCAATCTGAGCTGACTTTCAACAGGAGCCTAGTACGACATAAAGGAGATCCTGGAATGTTAACAAAAGGGAGATTCATATGGAACAACTCTGAATACTCTGATTCTTTCTTTATATGTTACACTGGTTAGGCTGTATTTTTAAATGAGGCAAACAGTGGTTGATAAATAAGATACCCGAAAGGCTTTCTAGCTCTTTTGCATATCAGCTTTCTTCTTAGGAAAACATACAAACAAACAAACAACAAAGAAACGAAAACAACTCCCAAAACAACAAAAAAATCCTGTAAGTTATTTTTAATAAGAAAAGGCTCAGGTCTTATAAAGCTTCATACTTAAATTTTGATTTTTTTAATATATTACTTTATGATTGGAAGTTTTTACAGCTTCTTGGAAAATGAAGCAAATACTCAAAAGGGAAAAGAGTGAAAATGTAATGGATAAACATTTGCAGTTGTCACCAGATGATAATAAAAGTTAGAGCACACTGCTCCAATCTGGTGCCAAAGCTTGGGCAGAAAACAGTGCAGTGATGGGTTTCCATAGCAACACGCATCTCCTGCCCCATCCCACATGTGGATCTGAGCACTGTGATTATTAGCTCCTACATTGTGACTACAAAACACAGGAATTTATCACAAGGATGGAGAAAATGCTCAAGAGGCACAAAATTACATGGAAGAAGAATTGTGGCAGTCAGATATTGCTGCATAGCCATCCCTCCCCTCCCTCATCCCCAGCACTCATCTTGAATGCGGGGTTCAGAGTACTTGTGTCATGGGCATCCTGTGGCCACTGCTGCTCAGGCTTTTATTCATCAGGGTTGACTTGAGGTTCTTCCTTCCCCTTCCAAGCTGATGTGGTGTTCCTTGACTTCCATGGAGTGGATAAATGTGCTGGGGCAGAAAACACTGTTTTGCTCAGAGTTTCATGCAGTTTTCAACACAGTATGGCCTTACACTGCAAACAAGGCTGAAGGGCTCCAGAGCTATAATGAAGCCATGTCACCTCCTCCCATGCTATACAGTACTGTAATTTGTAGCAACTTTGAGTTATGGCTGTGCTGCACTTTATCCTCTGCCATTCTTTCTCATTAATATAAGATTTCCAACCCTGTTGTTATCATAGTTGAAGCAATGAATAAAAATACTGTAGTATATTTCATATGTATATCTGTCTATATATTGCTGAGTTGGTTTAAGTAACAGATATTTTATGATTTTCAATAAATATACAGGTTTTCACTTTATTAAAACTGAACACCAAAGACAACCAACCTAAAATCTCTTGTCTGTATGGCATTAAAATGCTTAATCAGCTATTTTCCTTTGATTTTTCTGCGTGACCAATGGATTAATACCTAACAGCTGCCATTAACACACAATTTGGACAGAATTGCTCATGACACTTTGCAACAGTGTCTTTCTGTCATTTTGAACTCCTTGTGACCCACATATGTCTCCTTACTCTTCAGCAGTTGAATCAACAATTACACTATGTTGATGAAGCAAGAGTAGGGAAACACACATATGCATTTGCTTTTAAGCCTCAGAGTTGTCTGAATACAGAAGAAGCCTGTGGCAATTTATACCCTGCTGAAATACAGTTATCTTAACTGATATATGGGGATTACCATAATATTTCCTATTAAGCCTATGTGATTTGCCTTTCATTTCCATAGATAAAAAATGGTAATACATTATCACCAGTGACATTGCAGGCACTGACTTTAGCTATAAAAGTAAAAATCTAGCTGTATACATAAATAATGATAAGATCATTGCTGTTAGGTGCTGCTGATGGAGGTGCTCAGTCTTAGCAGCCCAAGGTTACATTGAGCATATTAAACCTTCTAGAAATTTACTTTAAAGATGCTCCTAGTTGAAAATACCTTAATTAGCACTACCAATTCAAAACTTCACCAGATATCATCATTAGTAATTCTAAGTCAACTAACACCATGAATCAAAATACAGAGACAGCAAACACTATATGGTGTCCCTGTAGCTTTTTTATTCATGCAGAGTGACAAATACATGACATTAAGATGGTGCTCAATCACTGTTCATTTTCCTCTGTTCCTCACCACATAATAGAATGTGTTATGCATTAAGTTCATTATCACTCACCTGGGCTGCTTGTAGGAAGCTTCTTTTTACAGTGTAAAAATACAACATCAGAGACATTACATGACTTAAATAAAGTGTTTTCTAATACACATGATGCTGTGACTATTTTTCTTCCCAAATTGTCACTTAGTTTTTTGTCCCTGCAACTACACTGCAACTTTACTTCCGCTCTCCTATTCCATCCCCTTTACTTGCCTTAGTAATACAATCTCATACCACCTCTGAAGCTGAATTACTTTGTTCATTGAAGAATGAAGATTATAGCTATCTGACATGAATTTTTATTTTTTCAGTCAAATTATGTAAATCCCTCCTTGCATAAACCCAGTCTATTCCCTTGGAATATAAAGCTGTCAAGATTGAGAAAGAAAATAAATAAATAAATAAATAACTCTATTATGGACTCTTAAGGAAGGTAGCCTTTCTAAATTCCTTGAAGATTAATTTTTATAAGGAACAAACCATTCTTTCAAGGAATATTTCCTGTGTTCCTTGCGTACATTTTGAAGTCAATCTGAATGTGTCAGGAAACCTGCCATTCCCATGCAAGCCTTGCTTGTATATCATATTGAAACAGATATTATTCCTGGTTAAAAAGAAACCTTTCTTTTCAGCCAAAGTAATAGATTTTATGCTAAAATGCCACTTGAAGAAATTACTCTGAAGAAATAAATTGGCAAGCAAGGAAATCAGGTGTTTGTATGATACTTGGACTTAAGCAGCAACTTCTGTAGCTAGGATGTGAGAGGGATTATTGGAGTTTGGTGAAAAATTTGAAGTGCAGCCAATGAAAATTGAACAGAATTTTTGTAGTGTCAGACATCTTCCTTGTGTCTGTGTATGTTGGATTGCTTTTATTATATTAGCTTTTGCATATAATTATCTACTGTATTGTGTCAAAATGATGTTACATATTAAATGAAGATAGTGCCAAGGATAGAAACAAAGGAAAGGAATTGCTGTTTTCTAAATGCAGCTTCCACGTCTGCAGAGCAAATTTGAGTACAGGAATTCATCAGCCAAAGGTTTCCCTCCACTGCTTTGCCAAAGTGATATGATGTTATTATCATTCCACTGCTTATCACTGGAACTGCTGATGGGAAGTGTTTAAAGGTGACAGTATAAAAGAACCTAGTATTTGATACAGATACTGCCCAGTATTGTATGGAGAATACCTGAGAATATCGTGGTAGCTGTTGAAACTGAAATATTTAATTTCAAATTACTGGATTTTTAAAAAATATTGAAGATACATTTGGGATGAAATAGACTGTTTGTGTCTTGTGGTATAGCCTATATAATTGCATATGCTTATCTAAGAGATGATGCTTATATTATTCCTTCATCAACAATCTAGCTACCATGAATTTTCTGATGCTTCCAAAGAAGAGCAAGTGATGAATATTCAGCTTAAATTACACAAACAACTATTATTTACTCCAATTTTACTTTCTACCATTCACTTGCTCACACGTTCACTTGCCTTTTGTGCTTATTCATAAAAGAATGGTGATGTAATCACGTACCATTTAACAAGAACACCATACAGCTGCATGACCCTATTTTAAATATGCTACTTCAAATTATTTCAGTTTCATTACTGTTTCCTTCCTTTTGTGAACAGACTAAGCAAAGAGCAATGGAAAGACCTTCAAATTGTGTGAAAACAAACTTGTGTCAACTCAAAACTGAAAGAGAAAAGAGCGTGTGTGCCTGAGCATTTCTGAATGAACAGTGTGGAGATGTCCACTCCCACTGGTTCCAGGACTGGATATCCCAGGGCACACCATGCAGCCATCTGCTGGCATCTCTACATCTGTTTAGTGAGCAGTGTAGCCCTGCTTAGTCAGAGCAGCAAACTGTTCTATGGCAGGCACTGTTGTCTCTATGGAAGTGTCTGTTGTGCCCTGCGGGTGCATCTGCTTGAGTCCCGACCTAGGCAGCAATTTTCCAGTTTGGAGCAGAAATGCTTTTCACAGAGCAGATGCTGTGCTGGTTCTGCTCAGTAGTGTTTTCACTCTGCTTCTAGAGAGCTATTTTGTTGCTTTCCACATCTCTTCCCTGATTTCTTCCCACACAGAGATGTAGTGTAGGAGCAGTTCCTTTCTAGAAAAACATTTATGGAAGCATGAGTTTGCTTCTTCTTTTCTTCATTTTATTTATCCTCTTTGACCTGTCTAATAAATAAACCATGGATAGAATGTGAAATAAAATCAGCCTTTTTCCTTGATAGTTTTATGGAAGTTTTTTTGATAACACTTATTTGATAAAAACTTTTCAGTGCTTTTATAGCACATGAGTGAATGTACACATCTGTCTAATCGAACCATACCTAGTGCACTAAGTGTTTTAAAAGTGATCATCTTACAGAGCTGAATACAACCTTGAACAAAAATATTGGGATGGGAAATAAATTGTCTATTCTCATGTAACAATATATAAAAAATGTGTAAGAATAATATGTGTATATTGAATGTGAAAGTGTATTTAATCATATTGATCCAAGCCTTGCATTCAAGTAAATAATTCTTGTTTAATGAAAGAAATCCTACAGCATGGTAACAATAAATTGTACGAGTTAGAAAATAAACAGAAGTGGTGATTGATGAACAGCCAAACTAGCCCAGGTGGGTTTCCTACTGACTGATGAAGAATCATTTTGTTGAGGAGTGTTACAGGGGTACAACTTAGGTCTGATGCAGAGTAATTGCTCTCCTGCATGGTGCCCTTCTACAGGTGACCCAACAATGGGCTTAGCTTAGCTTCAGCAAGGAATGTGAGCTGATATCAATAAAGTGATGGAAGCCTTTAACACTGTGAAACTTTCTAGAAAGTATCACTGGGCTGATTTTGAGAGCTGTAGTTACTTTAGGAGCTTACAAAATGGCTGCTAATACTAGGCATAAAGGCCTAAAATAAGCAGTGGAATTCATGTCCATCATTTATATTTTATGGAAAACTAGTCTTGCCTAACAAGCTCTGTATTAAAATTGTAGGTTTATTGAAAATGACTGCATTGACTTCTATAATTTGTTGTGTGACTTTATTCAGAAATGCATTCTGCTTAGGAAACTCACCACGCATACTCAGTTATCATAAAACACTTTCAGCAGCAATTTAGATACCTACACCTGCTCACAGGGAAACATCACTGGTTCTATGAGTGATGATGTGAAACACCTGAGAGTTGAGGAGGATTTTTCTGTCAGTGAAAATGGAAGTGGAAAGGATATTGCTAAATGGGAAGTGGGAATTTTATACCTATGTTTGTTTATTTATCTATTTTTTATTTACCTTTTTTGCAAGGTTAACTTAAATTGAGATGTAACAAAAGTAAGAAAAAAGTGAGCACAGCTGGTGACTAATGAGAGTCCAGAGATGTTTTGTTTTGGTGAGGTCACTTCCCAAGATGATGACTTACACCTGCTCTCTGTTGCAGAATGCTGACTTGTGGGGCTCCTGGTGTGGATAGGAAGGCAGTATCTGGTGCTGTATGTGAAGATATGACTGAGCAGAAAATTGAAGGTATGCTTGATAGATGTATGTTTTAAATCAGCTTTGAAATAATGTTCAAGTTATGCAAGATAATTTGTTTTGTGGCTCCTAGATGCAGGTAAAAGTACTCTTTGGGGCAGGTAGTGTCTGTTCTAGAGTTCTATGGATTTGATTGAGTATAGCTTCTTGTGTTAGAAGTGAAAGCAAGGAACTGTCTTGTATGTCTGCAAGTATCTTTGTTATGTTTTAGTTACAGCCTCTTACTGATCTTATGTTGCTCTAAATTTTAAAATATGGCATACGTGTATTGACTGGCCTTATTTTTATGGGATGGAAGTACTTGGCTGGCTTGAGAGATTTTGTTCTTGTGCTATTTTTCTAAACTTGCTCTCTATTCAACCCAGTAGCAAATAAAGACTTGAGAATTTTCTAGTATTATGCATCAACTTAGCTTCTTGAATAATTACTTTTTGTGGCTTAAAACCTATAAATCTATTCTTCATAGGATATAGACCTAATTCTGCAACCAAAATAATATTACATGCTATTGTAATTTTTTGCACAACATTTATCAGACTTGAGGAGGCTTCCAATATCCACCTCAAGACTTCAGCTGTATCACTGTAAAAGTTTGCCAGAAATGTGAAAGATCTCTTTGAAGTTTTCATTCTTTTTGTTCGTGGACTATAATTGGAGGTGACTGGGGATGAAAGAGGGGGAGTCGTAAGGCCACAATGCAATGGGAAATGAGTCCAGTAGGTGTGTAGTCAACCCTTTTGTACATATTGCTACTCTTCTAAAGGGAGGACCACAACTTATGAAAATAGTGGAATGTAGTAACAATGCAATATTTTACTTTCTCCACAGTGAAGATATAAAAGCAGGAGACAAAGCTGGGTGTCTGGCTTGTGTGGTTTATAATTGGTTAGAAAACAGAAATCACTTCATTAATGCAATCTAGTTCATGATAAGGATTTTTTTGGTCCTTCTTAAACTAGAAGAAGGGAATGCTACAGGTTAAAGCTGCTTTTGGTACAATTTTTTAACAATAAAAATTGCTGTTAATGATATAAACTCTCTGCACCTTTCTGTAGGGATCCTTACCAGAAGGATATTTTAATTGCTGCCTAACTAGATTTTTACAGAAGCAGAATCTCATCCATTCTGCTAAGAAATTCAAATGTATGATTTCAAAGGGTCTCATGAGTATTTTTGCACATACATAGTAAGTCATCTTAGTGTGCTTCAGAAATCAGGACCTTAAAATGTACGTCTTGTACTACTTTAGTTTAATGGGCTGTCAACTGTCCAGGCAGATCCAGTACAAAGTTAGACATGTCTTTAATCTTCAAAGAACACAACGAAAAAAGTGAATATATTTAGTTATTAGCTAGGAGGTACAAAACAACTGAGGAGCAAAACAGTTCTTTTTTATTCTGACTTGAATTAGGAAGTTGAGATTTTAGCTGTCCATGTGTGTAAAACATCTTCATAGTTATTGAGGGTTTTTCTGAAGAGTTAGTGCTCATTTGTCTCTGTTTAGTAAACAGTCATAAATTTAATGCTTGCTCAGTCTTTTAAATTCCCTACATTTAAATAAGGTGCTCATATACCTTTTGATGCTTTGTAACATAAAAGTGTGTGTGTGTGGGAGGGAATGGTGCACCTGAATTGAATAAAGTGTAAGTTTCTGAGAGCAAGACTGGGTTTCCTTTTTCTATAAAGAATTGTATCAATAGGAGATTCATATGCACAAATTATTGTCAGTTATTTTAAACATGTATCTTTTATTTCATGCTTGCAATTAGAAATATGTGACCTTTACTTTCCTTTAAGTTCACAAGCTGCTTAGTAGTCTCAAAGCCCAGATCTCTGAAGTTATTAAAGGTTATTACATCCATAGGTGTTGATAGCTTTTAGTATGCAAATGTTCTGTTGCTTACACGTGGGCAGCTATTGTATAGGAGCTAAAAATTCTTACTCCTTGGCTTTCAGAACAGCTATTTATCACTAGCAGTAATCCTCAGGAACAGGATTGTCTTAAGTTGTTATTGTGGGACAATTAGTCAAGTACATGACATGCTTTGCTCCTCTCAGATACAGGGTAATATCTGGGAGGAGAAGATCATATTTGTACAACTCTGACATTTTCTAGAAGCAAAGTACCTGGTTAATGTAAAAATTATTTTCATCACTTCACCCAGACTAGCTCTTTATTTCCTTTAGAGGTTCTCAAGAGATAGACCTAAAGAACAGCTGCTCTGAGCACTGGTGTAGTTGGCATGTGTATGATGAATGAATTCAGTTTTATGGCCAAATTGCTTATCCAGACATGAAGGAAATAAAGCTTGTTTATTCTCCTTTCCCTTTTCCTTTCTAGCCTATTTCTGCTATTCAAACTTTAATTTACCCTTTGCATTAAATTATTCACTTGGAGACGTTTTGTATGTTGTGTTATTTTTAAGATCTTAAGATTTTTTTTTTGGGGGGGGGGAAAGGTTTAAAGGAGGAAGAATGTCATGCAGTGTTCTATTTTAGTTAGAATTCTGTGTTATGGCGCCAATATGTAGACCCCTAAATTAAAACTACTCTTACGTTATCAAATTAGCTGAATAAATTAAAAATTCAAACTTCTTGGAGAAGAGGAAGACTAACACATACTAATTTACACTGGAGTTATTAGTTTCCATCATGTAAATGTGTATTTACCGTCCAGTATGTCATACTTTAGAATAATATAGTAATGCTAAACTTCTAAACCCTACTTTGGTCTAAAGTAGTAGCAGTGGTCTTTTTGTTGAGGAACTAATTACATTTAAGACAGTTAACACTGTTGTCTGTAACTACTAGAAGCTTGAGAAACATCAGTCAATTGTGTGATCTAAGTGCTGTAGCACCTCTCCTATGAAGATAGGCCAAAGGAATTGGGTTTGTTCAGCGTGGAGAAGAGAAGGCTATGGGAAGACATCATTCCATCTTCCAATATTTAAGGGGAGTTTATAAACGTGAGGGAATTCAACTTTTCATATGGGCAGATGGTGATAGGACAGGGGGAAATGATTTTAACCTAAAGGAAGGGAGGCTTAAATTAGATGTCCCGGAGTTCTTTTTACTGAGGGAATGGTGAGGTGTTGGAAGAGATTACCGGGAGAAGTTGTGAATGCCCCATCCCTGAAGGTGTTTAAGGCCAGGTTGTGTGGGACCCTAGGCAGCCTGATCTAGTACTTGATCTAGCAGCTGGCAACCAGCATTGGGGTTGGAAGCTGAGGATCCTTGAGGTCCCTTCCAATCTAAGACATTCTCTGGTGGTCATTGGACATCATGATTAGCTACATAGAAATAATTTTAGCAGAACTGCTGAAAAGTCTTTAATGCTTGTGCACTTTCTGCCTTTCTTTAAAATGAGTGAGTACTCCTGTGTGTTTGAGCAGAGATGTTTGAACTGCAGTCAAATCACTTTCTGGAGAAGTATAGAAGAGTTTAAGCACTAAGAAGATAAGATGTTGTTGCTGAGATTAAATTACTCCAAGTCAATCTGATTTCCTTCTATGCCTGAGTAATGAGCCCTGCAGTCCAAAGAGAAGCTGTAAAGGTTAGAATAGTTACGTGATATTCTCATAAGCAAATTAGGGAAACTAATTCTAGGTGAGTGCAAAACTAATTAGAAAAAGCACTTGGAGTATTTATCTGTCAAACTTGAAGCTGCATAGATTGTGATCTTCATTGGTTCCTTCTGCATTTGGTTCTTTTTTTGGTTTTGTTTTTTTTTTTTTTTGTTTGTTTGGTTTATTTTGTTTTTTGTTGTTTTGTTTTGTTTTTTAGGAACTTGTATAATAGAAAATACATTAAGCCTGCTAAGTTACTAGATAATGCTATTGTAAGAAATATGGCAGGTACACAGGTACAGATAGAAATAGTTGAAGTGAAAGTGTCTTTAAATGAATATCATGTGAAATGACAGCAAGTCTTAAGTTTTGTTCAGCTGAATTTCTGCTGTAAAATGCAAAGAACGTAACAGAGATGGAAATCTTGCATGAAAAAACAACAGGCCATAAGCTGAGCATGAGATTTTTGATAAATGTCCTTGATAAATGGATGGGTGCCATCCATCTCTCAAGTAATCCTTCTCTGTTTAGCACTGGCAAGCCTTTATGCAGAACAGTTTATGCAGATCTGGGTAACAAATGTTGGGTTCATTCTCTCTATTTAGGCCACTCACTGCTTACTCTCTCCTTCCTTATCTCTCCTTTTCTCATACCTACTGGTATCTGAAATCTGTAAGTATGCTGAGGCTATAGGAAGTGAGATGCAGGTGACAAAAGTTGTGAGAAATGCTCTCTTTTGAAGAACTTCTTACTGCAGATAGGATAACTATTATGGGCGAGCTTAGTGATATAAGTTTTTTGGTTGTTTTTGTTTTTTAATGAATTAGGTAGCAGAACGCTGTCTTAAAAGATCATGGAATGTTATTTGTTCAGAGTACTTGATTAAAAAAAAAAACAGGCAGTGGCTTAGATTTGTTTTCACTTTTTTTTTTTTTTTTTTTTTTTTTACTGATTTTGAGCATTTCCTATTCCCCTTGGCTCTGTTTTCTGTAATCTAATGATGTGCATTTGAGTTTTCATTTAGCTGCTGTCCTTGAAAGTCCCTGAGACTGAAGCCACACTGCACAAGCTAATTGGTGGGCTGATCCTTGATCAGCCTCAAGTACAGCATGATCTTGTGAACACAGAACGATTTTGTTAGAATACTTGCTATTAATAATGCCTTTTGCACTAAAGATTTTTTTTATTTTTATTTTTTTTAAAGGGCAAAGAAAGACTATCCTGTAATTTGGCTACTGCTGAGACAGTTGATATTCATCTTTATTCAGTTTTAAGTGTTTCAATAATTGTTTAAAGTGTGCTGTGTATATATATTTCTATATTAAGCTTTTCAGCTAGCCTTTGAACAGATATATTCTCCAGTGAACATTGCCTGTATTAGATCAGGTGTCAAACAAAGCATAACCTGTCTGGATCTGCTCATTCAGCTCCTCTCCTGGTCTGTGTGGCTGTGATACTTTATATGTAATACCTATGCCCCATCTAATGTTAGGTTTATAGTTGCACAACATCCAGTGATTAGACTTCTGTAAAAACTGATGCAGAAATAATTGAAAGATGAAAATTGGGTTTTGCATCTGTGTTGGGAGGCTTTCTAGGAAACTAGAATTGCAAGAAATGGGGTAGTGAATGAGAGGAAAAAATGTGCCAGTATGAAGAGAGGCATAAAGGATAGTTTTCCTTTTTAGACTTCTGTTCAATGCAGCTCTGCTTTCTTTTGCTTACATTCAGTATCAGTGGCTTTTCCCGTTAAATTAATGTGATATATCTGGTTTAGTGAACAGCAAATCTTAAGCATTTCAAATGTGAAGTTTAGGGCAGAACAGTCTAGATCATCACTGGAAACTAGTGCAAATCCATTAATATGAGAGACAATACTAATTTACATAAGCCATGCTTCTGACCTTTTGTTCTTGTGAAACTTCAGAACAATTTGCAATTTAATATGTAGTTGTTTTTCAAACCAATTTAATTTTAAATGTTTCTGTGATAAAGATAACTTTGCTTTTAACTGTCATGAAAGTCCAAACTAAAGCAAAGTGTAACATAATCAAAATGCATCAAAAATGCAGCTCGTTTATTAGGTAAATTCTGACTTATCGGGTGTCCTTGAGTTTCTGAGTTCTCTCTGATCTTGCATTAAAAATTCTCCTTGTGCTTCCTCCAACACTCATTATCACTCATTAAGAACTGAGATTTAAAAATTAGAAGTAAACGCTAGACTTTTTTTATTTTATTTTTTAAAGAAGCTGAGTTTTCCTCTTACAAATCATCAAACTCAATTCAAGCTTTGAAAGAGGGCAGCTATGAATGGACATAATAGATATGGCAAATGACTTTTGCATTCAAAAACATGAACGAAAAAACTGACTTCTTAAATTGTTTTTGTGGGTTCCTCTCATCCTGAACAACAAAAAAGTCGATCTGATCTTTTGAGCTCTGTTATTTAAGAATAAATACAGTAAGTCTAAAGATCCCATGAAAACAAAAACAGAATGGTTTTACTTTTTTAGTAAAATACTTTTAACTGAAAGTATGCATAAAAAGGTGTTTAAATTATCTGACTGAAAATCCTTAGACATTGGTAAATGAGCCGTGGATATCAGGATTGTGTTTCTGTTGATATGACAGCTTCTTTGCACATGCTACCAACAGTCATATGCTGAAAAGTGCAGGTTTCTTCTACTCCTTCAGTTAGGTGTCAGTAATAGTAATAATTTCTTTGTGTTTGCCTAAAAGTAATTTCGGAGTTGAATTTCCATTTGGGGATGAAATGTATTTCTGTCTCTGTGATGAAGATGTGGAGCTTCAATAACTGACCATGTTAGTATTTTTATTCTAGAGCTGTGGGTAGTGCCTTGCCTGCTTCTCCCCTCAGAATAAGCTTGTTCACGTTACTGTTCAGTACACTGTGTAGTATCAGTCCACTATGAAGACCTTCCCTAAAGCACTGCACTAACCTTGCTGATGTTGCCTTGGGACACAATATTGGTAGATGCTGGAGAGTTGGCTCTACAGCCCAGTCTGATGTCTGACAGCTGGGGACGGTGTCTGAATTCAATTTCAATGTCTGTATTCATCGTTGTTATATAAAGCATATTTTCATATTTCTGTTTTCAGTAAGTCTGCTGTATACCTCATATTCCCTAACGAATATATTTCAATAAGCAGGACTTAATAAATAATTAAATTTTATACTCTGAGAATTATATTAATGAGATAGGGCAGAATCTTTTCCTCTGTGAGGAGACTGGGTAGTTTATTTTTTGAGCACCTGTCGTAAGTGCTTGAAAAATCTTTATTTATAGATGGATCTCCATAAGAAATGGAATTTCCCAGGCATGTGTCCATTTAGTTATGTATTGTGACAATTTGAGTGCTTTCTACAGGATGTTTTTGCTGACTTGATTTTCCAGGATATGTTTCTGTTTGCAGTTGGTGCCCCTGTACTATTCACAAACATTAATATTGCTTGAATCAGGAACAGGATGGGGGCTTACACTGATGAAAATACATCAGAATACATAATACTTGTAGAGATTAGAGGGATTTAAAAATAAGAAAGAAATCAAAGGTAGAAGAATAGAATGATATCCTGTATCCCATCAGTGACCTGAAAAAAATTATTTAGGACAAACTGAACCTAAATAGATATTATTATATTGAGAATGAAAAGGGGAGAGATAGAAAGTAACTGCTATCTGAAAAACCTGGAAATAAACATCTGTTTTAGAGAGGTTGTCATCTGTTTCACAAGCAACTCCGAGTAAATTTTTCCTGCAGAAATACTTTAAAATATGTGTGTATTGTCTGAGACTCGTTTTAATGTACTCTAAGATTCTTATCTTTCCATAGAAGAATTATGAAAATGCTGACTTCACATTTCCTCTTGCCCCCTCTGCACATCAACCACACTCACTCAGTAATTGAATAAAAGCCTGTTTGGGATGGATAGCCACTTCAATTGCAGGATCAGTAGTTTAGAATGAGCTAGATGGGTTTTAATTGTTAGGAAAGCCAACAGATCAGGCCATCTTGTTTAAATGGCAGCTGTGTGCTGGTACTTACACGTTACTTGACAACGCAAGAAAATGCAGTCTAGATGGAGAGCTATTTTTATTGCTACCTTCTGTATGTAGAGGTCAAACTGTGGATGAGCATTTGCATAGATGACTTTGTTCCATCTCCTAGGATGTTAGCCTTTGGTGCTGACTCTGTAATTTGTGCTCTCCGTGGATTAACTGGGCTGATGAAGAAAACTTTTACTTCCATTTATCGACACTTTGTGTGCTTGTACCAAATAGTTTGTCTTATGGCTTGACCCTAAGCTGCCTCCTTCTTCTCAAGATCTTAGATAAAACTTTACTGTGCCAATCCTCTTCTTTTCTTATCTTTTTACACTTGCAGACCACTTTAAATGATCAAGTGCCTACCTATTTTTCTTTACTACTTGGAAGGAAAAAAACCCAAACCTCAGAAACACAGGAAAAGATAAATTCCAATCTAATTCTATAACTGTTCTACAAATGATCTTTGTTGCTTTTCTACATCTTGTTAGCTTCCTATGAAGTATTTGTACCATTAATGTGGAATCACAGAATAGCTACTTCCAAGGCATGCTAACTGATCTTGCTGCCATTTTTTAGGCGGAGGAGGGAAGCTCAAGGTTCTGGTAACATACCAAGGGACTGAATATCCTGTTCATACTCCAGATGGTCCCCTTCATATTCAGGTTCTGGCAAAGGAGCTGTTCTTTTTTGAGGAAGCCTAGCAGGACTGACTGCTGGGGGCACTTGGATTCTCTCCCTACAGGCATGCACTTGTATAGCTCTTTCTGTTCAACATCTGTAGTTGGGTGTGCAGGTGACACTCTGCAAAATGGACCCTCTATATGGCTAAAACTATCTGTGTCTGAAGGCAAGTTCTCCGATTGTACAGCAGTACAGAGGAAGCTGGAAACTTGATGAAATACTTTTGTTGGTCCTGCCTAAGTTTTTAAATCATAATAATGAATAGGTGGTAATGTCTAATAGTACATACAACTGTAATATAACAGGGTCATTGACAGATATAATTGCTATTAGGCTATAAGCTGTCAATGTGCAACTACATCCTGGCTCTGTAATTTCACTGCAGGGCTCTCATTCAGACCATTCAGCAAAAATGTATCCTCTCCATCTACCTTTTGTGTAGAAAGTTTCAAGTATCAACTTCCTGTAGAGACTGAGTTTACTAGGAGCAGTACCCTCCCCCCTGCCATAAGTTTTTACTTTTGTTGTAAGCTTGAATATCTTTCAATCTTAGCGTATTTCACCCTTTTTTAAGAGTTAATAGTTTCTTAATGGCCATATGGTCAACCAAGAATTCAGTAACGACAAGCTGCCAGTTTCATTCCAAAATGAGTTTCTCTAAGAATGGCCTGCTCTGAAAATGTGACACAGATAAGTAACAGTTCTGGGATGCATGTGGCCCTTTGTCTGTCTCCTTGCCTGCTGTTGGTTGATTTTTAAAACTAAATTCAGTCTCTGGTAAATATAAAAGTGAAATTAAAGACTAAGGGAGTATAGATAACCAAATTTTATAGCACAAGGGCTCTCAGCTTTGAAACTTTTAGAATCTATGACAAGATTATTTTTTTCCCTTCTGAGCATTATGTGTTTTGTTTTGCCTTAATGGGTTATTTTTGGCAAGATGATACATGGAAAGTGGAGTGTGTTTAAACTGGGAAAAATTTAGTAAGAACTGCCATCCTGAAGTGGTGGAAAAAACACATAATACAGAAATGTGTGTGTATTTAAAGAAGCCTTTTCCTTCCCTGATTTAAAAAAAAAAAAAAAAAAAAAAAAAAAAAAAGGAAAAAAAAAAGTCTTAATTGTGAAATCTAGTATCTGCAATTTCATCTTGATCTCTGATTTTATACAAGTTATGAATTTTTCTTGAGAGAAGTCATTTTTTTCAGGAAATTCCAAGCTAGTCCCAGGGTTATATCTTGATTATAAGCAAACATAACATTCATCTTCATTTTTCCCACTTTTTGTTAATAGGTACTTTCTGTATGTTTTGAGTGTTAGACTTGTCTCAAATGTCATTCAAGGTATTATTCTCATGTATAACTATTTTCTGCATCTCCTTCAGTAATTCCAGTCTATTCCCTTTTACCACATACTGCCTGCTAGCACTTACAATATATTCAGTTCATGTAAGTTTACCAGTGCAGAGATTATTTGAGTGAGAATGCTCAAGTGAGTAGCTTAATTTTGACTTGCACTACCAGCAACAGTAGAAAATGAATTTCTCAGTGAATGCTTTGTTTTATTTCCTTGCTATGGAAATCTTTCTAGTTTTAAATGAGCACTATGACTAAAATAATTAATCAGTGTTGTTATGTGGCTCAACTTGGAAAATGTTCTCTATGCTTTAGCTTTCAAGTGATATTTCTTGTGCTTTCTTTTGTCTGCATTAATTACATGGTAGCATTTTATCTAATCAGAGAACTTCTGTAAAATTGTTCTGTCAGAATGTGAACATTCAAAACTCAACAACAGATGCATTGACCAGCTAAACTGAACTAATTTAAGGAAGCAGTGTTATGGATGGTATACTTGGGCTTCAGAAAGGATAGTCTTTCATTTTTATTTTATTTTTTTTTCTTTCCCTTTCTCTCCTGAGGAAGTCCACAAGAAAACTGTAGATAATGTAGCTGCTGGGATGTGATGCCACTTGTTTTTCCCACTCAGAGATCTCCAGGGAGAGATGAGCCTTGTATGCTGTGTGTGTGGGGGGGGGAGGGGAGGAATGCATGAACCCAGTATTCTCTATTCACACCTCTGGCATTTGCTTCTTTACTACTCCTGTCATTTTTTTTGTGTGTGTCGTTTTCTTGGTGATGTGGGTTTCTTTAGCTTGCTTTTGGTAGACCTAAATAAACAATGTACTTATGGACTTCCTTTTAAGAAAAAAGAAATATTAAATTCTCTTATCCCTTTAAATGACATTTATTGTCATCATCCTTTGAAATTAACAACCAAAATATAAATGGAAGTGGTAGCATTCAATGTTAAATTGTCAAAATCATACTTGTGCTCTGTTCTTCAAAGAATAACTACCAATTGATAATTACATTTGGTTATGGTTTTAGAGGTCAAAATGTGGCAGACAGCTATCTCTGTAACACATGTGGGACTGGAGTTGCTCAGACACAGATCATCTAACACTGTGTTCTGTGCCTGAATTGTCAAAAGAAGATCTTGTTTAAAAATGTTGTAGTTGTGATGGAAATAGTAGAGTACTTCCAAGGTTTCAGAATATGTTTCCATGCTGCACTTAAAAATGTGGTTTGTATTGTCATATGAAAAAATAGTCTGCTAGAAAGAAACAGTAATTTTTATCTTTTGCCTCTGCCAATTAGCAATCATTGGGGTCACATGGATATAACAGTTCATAGTACATACTGGAAGGAAAGAGGAGCGTATGGGAAATAAACAGCATAGTTCCATAATTTACAAGTTGTTTGTTTGTTTCTGCCGTGACCAGCTGAACACTAAATAAAAGTTGGGGGTGGGGGAAAGTAACTTCTGGATATCTCATGACACTTGGGAAGAAGTTCTTATGGATCTTGCCTCGAGAGTAGCTTCTGGCAGTTATAGTGAAATAAGTGTGGATAGCAAATGCTGTTCCTGATTTATCAGGCAGATCTTGTTAATATGGTAGTCAGCACCTGATTGCTCCCAGTGTTAAGGCTGTTTTTATAATAAAGGCAAATTTTACCTAATTCAAGAAATTACAACGTAGTTTGAAAATGATGAATATTCCTGCTGTATGATCTCTTGAAAATAATCCACAGTTCTTGCAGTTCTTCCTTCTCTAAGTTTCTACTTTGGTCTTCCAGGAGGCTTAATTAATTTTATAATCTGTAGTCCAGGAAGTAATGAAATAAGTTGTCTCTTTCATTCTTCAAAAAATAAAGTAACTAACTGTTGGTAAGATTAAGTTACAGCAATGATTGAACAGTGAAAAAGTTTTTCTTTCTCTTAGAACTATATAGTTATGGTAGTTCTTGCTTCCATTTTCCCCAACATCCTCTTTCATTTATTTTAGAGTCCTTTTAAATAGAAACCCTGAAGAACTGCCAAGTTGGCTACAATTGTAAGTGATGACTAAAGATAACTAGGTTATGATCTTGGCTGAGATAAACTGGAAACTGTACTAGCATCTTCTGACTACCTACTGCTTAGTGGTTTTTGAATTACTTAAGAAAAAAAAAAACACAGCTTTATTTTGTATGCAAGAAAATGACTAAGATGGGAATGCATCACAGGCAAACCCCGTGTGCTGTTCTTATTCAAATATATGAAGATCATTATAAGAAGAAGAAAGCCCTGTTTTCTCAAGTAAATAATAATTCAGAAATCAATACATAAAAAGTGAATTTTAAAAACAACATATATTCAAAATTAAGTCATTCTTAGCAAATAATTTTTAATATAATACTTTATATTTCCTCATATGCATTTGGTAATACACTAGTGAGCTCCGTGACATGGAAATAAGGATGAATTTTCAATCCCTTTTTATGTAGCAACAAAGTTACCCAAATGTAATAGATTCATAAAACTGTTCAAGCAGTCCTAAGTGGATCTGGCAAAAGGAGGTGGAGTAACTTGGATACTAAGGTGGTTACTAGAAAGCACGAGGGCTGCTTTGAAAATAATACCTCCTATTTCATTATATTGGCCCATGGTGTATGAGGTAGATGTTGGTGATATGGTAGTAGAATTTGAACCTTTCCATCATTATTCTGTTAAATTTTGTTGCTGCATGAAGGATAGCAGAAGAGCAGCAATCTGACAAACTGACCTCTGACATGAACTGTGGGGTGATATTAAACTCCTCCATGTGGGAAAACATACCCATTGACATTCATGATGCCTGACTGAATGCAAACAGTGGATATTAGAACAGTGAGGGGTAGGTGGTGTGTTTCAACAGTGGTAACAGTAATGTGAATAACAAGACGTGTTCTGTCTGGCTATGCACAGCTGTCAGACCATTAAAGGAAGAGTATCTTGATGAGCTCATCTATGTGAATTGGTGGATTATGGCCAGGGAGCTATGTATGAAGCTGTATATTGCTTTCAGCGTGTTGGAGGTGATGGTGACAATATTGCAATATAACAAAACTTGCACCAGGTGGGTCCTGCAAATGCTCATTAATAGCAGAAAGGACCCCATATGTAAGTTTTTTCAGGATCTGCTGAACAAATACGAGGGTGGAGTTTCCTGGGTTGCATCATTACCAGTGATTATATCTGGTTTCACCTGTCCAAGCCAGAGTCAGAATGGCAGTCCATAGTGATGACATGTGAATTCACCGTGGAAGTTCCAGGTGCAGCCCTCAGTGGATAAAGTGATGTGCACTGTCCTTTGAGATAGGAAAAAAATGATTGTTTTGGATTGCCTGGAACTTCAACAAAGCATCAATTCTGACTGTAGCATTGCAGTACTAATGAGCTGAAGTCTTGAACTTCCAGAGTCAGGCTGGAGAAGACAGCTTTTATATAACAATGTGATAAATATCAGGTCACATACCAGTTTGAAGACCATGAAGCGCGTTGCCAATCTTGTCTGGAATGTCCTACCACACCCACAGTAGAATCTGGATTTGGTACCTTCCAACTTCAATTTGTTTAGGCTAAAGAAAGATGGACTGTGTTGACAACATTCTCTTACCAGCAGTGCTGTCATAGCAGCTGTGTAACAATTGGTCACCTTCTCTGGTGCAGATTATTGCAAGTGTGGCATGCAGGCTCTTGTTGATTGCTAGTGAAAGTGCACAGCTAATAGCAGTGACTGTGTTGAAAAACAGTGTTTTGTAGCTGAGAATTTTCTCAATTAAATAATGTAATTGTGCTCTTTGTATCTGTTGTAGCTTTCATTAAAATAAATAGGAGGGGTTACTTCAGGAGTAACATCATAGAGTCTCCAGGGTTGAAAAAGACCTCAATGATCATCCAGTCCAATCATTAACCTATCACCAATATTTCCTTACTTAACCAAATCCCTTAGTATACCATTTAAACATTTCTTGAATGTTGATAGAGATGGTGATTCAACCACCTCCCTGGGCAGCCCGTTCTAGCAACTGACTTCATATAAAACTAAGTTCTGTTCTGTCACTTACAGTTTGGAACTGTACAAATGTTCCTGATGTAGGGGTATAAAAAGGATAAAGATGATAATGATAATTGATCTCTGTATGCTTCACAAAGAGAGCTGACTAGCAGTGACTGTGCTTTTCTTCAAGAGAATTGGGAAATAGCTTTCCCCCATCCAGGCAATCATGCAGTTTAAGGAAAAATAGGAAAGTATGATACAAAATCCTTTTTGGATTCTAGGAAACCTGTTCAGATACCTGAATACACTCAAGATGTGGTGCTCATGAAATGATCCTTTTCTCCCCTAGAGACTTAAAAAGAAGAAAGCAGTAAATTGCAGGTTCTCCTTAACTGCTTAAGTTTGGGATGCTCCTATTTTTCTATCGTGAAGCAACTTGCTGTTAGAAGACTAAACTTTGATTAAATTGGTCTAATGGCTGTCTCCCAGCACTCTAGACGTTTTACGCCCTAGAATATGTAAGTTCATTCCTTTCAAGAACAAGATAGTCCTACATCACTGCATCATGATTGTGTCCTTTCAGTCAATGTATCATCCTGCTCCCTACCTTTTCCTTCATTAACTCTACCAGTCAAAACTTTACTCATTCCTTTATCTCTGGATTTCTCCTGGGTAGTGTGACTAAACTCTGCTTGCTTGCTCTGCTTACCACCTGCTAGAATAGCCCTGCTCTATCTTATCTTCCATCTGCTCTCTCTTCCCACCATCTGCTGAATAGCAGGATCCTCGTTCTTGATCCTAACCCTCAATTTTGAAGCAGTGCATGTGCCCCCATGGGTCCATGAGCTGGAGAGAGAAAATGCACAATGTGGACGTTTGTTCACTAGGATAAAATATCCATGATAAATGGACAGCTAAGCATTCAAGCTCATTTCTCTCTCCAGGAAGCTAGTGTGACTAATAATTTCAAGCATATTGTGTAGTCAGTGCCTTGGAAGTTTAGTGATTGTATACAGAGTACATTTTCTTTCTTTCTCTGCTGTATATATATATTTATTATTATTATTGTTTTATGATGCAAGTATTGTCATCCGTCCCAGTATATTAGAGCATGCCCAGTTATACTGCACAATTGTGTCTTCTGCAGAGTGGCTGAGGTTGGAATGTACTTCTGGAGATCACCTAATCCAGCCTATTGCTCAGGGTGAAGTTTGCTAAAGTACAGGTGGTTCTGTGCCATTTCTCATCACCTTTTGGTTTGGGTAGTGTCCGGGCAGTTCTTGTTATCAACTAGAGAATGGCTAATGGGCCTAATCCCCATCCTGTTCTCCAGTCTTGCATTACCTTCTTCAGCTGGCTGTGCTTGGGCTATACTCCATGCCCCTGAATCTGCTCTTTAGACCAGGTAGTTCCAAGTTTCCCAGTCTCTTATCATGTCAGATGCTTGAAGTCTGTAACTGTGTTGGTGGCCCACCTTTCTGGTCCCTTATCAGTATGCTTACTTCTATTCCATGCCCCCTGTCCAGCCCTGCCTATCAGTGCAGCCAGTTTTCTGTCCATATGGCCATCCATTTATCTACTTCCTCAGTTTGTCTTTTATGATGTTCTGTATACATTTGAAAAAGACTGATCTGGGCCAAGGCACTGGATTGCGGAGAAAGATAAAGCTCTTTTGTAGGTTTGGAAGGGTAGGGTAAGCAGAGAGGCAAGGGATGCACTGTTCTGGTTCTGGCAGTTGGACTTGAGGGAAAATACAGTCTGTTCCTTAGGTTTATGAAAGTTAGTCATACCACTGAGTATTTTCTTCCTAATATTTAATAGAAACCCAATAAAAAAAAGGAAGTATGAAATTTTGTTTAAACGTTAGTAATCTAGAAAGCATAAATTAAATATTTGGTGTTTTATGACTACATTAAATACCGTTAAATAGCATTGTGCAACAAAAATACAGTCATAAAAATCAATTCTAATATCTCAAGACCAGTATACTTTGAGCTCAGGTTCTGTTAATAGATAAATTTATTGAAGTTAGACCTATTCAGGCCTACCTAAAATGCTGTCATCAGAAGATTATCCTTTATGATTGATACTGGAAGGAAATTTCCTTGCTTGTGTATTGGGTTGCTGAACAGTCACTGTCCATACAGCTTAAGTGGAGTAAGGGTTCATGCAGCTCAAAATGAGTTGTAGTTACTTTTCCTTGGTTTTGTGTGAAGTTGGTGGAAGATAAATTCTACTTTATTTAATAAAGAATAGTGTAGAGCTACAACACATTTTCTATTCAACAAATACTCTGTACAGGATGTGATTAAATTCATCTCTTAAAATCGGAATTACAGCTTTGGGTAACTGAAGTATCTCTGACTTCTCTCATGCTCTGAGGCATTCTTCATAAGCTTTACTCTTTGGGAAGTTCTAGTCTATTTGCAGTCTTTTTACTTAATCCTGATAAATTAATACTGTTAAAGCTTACTACACTTACAACATTCCAAGCTGCAATTTGAATGCATCCTTGTTTTCATATACAATCAATATTGATTTTCTTCACATGCAGTGAAGAGTAACATAATGTAGATCAGAATATTCTGTATTTTACTTACTTGCTGTTCATAGTTACACTCAAAATCCAGTCCATTTAAAAAAACAAAACAAAAACAAAACTGCAAATTTTCCCTTTTTTTTTTTTTTTTTTTCCCATGTTTCCCAGATGTTTGAAGAAACCAAATGATATTTGACCTAAATGTTTGCATCAGTAGGTCTCTCTCCTCTCTCTCTTGCTTGTTCTGTGTTGAGCTTTTTGGTGTTCTCTGTCAAGCTCAGGAAGAAAGCTCCCAGTGACTCAGGGAGAAAGCTCCCAGGGCTCCCAGTGACTCAGTCCTTGACCCATGCAGCCCTCTCTGCTGCTTTACTAATACTTTACTAATTACCCAAACAATATACTTCCCTTACTAGTTTTTCACCAAAATCATTTTTCTTAAACACTTCATAATTTATTTTTTTTTTGTTAATTTTTTTTGTTCCTTGTGATTTTGGTGTGTTTTTTGTTTGTTTGTTTTGTTTTTTCTTGCTGAGTAATTTAAGTGTGAGGTTTGCTGAAGGAACGAAGAAATCTCTTACTTTCGTTTCCTCAAATAGTGGTTTATTTATGTCCTGTGTTGCATACTTTATAATATTGTCATAGAGCACCCTGGACATGATTTTGCTCTTATAAAACTCTCACTTCAGCCATCTAGATTTGCTATTGATAAAGTTGTCTACTCTCTGTATGAGTCTGCAGAAAGCCTCAAACAACTGTTACATATAATATAACTGCAAATTGGCTCTTTCTCAAGTTTTTATAGTGCACTTGTGTTACTTAAAAATCGAGGTGGTATTACATGATTTATTTTAGGGAGCAAGCACTTGAATTTTCTTTCAGTTATACATGATCAAGTACAAGTCATGTAGCAATTAGGTTCATAAACCAAAGTCATAGTTGTATTAATTTTGAAGGGGAAAAAAAACATAGTGGCTATATTAGAGTAGACTACCTTTTAGCTACATGCCCGTTTTGACATATGTGAAGATTGCTTATGAGTCCTATGAAACCACAGAAACAACTTTTTTTTTTTTTGTTAGCATCACTTCAATATGTTTCTTGAGGAAAAATGCTGTATGTAAATAGTTAGATAACAGTCACAGCAGACAGTCTTATTTGTATAGACAGCAAGGTATCATTTAAGTATTTCTTTTTGTTGCAGAAATATGAGAACTGTAAATTTCACACTGGTGAGGGGATGAAAATAAAAACAACATAATAAAGCTGATGAGGCTTGAAACTAACATAAAGTCAGACTTTGTGATTTCTGTATTTCTGAAACTACCACAAATAGATGGTAGAATGAGCTGTTAATGTACTCTAATGAAAAGCAAAGACAAAGCCACATGACTAGAGTTATGCAAAAATCTAGGTGAAAAACCTTTCAGTGTGCCACACTTTCTGTGCCAGAATGTGATTCTTGATGCTGTTTGCTCTCCATTCTATGGATGCCACTGATCAGAGGCAAGGCAAATATTTTATGAACATCAGTGATATTCTTTTTCATGATTGGATTCATAACATGTTTTGTTTAATAAGCAGACCAAACTCCAAAGCAAATGCAGTGAAAAACCTTATTTTCTTCTGGCTATTTTCTGGCTATTTTTTGAAATTTGCTCAGTGTTCTACAAAAGTATTGTTTTATTCAAGTGTTGTTTGTATTCATCAGCAATTATTGTACCTTTTCCCTGAAAGTGAGCAATTAGGTTGTATCCATGATGCTAGTCTCCAATGTATCATCTTTCTGATTGATAGACTTAATTGTAAGTGATCAGCGAATGTCCATTTACCACATGAAGAAAGATAGTTTATGGCTCAATCACTCTCTAAACACATCTTAATTAGGAAGTGACTATTTCTTTTAATTAATACAACTTTTTTGATGGTTTCATGTGTTGATGTTTTTTAAACAGGTAATATGACTTCCAGTATGTAAGGTAAAGCAGCATAAAATGAAAAAAAATATAATATAGGTGTCAGGCTTTTTTCTACCAAACTAAAGTTCACAGTATGAATGTTAAATAATGTAAGCTATTAAAGGATAACACAAAGAAAGGCTTTTTCTTTTAGGCCTGCAAGTGTGTAATCTTACTCCGTAGTGTTTATATATATATATATATATATATATATATATATATATATATATATAATTTATTTTCTGTAAGCATACTTAACAAAATTTAAGACTCAGGTAACGCTTGCACTTGACTGAAGTTACTTTCAGGTTAAAAGTAAGATGTCTAACAGACTGCAGAAGCAGTGATAGACAGGAAGCCACCCTTAAAGGTGTGTGAGGGGCAAAATGGAAATGGGGAATATACTTTCCCATCCTCTTGTGCATATATCCATAGAAAAATTATATGTGAGCATCTGAGCCTGTGCGAAGTGCCCTATCCTTAAGGCTTTCTGAGGAGAAACAGGAAAGTAAGTTTGACCTGCGGCAGTGATAAGTACCTGAACAGACCCTAAGAGTGTGCGTAATGGATAAGATTGCTGCTGAAAAGTTCTGATTATTGGCACAAGAAAAAAGCATTTACTGAAAGTTAAATCTATGCATAAAATTATGGCCACCAACTGACTAATTACAGTAGCTAACATAGTGGAAGCTTAGGTGGAACTACATTTAATGATACTGATTATTATTATTTTCCATTTATTATTTTTTATCTTAGCAGTGTTCTTGTAGGGGTCACATTTCTCTGTTTGGGGCTTATGATTGGGGATATTTGGGAGAACTGATATGATATCATCTTGTCAAAAGTTAGGGTGTCCTTATTTAAAGCTTGTCTTCAGCATAAGTGTTTTCTGCTAGGGTATTGCTTTACTATTAGCTTACAGACTTTATATTCTTCTAAAACAAAAAAAACAAAAAACAACAAAAAAAACCCAAAACAAAAACAAACAAAAAAAAAAAAAAAACAACAAAAAAAGGAAAGAAAGGAAAAAAAAAAAGAAAAAAAAAAAAAGAAAAAAGAAAAAATCTGCCCAGTGACTCTTTTTCCTGTAATTTTAAGATTACTAGCATACGTTCTCTTTCCTAAGGCTAAGTAAATGCACAAAAAAGATAAGAGGCTTCAGTTTTATGTCTAGAAAAAAACAGGAAACAAAAACCCCTCCCAGTGGGGGAATAAGGTATAAAGCTGACCTTATGTAATTTACCTTAAGGTAAGATTGAAAGGCTTTTGTTAGTGGCTGTCTTTCCTTCACACTGCATTCTTTTTACCTTTCCTTGATTTATCTTATGTCTTCATTATCCTGAGGTGAAAGCAGCGAACTTCTCTTCTTCTGATGACAACTCTTTAAAAAGTCTGAATCACTAAGGCCAAGCCCAGAAGCAACTGGAGGCAATTAGGAACACTTTCTTTAAAACTTGTACCCAACCTATACATGCTTAACTTGGGAGATCAGAGAGAAATTTAGCTAGAGGACAGTGGTACTAATAGCTACCAGATCTAACAAACCATAAAGGTGTGCACCAGAGAACTGTGGCAATATTGACTGTGTGTTCATTAAGGACATGAGCTCCAGATGATGAAAGCATTACTCTGCTGGGAGGCATTTTGCTACTTAAAATGGCAGACAAAGTTGCTTTCTGTTTTATTCTGTTGGCTCAAAAAGAAAATAAAAGGAAGTGCAGAACTTGTTGGCCTGAAACTATTCCTGGAATTAAGTTTTCTGCAGTGTTCTACCACTGTCTCTGAAAAAGCTTAATCACCACTTCTTGAGCATGAAACCTACCAGAAACATTAAGATTAATAAGCACTAATGTCACTTCTTTTGTGGTGACTAACAGTCTTGTATATTTAATGTATCTAAAATAAAATTCAGTACAATCATAGCAATGAAAAGCAAATCTTAGCTCTGAATTTTCCCGTTTCTTTTTCACTCTTTTACTTTTTTGCTTGCTTCCATTTAAATTATATTTTCAACAGAGAAATCATGTTTCTTTACCCTTTAATCTTCACACTGTGGTTTGTTTTCTTCTGTGTTTTTTCTTCTTCTTCTTTTTCTTTCTTTCTTTTTCTCCTCTCCACTTAATTGTACTAATTGTGGTTTAATGTCTGTGTGCTTCCATTCTGGCACACTTTTCAACAAAGTGCATCAAATCAATCACTGACCAAATAATTTACCAATAAATCAGGTGGCTTTGAAGTTTGAGTTAATTGATTTAAGTGTCTTCAGTGTTCTTTGTGTCTTTGATCTAAGCTATTCTTTGGAGTTGGGAAGTAGAGTTTTTAGGCTTAAGTGTTAAAGGGCACAGTGAGTGATGGGACTAAGCAAGAACACCATCCTTCCACTTGATATTATTATTATTTTTTTTCTTTTTTTGGCAACATTGTGATTTAGAGCCTGCTGAAAGCCTCAGAAGGAAAATCAGAGAGCACAGGGGTTGTCTACCACTGTTTAAATCCATGTAAGCTTTCCATACGGCTGTCCCAGTTGCAGTTTTGCCAGCTGCAAGCTTTTGGCTCTGCAGTGGCAGTGGCAGGAACTGGTATTCCCTTCACTGGGCAGCACTGTGGTGCTTTTTTCCAGTATGGAGCAGAGGTACCTCATGGAGCTACTGGGTGCCCTGCTGGTTGCATGTCAAGCCCTGACAGCTGTACCTTGACCTTCACACAGTCCTGTTTAATTAAGCACACTGGAATTTTCACTTGCAAAGGTATGGCTAATACTTATGGCTCACACAGTAACCAAAACTTAAAACAATATACACATTTATGTCTAATCACTAAAGGTAGAACTCAAAGATATTGGAGTCAAATAATCATACAATGGTGTGGTTTGGTAGGGGGACCTTAAAGAACATCTAGTTCTAGCCCCTTGGACAGGATTGCCAATGGCCATGTCAGGCTGCCCATCCAACTTGGCCTTGAACATCTCCAGGGATGAGGCATCCAAAGCTTCTCAGGGAAAATTGTTCGGTGCCTCACCATCATCCATGTAAAGATTTTTCCCTTAACATCTAAATCCAATTTCCTTTTTTTTTTTTTTTTTTCTGAAGCAAAGATATAAACAACAGATGCTGACTTTTTGGGTTGGTTTCAAACATTACCACTCTCAATCCTAAAGAGAAGCAGAAAAATCTATTATTTCTATTCCCTGTTTGGCTAGCCAATGAAGACATAACACAGTATTAATAAAGGTATATGTTAAAGCACTGTGACCTGGGGTAAATGGTAGGTAATGTGAGAGCCCAGCTCAAGGAAAAAGGTAACAAATGATTATTTTTTTTTTTTCCTTCAGTAGCAGTGCATATGCATAGGTTGGAAATGAGGCAAAAGATTTTTTCATGAAGAGGCTCCTTTAAGTCATGTTTTTAGCTAACTGTTCTTTGTCAAATTTCCCCACATAAAAGCCAAATGATTTGAACAAATTATTAACTAAATAAATCAGTTCTTAAAGCCATTTTTTCCCCAGTGCTCATAATAGTGCCTAGTTTGTCCACTACAGTCCTTTTTACAAGAGCAGTTGGTTTTGTTAGTTTGTGCTTGAGATTTATTTTAACTGCCCCTAATAGTTTATCATCTTGGACAGCTGTCTGATTCTGTATCTAAAACTGGTCCTTCTACAAATGCTACAATAACACTAAAAGAAGGAGAAAAAAAGTGAGAAGCAAAGGCATAGCAAAGAGCCGACAACAGCACATGTTGCTCATGCTATATGCTTGAGAGGGCCTGAGAGACTTGTGAAAAGCAGAATGGAGATGAGGAAAAACCTAACTTGCTAGCCAGTAGTGTAATTAAGTGCCATTTATCCTTTTTACAATATTTACTTTGGCAGGGTTTCATTAGGGATTTATGACCATCTGTCTTACACATTTATTGTATACATTGCGGATTTTGCAAATTGAAATTGCTTTGAAAAATCTAATAAATTCTTCTGCTGTGTGTATCCCAACACCTGACTTTCCTGAAGGTATCCAAGTTCCATGCAACTGCTTACAGCACTTCACAAAATACTGCCTCAACTTATGTCACCTCAGTGGACAGTCAGCAGAGCCAACAATGTGATAACACTCAATGCCATTCCTGTGTGTCTATTCTAGTGCTATGGATATGGCAGAAAGTTTTCAACTGTTACATAGTCTGACACTTTTAATGTGTTTTTTTCTTTTCTTAGCTTTAAAACATTGTTATTAACCTTCTTTCAACTTAGCTCTCATTATTATTATTATTATCATTATTATCATTATTATTATTTTGTAATGAGTACATTTTATTAAATCACATTAGAAGTACTTGAGCTCTTTTATGTCATTGTCCTTAAAGTGCAAGCAAAGGCACAGCAGTGTTTGCTTTCCTGATGCCTTCCCTGTTGCTCAGTTCCATCTGTGGACTGAGTGATGCAGAATGCCACATCAAGTGTGAAATCCTGCTCTGGTCATCAGTAACTCCTGAAAAGTGTACTCTGAAAAAGAGATGAAAGCTTGCTCAGGAAGGGTAAATCAACATTTTGTGGTGGAAGAACAGTTGCTGTTTTGCTCCTTGGCAGTAGTGTGCAAAGACGCTGAACTCCTTTGACTGGAGCTATGCTTTCTCTGAGCAGTTTCAATATCTATCTACAACCCCGCAGGCATCTGGTGTTTGCCTAGGGCAATATCCCCAAGTACAAGAAAAAGATAGTAGCTGTTATTGTAGACATATCCTCATAAAATGAAGCCCACATACAAATTTTAGTTTTCCAAAACCTTTGAAAGAAAGAGAAAATGATTCATTTTTGCAGAAGTCTTGAAAAAATTCAGGGGCATCTAGGACCTGGTGCTGGCTTCCTGTGAAACTGGCTGACAGTGTGATTCACTACAGGGCTCTGGTGTGATGAACAGCCTTCAGAAAGTAAGTTGAAGATTTGGACACATTTTTGTTCTTGAGTACTGAATTTATTTGTGAACTCTTCATTTTTTGTACTACTTGTAGCAATGGAATGCTTAACTGATGCAGCATTTGAAGAATAGTACAGGTCAACAGTGTGGACGAACAGAAATTAATTGTGATAGCAACAACTTTTGCATTGAAGATCTGTATTGTATAATAACAATAACCAAAATAACAAAAAACGACAACAAAAAACAAACACAAAAAACAAACAAACATACAAACAAACAAACAAAAACACCTGCAAAGGTTAAAAAGACCTAAATTAAACCCATCTCTGATGCAAAGCTCATGATAAGTTACTAGTACCAGAATGACCCTGCTGTGGGAAGGCTGCATTTCTACTCACTCTAAAACTTAACAGTAGTGTTAACTTGTCTCCACTTAAATGAATTTAAATCCATGTGCTACTACTGATTATACAGCATGTGTAAATAAAGTTTTAGCCATTCCACAGTAAATTCGAAGTGGTGCTGTTTTGGGTGGAAGTCTTTACTCTTTCCTGAAATGATTGATATCACCACCACCAATTGCTTGTATTCTTGGCAGCGAATTACAAAGTACTCTCTTTGGTAAATCCTTCACTTGTACCTGAAGCTTTGCCTCCCACACTGCTACCACTGTAGTTTGTTTCCTTATTGACTAGAAGTTTGGTAGCTGGGGACAGAGACCAAAGTCTTTCAGGTTAAAATCTCTCCTTGTAACTCCTTTCAGGGAATAAACAAAAGCCTGTGGAATAAATGTTGGACATTCAGTTGGTATTACTTCAGTCTGGTGCTGCCTATTGTGGTGCTCTATGAGGAAATCCGGTGTTCTTCCTCAGCATCTGGGTGCTCCACAACCTATTACTCATGTTAACTTTTAAGAGTAAGAACTAGTTTATTAACCTGATGTCTTAGCAAACCGTGGCTGTGTTGAAGTCTGTGAGAGCCATGTCTTCGTGTCTGACTGCTGTGCCATATAGTACTTAACGTTCAGCAATGCTAGTTTTTCAGGCTTTGTATTTCTTAAAGCTTGTATCAAGCATATGTTGATTCATTGTATGCTGGCATCTCAGAGAATTTCTTAGCTGCCTTATTATCATTCCTGAGTCCAAATTAAAACTGTCAATTATACATGAAAGATTGGTGAGATCAAAGCCTTCCCTTAGCCTTGCTACTTGTGCATCTGTTTTACCAGTAGAATGGTAAAATTGAACTTCTCTATCAGAATGCTATTTTTCAATTTAATCCTATTGCATTTAATCAAAATTATTATATCTGGAGTTTCATACTATCATACAGTGGGTAATTAAGAATTTTGAGGCTTGTAAGTGCCAAAAGAATTTAAAGAATGTGAAAAAGATACCTTACACAGAGTAAGTGCATGATTCCTTTCATTGTTTGGCAATGTTGTTTAGAGTCAGAAATATAAATCAGATGCTTTCAGAATAAGATAACAAAAGAAGGGATTTTTAAATTAAAAATATTTTATAATTGAAAAATGTGATTGTTGATGACAGGTGAAATTCTGTCCCATATATTACAATGGAATTGTCATTGGGTCCTCCTTTATACTTTTGACATATCTGTTGCAAAAACATTTATTCCTTTCCAAAGTTTCCTACCATTTTCCCCAGGAAACTATGCAGCTAAGCATTTTGCTCAAGCTACATATCTCCATAAGAAATTTGAAATACTCTTTTTAAAACAGCATTTCAGTGAAGTAAATAAGTTCATATGTGCTTTTCTGTTCCAACGTGATTGTGATGAAAAATAAACAACTGTGGGTATTGAAGTGTTCCAACTTTTTAAGGTCAATATTGATACAAGTTGATAGACAGTACAAAAATATCCTCTGGCTACCTTGTCTTTCTAGTGTTGGAAGGGCTCAGTTGTGATGAAGCTCTTGTAAGGAAATACGTAGAATGTAACACTTCGCAAAACATTTCGCGGATTTTAGTGTCAGTTAAATATGTGGAGTAATGTGAGTTTCTTTGGTCTTCAGCTAAAGCTTCTTTGTACAGAGATTTCCTTGATGTAGTGATTTTTATTTATTTATTTATTTATTTGTTCCCTATGGATTTTTTCATTAAGCACGACAGTTTAGATCGTGTTAGCTAGCACTCTAATAAAGGGAACTTCTGGAGTTTTTAGTTCTCTGCTTACTTGAACTGTTGGGGGTAGAGTCAAAAGAGAAGAAAATTTATACGAAGTGTTCTATTTGTCTGTTGCTCAGCTGGATGTTTGTTCTGAAGATTTTAAAACTATGCACAGCCATAAATCTCGTGTAGGGTACAAAAAGGATTCACACTGCTGGCTTCTCTGTCAGTGCTATACGTGTGCAAGACATCTGTCATGTAGTTGCAGTGAGATTTGAATCATCATCATCAATTATTCCCTTCTGAGACACTAAAATTGCTTAACAATTGCAAACTATTTGAGGCTTAGTGCTTTATGTTTGGTATGATTCAGGGAGGCCACTCTAATATCCTTGACATCTTAAGTTCTCTTTCAAATAAGTTGATCCATGCCAGTGCTTAAAAAATAATTAAAAAACAACAACAACAACAACAGCAAAACACAACTAACTTAAGCCATACATACACACGAAAAACCCAGGCTAATTATTTCACCTTGTTAGGTTTAACACGATATTAGCTATAGAAATGACAGCTTTGTACACATCCTGCTTCATTTTGGAAATGCTTTTAATCTTGTTTTTTTTTGTGTGTCTGTGTTAATCTAGAGAAGAAAGAAGGTTTACATAACATCATTTCAAAGCAGAGGCATATCTGTTCTTGTTTCACAGATCTGTAAAGTATAATTGTACATCTGAAACGTTTTCAAGAAGAATGTAATGCACCTCAGCATATACTTATTAAAAATGTACTTTCCAAATTGAATTCTATATTCTAATTAGACTGGTTAAGGAAATAGGTCAATATTCTGACTTCAGCTGAGCCTGTTAAAATTCATAACGTTCTTCTTGTTATGCTGATGTTACTCCACTTGCTTTTGCCAATGTATGTATGTAAGTAGCTTGACTTTTATCAATCTGCCCATTTCGGATGGGAAAAATGAAATTGCAACTGATGTCTTTAAAGCATTTCCATGTTCTGTCTATTTTATTTGGAGGAAAGCATATAAGCACCTGAGAGTGGAATTATATATTTTTTAACTTCTTTTTTTTTTTTTTTTTTTTTTTTTTCTTTCTCCCCCCTCCTCCACCTCACCATCTTATGTCTCGGATTCAGGAGGGAAAAACACTAGGGTTCATGAGAGTCATCTCTTGAGCAGTGACTGTACAGCTTTTTATGCTAGCACCTCAGCCCCAGCCTGCAGGGCTCTCTTGCACTCCTTGCCCTCTAACAGAACAAAAGTGGTTTTTCCTTGTAGGAAACAAGCCTTAAATTCCATAGCCCCATCACTTCTGTAGTACAGGTTATGAATATGTTTCACAGGACTTCTGCTATAACTAGCCTGGTTGGCCTTGTTCTGGGTACTTCTAGCAGAGACTGAAGGAGTGGGTCTTTCCTGTCAGTTTCTTTAATGCAGTAATGACACCAGAAACTATTCGTGAAAAGTGGGAGAGTTGGAACCCGATTCTAGCGGGGTTCACAGTGATTAGGTGCAGTGTAGCCTTCATTCTTCACTTTGAAGGGGAACATGATGACCAGCAAGCTGTTGGTTTTCTTACATGAATCTCATTTTCTTCTTTGTTTTTTATTTTCATTTGTTCCAACCCTGCAATAAACAATCAACCTTACTTTGCAGTTTAGTGACTAGGATAGAGTTCTGGAATGAAGTTAAGTGAATTGTCCTATGTTCCAGTTAAGTGCTCTAATTTTTACAGATTTTGCAATAGGAAATGGGCTTTTTCTCCCCCTTCCTTTCATTTAGCCAGAAATGGTCTTCTCATCTAAACTGGTTCATACATTCCTTCAGGCAATCCAATTTTTATGGGGAAAAAAAAAAAACAACCAACTTTCATCAGAAAATCCCTGACTTCTTGTGTTCCCAGGAGACTCATATCTATTGGATTTCAGTTTCTTTCCCTTTGACACACTGGCTCAAAAAAAAAAAAAAAAAAAAAAAAAACCTTTAGAAAGAAGCAGAAGCGAGCCCACCATTTATCTTTCTCTGCTGCTTTCTGACTTGTAAATGAGTAAAGTTTTTCTTAAGCACTTTTGTGGTAATTATTTTGTAATGATTAAAAACACTCTAGTTCACAGTGTTTCTAGCTCTGAGTCTCTTCCTGTTGATTATTAGGAGATGATAAATGCTAATGATAATATTAGTCAGTCTTGGAATTCTAAATCTTTCCTCCTAATCAATTACTTCATGTTATTCTTTTTAATGTTGTTTTCCAGACATTTTTCTTTTCTCAGACTCAGCAGGAAAGCTTAGTAGTCATAGTCTATATATTTACATTTCAGTATGTCTAGAAGAATCATCAGAAAAAAACCCTTTAAGTTGTAGGAAACAACTAGGAAGTTGATAGCTTAACCACAGGGGTTACTGCCAACAACTTCTTGAACTTAAATCCTTTAAAAAAAGTTTTAGACCATCTTGTGAATTTAATTTTATTCATTTATATATTTTTTAAGATTTATTTTTATTTTTTCTATTGAGTTTGAAATCATGAATATCTACACCCATTTGCTTGGAGTGTATGAGTAGAAATAGGAAAGGCAATGAGCACAGGAGGAAAGTGAGAGTGGAACTGCAGTGATCTCTTCCTGCCAGAGGAGTGTCTGGTGACTTAATTGCTAGGAAAACTTAAAGCTGTTTGAGGTGGCTTCCACTTAACCCAAATCCTTGGACGGTATTACAGTTGAGCATACACTCTTGAGGGTTTTGTAAGGGTTTGTTCATACTTACTTTCTCATTTTTGGTAATGTGGGTTGTGTTTGACCCTCAATTGCTCTACCTTCAGAAAGTAGTCTACCTGTGTAGTCTGAGGTAGACCCTGTGTCAGTGCTTGATCAGTAACTGCTGTAATACTAGTCTGGCAATGAAACGCTGCAGGTTTTCTTTGGCTAAGTGAAAAATGATTAAAATATATTTTGTAAAGCAAATTTATTCTTGTATCCAGCATTATGCAGCCAGTATTACTTCTTCTAATATGATGGCAAACTAATCTTAAATTTAACTTACTATAAATCCTGCTTGGCTTTCAAATCAATTGAAGCAACAAAATAACTGGGAAAGTTTGAATGTCTATGTGTTTGTAAAGAACAACACTTTCTGAGAAATGAAAGTCTTGAGCTTCACAGATAAATTGTAAATACTTCAAGAAGTGTGTGCTAAGAGTGGAAATTCTGTCAGGGTGACATTAATGACACTGGCACAAACTGCGACACATTTTAAATTAACTTTCCTGAATTTACAATGCATGCAAAATGCTGATACAGTTCAGAGAGCCGCCTGTGCCGTGCAGTGAAGGTAAGTATAGCACTGTTTGTCCCAGTGTAAGAGATGTGAGAGGCAGGAAAGCTGTTTACCCTGTGCTTCCACAGCCCTGGGTTGAAGATAACAGGGCAGGAGTAAATCAGAATTATGGAGGTAGAACAGCTCCCTGTTATGCAGAGACCACAGTCTGGCTCTGGCCCTCCTTGTGCCTCGTATGTCTGTTCATGTGCTGCCTAGTCCCCACACTGGCTGCTCTGGAGGTGAGACAGTGGGGCTGCTGATGATTCCATGCCTATTGTGCCCCAGCACAAGGACAGCTGTCAGTGTAGGTAGCTGAGCTGCCCATGAGAATCAGTACCTGACTCCCTGTTTGTGCAAGGCAGTAAAATGAGGGGAACATGAAAGCAGAAAACCTCCACCAACCAGGCTTGAAGTATTAGGAACAACCCAAGTCATCAAACTGTGTGTTCTACTAATAAATTGTTTTTGAGACAGTGCTATACAAATGAGCAAAAAAGACTGACTTTACTCCTATAAAAAGATTTGCAAACATTGAAATGATGGGTTTGAAATGATTGAGGAGTAAGAAAAAGACATGGACATACTGACATAATAGTGGTGTAAAATAACACAGCAATGCAGGGAGTTCATCTACTCCTAAACATTTCTCTTAATCTAACTGTATTGACTTTCTACTTTTATCTTACATGTAGTATCTGCTTTACGGATAGATAAATTTAACATGAGTGTGTGGGCAAGGACTGGGTCTCTGCATTTTATTCTAATTACTAATTTTCCCGAAGGACTGTTTATATCTATGCAAGTTACACTGATTTCTTGTAAGAAAGCATTTGTTGTTTCAGACTCTGCAGTGTTTTGTCCCATGCTTCTTCCTTTTCTTCCACATACTTCTAGCACCTGACTGGTAGGGTTGTAAGAAACACTTCACCCTTCCCCTCTCTCCTGTTGTGTTTTGTACATAAATGTGGTGTCCTTTTCCTTGCTTTTCCTCCAACAATAATCATACTGGTGTATTGCCCACCACTTTATCCAGAAGACTGGTGATTTCTTTTTTTTTTTTTTTTTGCTTTCCTTGAATCTATCAGAGGCTATCAGTGGAGTGGTCTGGAGGGAGCACCAAGGTGTGAGTGCCTACATAGCTCTACCCATTAAAAATTTCCACCCATGTGATTTTCACTTGCTATCTTTCTTTTTTGCATGTTGCCCATGCTGCTTCTTGTATCTCTGTCCCTTTCTAATCTTTGCCAGCTGAGGTTTTACCAGGATTTTTTTTTCTTTCCCCCAGACAACTATAATCAGTTATGCTTGAGGGACCTCATTGTCTTTTTGAAGTGGTATGGTGAAATAAAATAAGGGGCAATAGGCTGTTTTGTTTCTCTCAGTAGACACAAATGATTTCATCTGTCTTCTTTTAATAGAATTACAGTTTATTTAGTTTTTTTAAAACATTGCACAAAATCTGGAAGTCTAAAAAGAACTGCAAACAATATAGAATGACAGCTAACATATTCTGATTCACATTAGACATGATCTGCCAATGTGAATTTATCTGTCATCTGAGGCAGGCAATCAGGAGGAGAGTGGCAGCCAAAATACGATTTTCTAACATGACTTTAATTTTATTCACATGAAAATATAGATGAGATATCTATAAATCTTAGATTTCAGCTATTCTCCACCTCTTTTCATATTTGGCATATCCCACAATTATGAAGTAAAGTATGAAATAAAATCACATTTGAGCTCACCAAAGTATTCTTTATTACATTTGTGATGTTCTTAAGTGAAATCCTTTGCTGACACCTGGAACCTTCAAGTTGCCCAATAAGGTTAAATCAATGCACCAAATAAGAAACCCTCCCAGAACACTTTAGCTGTTATCCTCTACAATTATTTCAAATCAAGTGTTCAATGCAATTAAACTACAACTTGCTTATTTACACAGTGAGTTGCTTCCTGCTCATGTTAGCAGCAGTTTGTAATGTGTAAGAGTAGGGGTTGGTAGGATATCCAAAGTTGGCTGGGACAAATGGGTTTTCCAAATGTGTCCCTAGCATAGAGCACAGATTTCCTATTATCACAACTGATTTTCTATTCCTTGTTGCTTGTGGTCTTTGGGCTGTAATATGGTTAGAGGATAGTCACTAAAATGGTGTATGAATAAGCTAGACCTAGTTTGTACAGTTACTGCTTATGAAGATGTATTAAAAACAGTGCAAAAATATCAGTTATGGACAAAACTTAGATTGACAATTACCAGTCAGTAATTTACAATTATGTATAGCTGGATATAGGTGTGCATGCAACTCTGTACATAGGAATTGGCAGACATCTGGGATTATTTTTCAATAATCGCTATTTAATGGTTAAGATATTTAATGAACATTCTGTTGCCAGATTAAAGATAAATATCAAAACACAAATTAAATCCAGGGTTGTATCTGAAATTTTTCCTTGATTCTGCTTCTTCCAGTGTTTCCCTTTATGGACCGTAAACAGTAAGACCATTTTTTCATCATTTGCATGAAACATTTTTTTACTCAGCTTTACTTTAGTGCTTATGTGTTACTTAAGAAAATAGTTCCATTATTTGTCTAATCGCAACTACTGCTGTGTAACATGAACAAAATTCAGTAAAATGTATTTCTTATAATTGCTTAGGTTTTGTTTTTCAGTAATGCATAAGTAAGTGGTATTTATCTGACAAAGCTCGAACTTTTTCTTGGTTTCATCCAACAAGATAGTTTAGAGCTTGATGAGATTACATCAGTGTTGTTATTTTTTAATGCTTAGCACCCTAAACAATGTTCTCCCACAAGTTGAAATGGTTCACATTTTGTGGAAGAACTGCAGACTTCCCACAATTGCTTTTTGAGATACTGTCAGGAAGATTAGAATTGTAACAATGACATGCACCTTTCAAACAGCTCTGTAACTTGGGCGCTCAGTGATGAAGTGGTGTGATGCTTGGGCAATATTTCATTAACTCTCCAGTAACAAAAAAAAAAAAGTACTTAAAACATACATATGCACATGCTCCCAGTTGAAAAGACTATATAATAAGGTCCACGTAGCAAGAAGCAAAATTATTGATTTATTTTCCGTAAACATTAAAAATATATTGAGGCATTCTACACATATTATGTTAGTAGTTAGTAGTTAGTTTCTTCTCAGCCAAATGTGAGTCTGCTGTGTGCCCAGGTAGCAAAGAGTGTCAGTGGCATCCTGGCTTGTATCAGTAGTTAATTTTGCTAGCAGGAGCATGGAGGCTCTTGTCCTCCTGTACTTAGCACTGGTGAGGCCACACCTTGAGTACTGGGTTCAGCATTGGGTCCTTCTCTACAAGAAAGATTGTGCAGCCAGGAGCACATTTGGAGAAGGGCAGCAAAGCTCTTGAGGAGACTAGAGCACAGGCCTTATGGACAGCAGCTGAAGGAACTGGGATCGTTTCAGTCTGAAGAAGAAGAGGTTCAGAGGAGACCTACAGCTACCTGAAAGGAGGCTGTGGTGAGGTGGTGTTCAGCCTCTTTTCCTCCATAACTATCAACAGGTCAAGAGGGAATGGCCTCAAGTTGCATCATGGAAGATTTAGATTGGATGTTAGGAAAAATTCCTTCTCCAAAGGAGCAGTCAGATACTGGAACAGACCGCCCAGGCAGGTGATGTCCATGAAGGCATTCAAGAAGTGTTTAGATATGGTACTTAGAGACATGGTTTAGTGGTGCAGTATTGGTAACAAGTGGACTAGATTATTTTGGAGGTCAAAATGATTCCAGCAAAACAAGGCATCTAGGATCTTAAGGTCTTATTCTTAAGATGCATTAGATATGTTGTTTCCAACAACAACCACACATTAGTATGGAAAGAAAAGGTAGGGCTAAAAGATGCTGTCTTCATAGACAATGTGACTTGTTCTAATTACCTCAGTATGCTTTAGGTAAGCAGTAGAGAAGCTTATACAAAACATCTAGTTCTTACTGGGGAAAAACATTTGAGAATGTGAAACTGAGTGAACAGAAAACAGTAAGGGCTTGTAATTCTTGGAGTTTGGATGACTGAAAACTAGTTGTAATTTAGAGAAAAAGACAAACAAATCTTATTCTCCCATCCTCCCTCCCTCCCTTTTATTTTTTGGCAGAGGGGAGAAGGAGTGGTGAAATTTGTAGATCATGTAGTTTAACATGCATTCAGCTAAGCACCACGTGGCCCTTGGTTTATATCTACACAATGGGATGAGGGAGAAAGAGTTCAGGGGAAAACAAACAAAGGGAAAATAATAAAATACACAGAACAAATCATGCACAAGGCAATTGCTTGCCAGCCCATGGATTTCCATCCAATCTTCAAGCTTCAGCCAACCCTTGGCCAAATCCTCTAGTTTTGGATCCTAAATCCAAAGTACTATACCAGCTACTAGGAAGAAAATTAACCAGAACAGTAGTTAATCTCTTCTAGGACAACATTCCAAGTGGGATATTGTGTAGTGAAGTTTTTAAGTTGATTCCTGAAATATTGCAGAGATAAAACGTCTTTGTCAGAAAAGCTACTAGAAGCATAACAGCAGAGAGATATGGCAGTATCAGTAAGTCTTTTAGCAGGACTGACCTTCTCATGGAGCCCTTAAATGTGGATCTGTAAGATCATTTGGATGAATATTCATGTGGTGTTTCCCACAAATGCAAATAAACTGAACTTCGTTAGTCTTTCTACCCTACTTTTCAATAACTTTTTGGAAATGATGCCTACAAATTTGAACAAAGGTCTTTCTTGCCTCTGCTGCAATGTTGCAGAGTAACAATCTTGTACTGAGTACATCTTACCTTGTAGTTAATTATCTCTTAGTTAGGAAGCTGTCTTCACAAAACACATGCATATCAACAGTGGTTTTGTTGATTTTTGTTTGTTTGTTTGTTTGTTTTGTGGGTTCTTTTTTATTATTATTATTATTTAGTGTTTTTTTTGTTGTTGTTTTTGTAAACTGGCCAACATCCAACCCGGCTTTCACAGACAACTCAAATTTACTGTCTGTCTGAAAAGCAGTACTCAGGGCTGCCCAGCTACCCTGTTTTTAACAGTAAAGAACAAGCACCCTCCAAACAAAGCCAGTCTTCTAACTCTTAAGAAATTTTGGCTGTATAGCTTGACTACAAGTGGGAAAGAAATAGCCTCGGGTACTTGACTGTGAAATGCTTAGAAGATATTATTCTTCTGATCCCTTTGTAAATATAAATGGTTAGAGCTAAACAAAGCTGTCAACATCTGAGAATAGACAAAGGTATACAGTTGAAACCTGCTCAATATACCGGTGTACACATTCATTTGTAGAAATGGTACTAGTCTTTTCTTTTTTTCTTAACCTCTATTGATGCTGTAAATATCTAATGAGAAGCTAAGGTGGGTGACACAGTTACTCACCATCAATTTTAACATGGTGAGAAGATAAAAAGCATTTAAAGGTATGCACTTCTAACACAGTTTGCTGTAGTGACACAATACAGAAACAACCAAAACAATGTAGATGATTGCTTGTACTGAAGCTTAACTCAGGTGAGTTGTGTATCTTGCTTGTTGTGTTTTGCTGGCTGAGTTGTGTGCATGGTACAGCAACTGTGGAGTATGATGAATGTTGTTTTGGATAGTCTGAGGAATCAAGACTTCACAGTAGATATACACCACGGAGCAGTCTGCGCCGTCACACGTTGATCATTTTCAGCATTTCTGCATTTTGTCATTCTCTTTCATCATTCATGTATGGGTAAGAGTATGTTTGTGCCCAGGATGTATCCTTACAGGGAGCTAAGGCAGGGCCAGCATGTGTGCTGGAGCTGTAGAGTGCTGCCCTGCCCTGCAGCATGGATATCTGGCTGTGGTGGCCCTATAGCACAGCACATTCTTTAAGTCAGTAAAACAACTGCTCCTGTTTTTCTGAAGTGCTACTGTTCTCTCATCTGTTTAAAACTATCTCTAGAAGTAAGCAAATGCTTATTGGAACGCAGATCAGAAGGCTGGTAAACAAACAGCATTGCCAATCCTTTGAGTGTGCTTGTGTATTTAAAAGAATGGGGAAGAAAGTAACAGTGGTTGAAATTACACAAACGAGAGGATTAATGGGGGATTTGTATGCTTCCAGAAGGAAAAAAGGAACCAGAGTGTGATATTTAAATACACTTTTTAAAGTGCGCATTTGAGCTTGCAAGTAAAATGGGAACAGCTGCACCAATTAGATTGAAGCTATTTATCTGTGAAGTTGGCCATTTCCAGATAATAGCAAGCAATAGTTGCATAACAGGGAGGGGTAGAATGGGTGTCAGTGCCCACGCTTAGGTTTACAATTGATTATTTCAAGAGCATGGAGTGTGAATAGGCAACCTCTGTGAGCAGGAGTTGTAACCAGGTAATATGGACTGTTGCAGGAGCAGCAACCCTGGCAGGGCCGCCAGGATAACCAGAGGGTCAGTATGTCACATTGAGTTAGTTTTTAAAACAAATCCAGTTCCCCTCATAATATCTTTCACTGGGCTTTGCTGTTGCCAATGTTGTGGCATTGCCCGGTGCTCTTTAACTTAAGGGAATGAAAAGTGTAATGACTGAACTTTTATTGTTGTATAAACTGCGTGGTATTTTGAAATCGTATTTAAAATATTTAGTAGTTAAAAATGCAGCTACTAGAGTGATGTAATGTAAACTAGTTGCCTGATTTTACATGTGTAGTATCTACCTGATTTTGCAAATACTATGTCTCCATTAGTCTGCAGTTAAGAAAATGACAATATTCAGCTTGCATTTCATTCTGAGAAGATGAGCATTTCTCTGTGCCTGGCTTCCTTTTTGGATGCGCTGTTTGAAATGCTGGCACCAACAGAGTCAATTAAAAAGTATCACTGGCTTTTCCTGAGTTGTGTTTCTTCTTCTATTTCTTGGCCAGTTGCAGATACATTCATAATTATTTGAGAAGATGCAAGAGAAATCCTTGCATATCTGAACTTAATGATGGATCTTCTCCAAAGCTTTATTTTGACATATGGTATTTCTGTACGTTTCAGCACTCAGTTTCTTTGCACAAGTGGAAATAAAGGCTTGCAGTGACCAGCATTTTTTTAAAGATAAATGAAGAACATCTTGATTTTTAGCTTTTTAGGTACCTAGCATATGTTGCAGCCTATTTATAAGAAGTAGTGAAGTATTTGGGAAAGAGAGCAAATAATTCTACTGGGTTTTGCTAACTTTTTTTTTTTTTTTTTTTTTTTTTTTTTTTTTTTTCCCCCCCCCCTGTTACTTTTTGTCTACCACATCCTAGTGAGACTTTTTAGCAAGTCTTAAGAACTTCCTGTCTACTCTGGACTTTGTTGCTCTGAATGAGATTTAAAATGATAGAAAACAAAAAATATACTCTGCCTGGCAAGAAATGTCACTTTCACATACAAATAATCCTTTCTTGTGGGTGTTTGCAAACTTTGATAACTTAAATTGTGCTATGGTTTACTTACACACTTGTAATATGGGTTCTTTGGAGTGTTCAGTGCATCACCATGCTTCCAAATGCATTAAATGTTTACAGAGCAGTTGAAGCTATTAGGAAATAATACTGAATACATGCTGAGCATTCCCAGAAACAATTTTCCTATCTAATAAACATAATGCTACGTGCTAATTTAGCTACGTGATGCTCTGTGGTGAAAGAGCCAATGCAGCTGCAAAGTAATGGTATTTTTACCTGAACCATTACATCTTTTAAAGTTGACTAATCACTACTTCAAAGAGGATGTAGATTTTCTTTTCTTTTCTTTTCTTTTCTTTTTTTTTCTTTTTTTTCTTTTTTGCATCACCTCACCATGGCAACCCACCTACCCAAACAGGAAGGTGATTAAAGAGTTCTTCTCCAAAGTCTTTGCCTAAAGACATTGGTATTGTAATGTGATTAAAGGTACCTAGAATTACTTCCTCCTGTTTACTTTTTAATCAGTTATCTAAATGTGATTTCATTAAAACTACATTAAACAAAATACATTAGGAAGTCATAGAAGAAGGCACAGATTTTTAAGTTTTAGATATGGATTTTGTTAAAACTCCAGCAATTCTCAGGTAAGGAAATATATGTCTTCTAGATTAAATATGAATTTATGATCTTTCTTCCTTGACTTCTTCTAATAGTTAAAGTTTTTGTTTTGTTAAATTTCTCAAGTTAAGAGATTATACATTTAACTCACTGGTAACTGATTGCTCACCCTGCAAGAACAAAGAGCTTGTAGAATTATTATTCTCAAACTGCAACCTGATGGAATTCGTGCAGGCTAGTGTTTTGAAGAAAGTACTCTGTGCTAGTATATAAGAAGGTAATCTAATATTACATGAGAATTTTCAGTTTCTGCAGGTTTTAAATTCTGTTTACTTGGTAATTTGGCTCTGAGTGTTTTAAAACATTCAAGGGGTCCTTGCCAATGAACTGCTGCTGGCTGTTGCAATTTTTTTGCCTTTATGCAGTATATCAAGTATGGTATATTTAATCCAGATCTTGCTATGATAAATAAGTTTTTCCTTTTTGTTATGGAGACTTTATCAAATTTAGTATTTCAGTAAATGACTGCTGCCTTACATGTTCTGTGGTCTTGCTGTGCTGCTATTCAGGTCCATATTCTTCCTAATGCTATACAACAGGATATCTGCTGAACAGTGACGTTACACAGTGAGCTCATAGTGAGGTTTATATCAAAAAAGCTACATGAAGAAATGCTAAGCTGCTGTTCCTTTTGATAATTATCTCTGCTTACTCAGTGATTCTCGTGCATAGGTCTTGGCATCATTATGAGGGGTCTTTAAGTCCCACATACATCAGCATGAGCTGAAAGTATTCACCACTTGTGCTGTTTTGGACCTCATCCAACAGGGTGTCAGTGCACCCTAGGTAGGTGCTGGACGCTCTTCACTGTTTGTTCAAAATATGCCATGTTGAATGTAGATGTGACTTTTCACCAATTTTTCTTATTTGGAAGTTTGCAATATACAAAAATCAGTACATTTAAGGGAGACCACCGCAGATGCAGTGGAGTTATGGAAAGTGATTTTTCCCTCACTAAATTACCATGGAAGCAGTGAGATTGTGGCTGTTCCCTCCCTGGGAGCACTCAAGGCCACACTGAATGGGGATTCAAGCAACCTGGTCTAGTGGGAGGTTTCCCTGCCTATAGTGAGGAGTTGGAAATGGCGATCTTAAAGGTCCCTTTCAACCTACAATTCTATGATCTGAGAGAATGGATGGGACAGAGTGATATTTTTTCTTCTTTATTACCTAAGTAGGATCAGGAAGATGGAGTAAAATTCTCAGGTTTTAACCAAAGGCCATAATTCAGACTTGATGTTATGTTTCAGGCATTGGCAAGGTAATCACCAAGGCTTCTGTGAAAGTCCACTATGCCATCTGCATTGCAGTGGTTGCATGCCCAGATCTGATAGGCTGGATGTATTGGTGTGTGTAGGGTAGAATTGTTTAACAGGTATTTTTTCTGAAGTTACTGCTTTGTTGCTTTCCAAGCCTTTTACTAAAATTACTAGCTCAAAGGTTTCCTTATTTAATTTTAGAACAATTGGCAACTACATATGTTTCTATGCATCTGGTGACTTGTTTGTGGCTATCAATCCTATTTAGAGAAACAGATGTATGTTTGCCTAGTGTAATGGAATTCTTTGGGATGTACCTAAGCCTCATAATATTTTCCTAACACATAGTACAAACAAACTCACTGTCTTATTTTCAGTACCAGTGTGGACATGGTTGGTTTTCGTGTCTGGATAAAAACGAATGGCCAACCTGCTCTACACATAGGAATAATGTTTGCTTTTGAAAATGTGGGGTAGACTGTCCATGACTGTGGGAGAGATCAGATGCCATAAGACTGCACTCATCTACATGCATGATGTGCAGAAATGATCTGGCCTTGTCCCCGTTTTCCTGCTGTCCCAATGGAGTCTCTCTTCCTCAGTCTGAGGAAAAGCAGCTACCCATGGGTGTGTGCTTCTAGGTTCACCTGTGGTGTAGCAAGGTCCCACAGAATAAACTGAATCTTCAGCTCCAGAAAATGCTCCTGGATGGGTTTGGAATAGTCTTAAAAAAACAAACTAATTAATGTAGATAGATTTCCAGGTGAGGAAAGAGCAGGGGAAAAATAATGATAGTAACAAACACCTCCCTCCCCCCCCCCCCCCAAATGCCCCCAAGCTTCCTCCTTCTCAAAGTCTCCAACCAATCAACTAGAAATGCCTCCCAAAGCCACCTTCAAAATATAACCAAGATGATTTTTGATCCCTAAATTTGTAATTGCAAAGCAGAATTCCGCAGTTCTGTGTACATCTACTTTCTGTTCACAGGTGGGAATTCAGAAATTGGCAGAGTAACACCTGTATCTTTCTCAGGGACCCAAGCTGATGACCATGTTTGAAGCACTGCTAGCATAAAAATCTAACCTAATGTCTTACAAAACTGTACTGTGGGGTGGTGTTGAGGATCTCACCTACTCAGAATACCCCAGAGCAGAGGTTCAAAGGTTTTGGGAAGGTTCAAACTGAAAGGGATTAAATGTGCTTCTCCTGGGGGACTACCAATAACCATGAGTTTCTTGGGTAAAGAGAGAAAATTAGGATTCTTTTCCTCTCTTCTTATTGAAGCTCTGCTACTCAGCAGAAGAGGATAAAAGATGAATGTGACCAGATGGCAAGATTGAGAGAATAAATATGACTATGGCTTCATAGGTGGGCTGCTTTACAAGGCAAAGTTAGTGGCTCTTCTCCCTCTTACCTGATTCCCTTAAGCACTATAACATTAAACAATAGCTGAAATAAAGAAAAAAAAAAACTTTCTACTTAAAAAAAAAATATATACATATTTATAATGTGCTTCCTCTGGTAAATCTAGAGATATTGCTGTATCACTTCATTCTGGTGATTTGTCAGTCTTTTTTTTTTTTTTTTCTGTTTCATGCAGGAGATTTGATTTTTATATATGGCTTATGTGTTCTTAGAAAACAGTTGTTTGTTTTGCTTCGGGGTGTTTTCAGTCAGAATCTTTTGATTATTCTTATTTATAAAAGTATGTCGTGTATATGCAGCAGGTATGCTATTTGCTATGCAAAGTCAAACAAAGGTGCCTTTTTTTTAAAGACTGTATGCTTGAGATTATTCTCTAACTTCAATTTGGTTGGTTTTGCTTTCTTTGGAAGCTAAGTATTGCTGTACAGAATACAGAAAATTGTGTAACTTTGTTTTTTTTCTTAATTGTGACGAATGCTTCACAGATGCTAAATATATTAAGAAGAGGCAGAAAAAAATTTAAAAAAAAAAAAAAAAAAAATGAGAAAAAGGATCTAATTTCATCCCGATACCAGTTTTTGGAATCTCAAATGTATACTGTTTTTTATTTCTATTTCCAATGGCCAGCAGTTTCACTCAGTGCCAGTGGAGCTCTTGGGTCATTTTACTGCCAGTTACAGGTCCCATATTTAAACTTCTGAAATGTGATGGTTTTAGAAATGTTCAGTAGTCAAATTAGTAAATTGAAAATCTTTTTCTAGGGTAAATTGATTGAAGGTAGAGTCTTCAATGGTAACATTGCTTTGGTTGCTGCAATATAGAAGATTGCAGAAGATTTTTGTCAAAAAGAGGACATGGAGGGCAGGGCAATCTGAGCTGGATGGATCTTTTGTGTCCATGCCACTTGTCCATTCTGAACTGGAGTCTCTGTTGGCATGGTATGCAGCAGCAGGTGACTGGGACTGAGGTGCTTACCTGGCTGTGGCTCTTCCATTTTTTAGTTGAGAGCAGCAAAATTGTGTAATCTTTGATGCAGGAGTTTGTGTGCGAACTGCTAGCAACTTAGTCTAAAAGTGTGGCTTTCATCTTAGCATGAAGAAAAGCAGTTCACAAGGAACAATTTTTAAGTCAGAGAACTTTCTCCTTCAGAAGTGTCGCTTTCAATGAGATTTGGCATTGGAAGGAGCTCTTACACTGCAGAGAGAAGGTACTGTGAAATGCTGACTAACTGTTGTCTTCTGGGGTGAGGGGGATGGCATTTGGAAAACATAGCTCTAAAGAAAGCAAGACTTGGTTTGAAAAAAAACAAGGACAAGAACAAAACTTTGCCTGAAAATAGCAGTATGACAACTTCACTCAGCACTCCTGGGGCCTGGGTGTGTGATCTGTTGCTGCTAAACCAATGCCTGGCAGTTGCTGTTCATGGGAACAGACCTGTTTGTTTCAGTTAGTGCATACCCTGTGAACCTCGGGTGACTCAGAAGGAATTGCAGAAGTATTTTAGGTACAGTATATGGAGTTGATGGAAGAAAGAGTTGGGAGCATCATTTTATTTATTTATTTTCAGATTTTCACATCGCTGAGTGAGGATCAATATATATCAATCATCTGTCTTTAAATCACTTTTAACCATACCAAATTTAAGCCCTAAGAAAAGTGTTAAATTATTAAATTCCTTTCCTAGTAGTTATGAAATGCTCATAATAATTTTAAGTAGGAGGGGGAGTGGGACTCTGACCTGAAACTAACATTTAATTTACTTTCTTCCCCCTGAACTCGGTGGTTTGTTGTGGCTGTTTTCTACCCCTGCCTGCTAGGACTTGTGCTGACCAAGATTTCTTTCACAGAGCCTCATTCTTGGTGACATGCAGCTTTTGTAACAAATTTTGTTCTTTAAATCCTCTCCCAAATACTTCATATGTATTTTTTACTTCCCCCTCTAATACCGATTCAAGTTGTTAAAGCTCAGGTATTTCTTAGCATGCTTGCTTGAGCATCTTGTAATGCCAGGGTTCTCAGTTATAACCACACAGGATGTTTTTCCCTCCTGTGGCTAAAGCATGCTTACATGCTTTCCTAATAGAGTTGTAACCTTGAACTTGGTGAAAAGTATCTAAGTGCTATGAGGATAGAATTTTGTATGATGCTAATTAGTTTGAGTGTTATAACAAGTGTAGTGTTTGAATAGGTCTGTGCAAATAATATCTCTCAGTTTTGCACAATGTGACTGATTACTTTTATTCTGAGAGCAATACTCAATATATGATCACACTGTTTAGAGTACAGGTATAGTAATAAGATATATTAATATAACTTCAGTATATCTTATTTTTAACTATGGTAGAAAAAAATCAGCTGTTTTCTCTTGTGGTAAGGATTTAGGTAAGAGTGTTCTTTTACAGGATTTTTCTTTTTTAATTTCATGCTGGTGCAAGTGTGAAAAATCCTTTTATTTGCGAATTAGTTAAGACTGTAAAGCCAAAGAATACAGTCAGCTGCTAAATTTGCACCACAGATATGATTTCTGTTCATGATAACACCTCCTGTTGCTGTTACGTTAAGGGCATGTGTTCACTTTACACACGAACACAGGATAAGTTCATTAAATTGGCCATGGAAAATAAAAAAGGACATAATAAGGAGGTCCATAAATCAAGACAGTGTAATCCTGAAACTGTTGCTCACCTATTGCCCAAAGCCTGGAGCTCCTGAGCCCTCAGAGCAGCCCTCATGGCTTTCAGGGCCCCCAGCTGTTCCACACTTATCTCCGCATCTGAGCCTCTCAGAGACAGGCCTTTCTGGAGATACTCTCCAAGGTTTGCCCAGTACATTTGGCAAGATCAATCCCAGCTTCCACGTGCAGTAGCAGCTTCTGCTTTCTGCTAAATGCAGCTCTCTTGAGCAGCAGCTTTCCTTCATGTGATGCTCCAACAGTAACAGCACTCATCTAGGTGCTGGTGTGGGTGCATCATGTTTCCCTCTGCCTGCAGGGCCTGACTGCCCGCTTGGGAGCTTTTCTGGGGCTTCCTTTTATGCTGGCAATTGAAGCTGTACTTAACTCAGCCCTTCCACTAGACAGAGTGCAGAGATGCTCATTCAGAGCCTGGGATTGCTTTCCAGGAGGCTGAGCTCGTCACTGAGATGCTGCAAGCGCTTGGTCCTAGGAGATGGAGCTACGTTAATTGAAGCTGACAGTCACTGGTTGTGCTCTACGGTAGCTGAATGATAAAATGTATTCAAATGTGCTGCCAGTGGAACATTTGGTATGACTGTTTATTTCTCATACCGTGCCTGATGCGCTCATTAAAAATAAGGGATCCGTCTGGACAGATTAATTCTGTGCTCTGATTGGCTGTGCTACTTGAAACAAGTCATAAATAGAAGTCAAATATTTTGCAAGAGAATATGTTCATTTTGCTGCTAGCTGGATTACAAGAAGGTTTTTTCTGCTTTCAGTAATTTGTTAGCTCGTTCAAAAATAAAGCTGCTGGTAACATAGCTATAATTTTATTTTCAAAATAATAGATTATAAACATATTACTTAAGCGATGTATGTGCATCCATTTCAAGCCATTATAGGTGATACTGAAGCAAGCCTAGCATGAGTACAGAAGCAGCTGAAGGACCTCATTAGTAAACCCCTCCACTTAAACCCTCTAAATGAACCCAGAGAAATAGGGGAGACTTAGTCTGTTTGTCAACATTGCTGGTATTACAGTCTCACAGTTAGAAGCTGAAGTAACACTGACTACCAGTTATATATAAAATAATGTCTTTGTTGAATGTACAGAACCAGAGCTATTTTTCGTACATATATGAGTAACTAATCATTCTTGTTGCAAGTGCTAGGAAAAGCCAAGTCAGCTTAGCCCTAACTAACCCAATTCAAACTACATCACTACAATTTTTACCAACTTTTTTCCCTCTAGAATTTCACAAATGTAAACTAGCTAATGGTAGCAGTTCTGTACACAAAGTTGGATTTTTAGTAGAAATAAGTTCTGTGTGTAGTTGCTTATGTGTTCGTAAAATGCTGCAAAGAATACAATCAAAATGCTAATATTGTTCTTCTCTAGCACTAGAATACGTCTCTCTGAAAACATCAAATCAGAAAGGTTAGAGACACAAAATGTATGTATTTCTGCTTGCTAGTCAGTATGTTTTAGCAGAGATGTGGGCAGGAGCATATGGGAAATAATTAGACTTATGGATGCTGAAGAAAATAAAGGGAAAGAGACTTTTTTCCCCCCCAAAGAATGAACAAATGGCTGTGTCAATGACTATACAATCTTAAAAGAAAAGGTGTTTTGCAAATCATGTTTTGTGCATTTTGAAGATGGTGTTTTTTTGTAGAAATTAACCAGAATGCTGAGGGGGATGGATGCAGTTTCTCTAGTTGGGGGCATCTTGGACACAGAACCAGAAAATCTGTAGGTGTTTGGAATATTTTATGTGGTTCAAGGTTTAGCAGCAACAATGCTGTAGTGGGTGCTACTCTGGGGAATCAGAAATGTGTCTGCAAGGAGCAGAGAGAAAGAAAAGGACTTCTTTATTGCTCTTCCTCACTCTATACGTTTGTACACACACAGAATCCTGCCCATGGATGCATATGTGCACACTGCACATATGCAGTACATAGAGAAAACTTTTAGCAGACTGATAAGTTTCAATCCATGTTTAACACGTGCTTTTGCTGAAGGCACAATGGAAGGTACCTTCATTATCTTCATTGTGAGAGGTGGGGACTGGAGGTGTGTGTGTTTGCTTTCTTCTTTCTCCTTCCCTTTGTGTTACTAGAGATTTACATTGCTTAGAGTTTCTGATGGTATGTGACTCATAATTTATTCTAAAATTGGCTACATCAACTTTTTATATCTACTGAACATAGGCATGGTACTGTCTAGTTGTAATCACTATTTTGAACACACATGATGAAGCATTACAACATTTAAGATAATGCAGCATTGGTCAGTTTTTGTCAGTGTGGTAAATAGTGTCTGGGAACCACTTGCTTTCTTCAAAATCTTTTTGCTTCTGATACACTATGCATTTTTGTAAGTGCATAGGTACGCACAGATGCACACATAAATATTATACAGCAACTGCTGTGCATGCCAATTACTTTTCCTCAAAATTTCTGCAAGGTCAGAATGTGACATGAGACTATCAGTTGTGTTTGGTTTGGGGAATCATAGGCCTTGGTTTGAAAATCTGCCTGGATGAATAAGATGGAGGGCATGCAGGCTTGGAATATCACAGGACAATAATAGAATCTTTTCAGTTGGAAGGATCTTTAAATGTCATCTAGATCAACTCCTCTTCAGTAAACAGGAACACCTACAGCTAGATAGATGAGGTAGCTAAGAGCCCCATCGAGCCTGATCTGGAATGTCTCCAGGGTCATGTCAAGATGAACACCCGGGTACATTTGGACCTTTGATTTTCAGATATAAGTCAGGATGAGATGGTGGAACTTGAGATGAAAGAGGAGCATTGTTATGTTTAGCAGTGCAGATGTGACAGAGGGTGCTGAAGAACATCTGAAGGGGAAGAGTAGAAAGATCTGGAGGTTTTGGCACATTAACCAGGTGGAACATAAAGGAACCCTACAAAGTAGTGAGACTTAAAAACTGACTTGATGTTTCTAGTGAGAGCACCAAAAAGCCCTTTTAGAATAATTATCTGCTTTATTACCATGCACTCAGGATAGTTTGCCTCCAGAAGAGGTGGAGATTGTACCTATAAATCTACCTGCAGGTAAAAAGCAAAACAACAAACATGCATATGTTTGGGCAACTTGATTTAGTTGTAGATGTCCCTGTTCATTGAAGGGGAGTTGGACTAGGTGACCTTTAAATGTCCCATAAGTCTCTGAAGATTTTGTGATATGCAACTCAGAACAGCAATAATAAAACAACAATCTTAAATGCAGATCCCAAAGATTCATCATACCTCAACTCCAAACAAGGGCTTCAGATCCATGTTTCCTAAATCTGATTACATATGAAGCAACATTACAGAATGAATCCTGCTTATCCTGTTTGTTTTTGTTCCCCCAGGAAAATGAGACAACATTAAAAATAGGTTTATCAATACATCAGTGCTTTAGTTACAATGCATACGTATATTACATATTTTCATGGAAAGCTGGTTTTCACAGGAGGCCAAATACCATCAAATCTCAATGATTTTTCCACTTCATTTTGTATTCCCTGCTGTTTGGCACCCACTCATACCTTAGCTTGCCAAAAGAGTAGCTTGACAATTAGGTATGTTAGCACAATTAAGCATTTTTATAAACTATGCAAAATAACACTGAGTGGTATGATGAATAATCTTTTCTCTCAATGCTTTTTAAAGCTATTTTTTTAAAAAACAATACTCCTATTATAACTTCATCGGCATAATACTGAAATATACAAGCATTATGAAAGGGGAATGGTATCTCATGCTTCAGACAATAAGCAGCCTCTTCTGTCCTAAAGAGGTTTGTTATAGTTGTTCATCACTACAGTATCCTAGGGCTTTCCAAGTGTGTCTAACATCTGTCACTGTTCTTTTATTTTCTTTTCAGAGAGCAAGTGCATGCTACACAGTATCTTGTTTCAGACTTCAGAATTGGTCTGTCTCCTTGCTTGTATTTGTTAGAGCAAACATGACCAAAAAAGCAGCTTTGCAGAGGATGGTGTTCTCATTTGATGAAGATATTTATCCCCTTGTTTTGGTCCCTAACCCCCTCCAAATTTTATCTCAGCCAAAGGATAAGTCTTTTATTGCAGAGGGGAGAATCGCGGCACCAGAGCAGGTTAACTCTTTATCACAGTTTTTATTCTTGTTCTTTGGGTACTTTAGCCCTGAGACCCTATGTCTGTACCATGTAGACATAAACCAGGAGGTTGAATTTCTTTCTGTCAGTTTTATGGTTTTGGTTGTTGGTATTCCACATCACAACATCATGTAGTGCACTGGGAGTTAAAGAGTTAATTCTTCAGTTCTAGGCAACTTTCCAGAAAGAGAAGAAACCCCACATATCCTGGAAGACTTTGTGTTTAGAGAGGAGATATAACCCCTGGCAAGGTCACCTGTAGTCTCTTTTTTCCTTGGGCTCTCCTCCCTGCTACTTTTCCTGACCACACGCATCACCACAGCACTACTGTAAGGCCTACAGCTTTCAGATACTCTCTCATTATATTTGATTTATTAGGTTCAGTTCTAATTATATTGTATTAAAGTCTGTTATCTTGCATTCCGATACCATACTTAGTAAACTAGTTTGTTTCTCCTCAGATCATTGCCACTGTTTTTAATTAGTTGGGGTCCCCTGTCTCCTCTTTCTGGAGATGCCATTCTGCGGATCCCTCCGCTCCGATATTCGTGGAACTGGGCCAAATCAGCCCATAAACCATCAACACTTATCTTCTAGGTAAAGTCAACCAAAAGTTTGGGCATCTATGCTTTAACATTTGCTACTCTTCCCTCACTGCTGTGCCTTTCAGCTTGTTGTCTTGAGCACACGTGCTGGAGATGCTCAATGACTGCTGACCAAACTGAAATATAAAATAGTTCTTCCAGTTTACCTTCCCTTTCATTTCCCTATTGACTGTGTTTGGCTGCATTTAGTATCCTAGCTACAGTCACTTTCATTGTCATTACCGTCAAATCCTTATCTTCTGCATTTCCCACTTTGTATTCAGGTCATTTTGCTGGTTTTTTTTTGTTTTGTTTTGTTTTTTTTATAAAATCAGCAGCAAGATTTCTCCTGGGATCTTCAGTGCTAGAGGACCCACTTTGCTTTAGGGGCCCTGGAAGATGTTTTCCTCAATATGCTTTTCTCCTATGTGCTGAGCGCTTCCTGAATGGCTTGTGAGGATTACTCTGTTAGCCTTATGCAAAATGCTGAGCAGTGTAAAGCAGCTCCCAAATCCTGATTTCAGAAACACCAAAGAAACAAAGTTCTGGATTGCTTGTGATCCATGAAATGAACCCAAATGCAAGTAGGTAAATATAAAATATTACAAAGTTTCTAAGCAAAGGTATGAAGAAGCAAAGAAAACTGAATACCATCTGTGTAGAAATGGTTTGTCTTTTGTCATAGGCTAGTCATATGTGAAGCCTAAGCAAGCAGAAGTCCTTGGGCAAGCTCCTCTTTCCACACCTGCTCCCAGCAACTAGGTGAGCTGCCTGGTGTCCCTCTGCAACTGGAGGAGTCTGAGCTTTTATGAACTGCTGCTGTGAGACAGGGAGCAGCACTGAAGCCATCAGCTCAGACCCAGAGCAGGCTGGACTTCCCCTCCTTCCAAGGGCTTACATAGTGTCATGAATCTCTTCCTGCTTATGCATATCTTCCATGTTCTTTTTTTAATAAAAGAGTGTTGTTCTGGAAATTGTATAATGTTCTTATTTGGTATTTTGTATATTCCATGGAATGGGTAATCTGTAGTAATTGAGAATATCAGATCTTATTTACTATGTTAGAGCAAACTGTCGTGTATTTTGTACATCAATTTAACATTTTTCTACATTTGTTTTCCACACCATCTTGCTTGGACTGTCATATTGCCTCAAGCTTTGTTTGTAATAATTCAAAATTATTTTAGCTTTTTATTAGTTTTTGCTCAAAAACGTTTCCCACTACTGACTTTGTTTGGTACTTGATTTCCATTAGAAAATTTCTATTTCAACTCTTAGCTCTTGAAGTAGGTAAGTAAATTACTTTCTAGAGTACTTAAATATAACAGAAGGAAAAATAATATAAAACCAAAATATAAGTTTCCTACCCTTCCCATTCTGTGTGTCTTCATAGAAAACTAGGCCTTTCCAGCCAGGTGTCTCCCCTGCTTCCCATAGGAGACTGACAGAGACACTGACTTTTTCAGCTAGGGAAGTCTCCTGCACCATGGCTCAGCATAGAACAGCACGTTGCAGACAGGCAAGGATTAAAAATCACTTCTTCCATTTCCCTCCCCTGCTGAAAAAGGGCTTAGGGTTCAAACCTGTGGCCCAGATCTCTGCTGTTGCTGTCTCTCTGCTTTCTTTTTGGCATCTGTTTATGTGCAACATCTGTAAATAATTTTCCAGTGTGCCACCTTTGCTTTGCCACCGTGAAGCTTTGCAGCTGCTGCTGTGCTCAGGAGCATAGTTATTTCTAGGATTGCCTCTGCTAAGTGTGACTGCCTGGTAGCCTTACTTCCTTCGCCCTCTCTCATGCTTTTGACTTTCTCTCAGTCATTTCAATGCTTAAATTATTTGAAATTCTACAACTTCTCAGAGTTGGATTTTATTTCTTTATTATTTTATGATTGAAAGGCTTCCCCAGACACACCAGTGGTCTCAGAGCTGATACCCAATCCTGCATACAAGTTAAACAAACACAGCATGTAATGCATCCCTTAAAAACTGTGTAACTCTGGAGAAAGATCCACTGATAATGACTGCGAGCTGAAGCTTATCAGAGCAAAACTGTGACGATGAGTTACTTCAGTGCAGCTGTAGCTGACTGAAAGCATATTTATTTCTAGTGTTTGGGAATTTATATTGGAAGTGGCTGAAAAAGTGGGGGAGGGAGCTGGACCTCCATGGTCCCACTGGACCCAGAAATACTTTCTCTTGACATTCTCCTGCCAGCATAAAGTGCATTGTGATTGCTTTGTCTGTAGTTGATAAGCAGTAAGATGTGCAATGGGAAAAAATGTTCTCCTTTCAGTAATGCTGATCACTTCCAAAATAGGACATGTAGGAACACCACTGCTGGACAGCCAACACTTGAATTTTTCACCCTAGTATTTTATGTGATAAGAAAGCAAAGGGGAGAAAGGGAGCAGGCTGTTTCTGGCCAATTTTTATCTCCTTTGATAATAGCCTACTAGAACTAAAAACTGCTAAAAATAATGTGAGCAGTATGATAATACTTTTTAAAAACCAATGTAGTAACTGTCTTAGACTTTGAAAACTTAACGCCAGTTGTGTGACTTTTCTAAGGTAGATTATGAAGAAATTTGTCAGCTAACACTAAATTTGTTGCACATCTTTAAAGTAGCACTAAGTTATTGTGGAAGCTTTTGTTGTTGAAGGTAAGTAGCATCTTCTAAATTGACAAGTACATCCACATTAAATTTCCAAGTCCTGTTCTTCGGTATATGAGAGTACTGATCATCGAACATTACATCTTCACTCAAAAGGCTGTTTTGAGAAATTGTTATGGGTGAGTTGCATTATTGGTAGGCATCTGCTCTCAAATTAAATCATTCCTTAGCCTTTCTATTCATTTGGACTCATTGGTGCCACCAGACACTCGCATAACCTTGACAACAACAAAAAATACACTTTTCCATCTGGAGCCAGAGATGATTGCACACTATTCAATTGTATTATTGTGAAACGACAGGACCGCAGTGAGGCACGGTTCTACGATCTTATGTTCAGTTATTAAAGGATACAATACTGGCAAGGGGAAGAAGAGAGGAAAGGAATACCTGAAAGAGTGCCATCTGGTACAAAGTATGTTTCCACATAACTTATACCAGTAATATGTATCTATTTCACTATGATTTTCACACATCCTTCCTGGTCTAAGTGGAGAATAAAATGGGTAGAAACCAGCAAAATGGTACTAAGAAAACACAGGAAAATAGAATCCATGTATTGTATTACTACATATGAAGAAGCTGACTAGCAATTATTTTTTCTTGAGTGTCAGATGATCATTTTTACAGAGCACTATGTTGTGAGGTAGGGAAGCTGTGTTGGTAATAATCTGGACTGGCATGTCAATACTTAGCTCCTCTTATGTCTGCCTTACTTCAGAGTGGGATTTGGGCTGAAATAAAGTGAGGCCCTGAGCAAATGTCCAGAGGATATTTATTTTCCTGAGATTTAGAAACTCTGACAAGAACATATTTAGTTAAAGGCACTGAAAAGAAACTTCAGCCTGCCAGCTAATAGCAGTCCCTCAAACTGAACTGTCTTCCTGAAAAAGAAATAACAAACAAAAAAAAATCAAAATAAAAAATAAATCAAAATAAAATCTCACAAAAAATAAAACCCAAAAAACCCCTCAACCCTCAAAACAACAAACAAGCAAATAAAAACTCACCTGCCTCTACCATAAAGATAGGGATAAAAACAGAGACAAATAAAATGCCTACAGTTTATGTATAATTTTTTTATCTCACATGAATCACAAAAACTCTTTGTACTCCTCTTGCACCCATCACTAGTCGGTCACATTGACAGATAGTATTAGTGTAAGTAGGCACTTCATGTTATGTTTCTGTATCTGGAAGTGACATGTTTAATTTGATTTTAAGTAATTTTCTTTTAAAATTTATACATTTATTGGAAATGAGTTGAAATAATAACATTAAGTTATTGTCATTCACATAAAATAATTAGATCCGTTAAAAGCAAACTTATCTTCTCCAAGCATTTTTTTTTTTTTTTCTAATTACTCGGATGCCATCTGAATTAACATGCATCTGTAAAGGATAAATACAGAACTTTGTAAGATCTCATCTCATGATAACTTGATATCCAAAAACAGCTATGTGGTCCAGGGCATGGTTTATGGGACTATTAATGCATACTCTGTAGTTACTGCCAAGTGCCTTCTACCCAAGTCATACGTTAATGGCCTCATAAAATGTGCCCTCAAGTCTCTTTGGAGTATTAATATGCACTGCCACAGGAGAATTTCATCTTTAGAATACAAAGTCTTTCAATACAGTTTTTGTAGTGGAAGAATGAGACTAATTAGTTTAATAGCTGGTTAAATGCATTATTTGAATTGACAGGATTTGTTTCGCTTTCTTATTTTGAAGACACTTCTGATTCTTATTTTTTTAAATATAGCTCATTGCAGTTTGTGTCAGCCCAGTGCCTTTACTTGTATGCTTCGTCTTTTAAAACACACTGAAAATGTACTTTGCATTGTTCACCTGATTTTTTCACCCTTTCAGTTTATCTGAATCCAACAGTTTTGCTGTGGTGTGGATGCTTATCCCAGGTTTTATGTTGAACTACCAAAATAGAACCCCAGAAAGTATGGTGATAGGAACACAAATTCAGAACTGTTAAGACTGTTTAAAACTTAGTCTTTCACTCCTATGAGTCTTGGAATTTATTTCTTATGGATGCCTGTATAAAGAAGAATGAAGAAGTTAACGTTACGCTCCTCCCCTCCTTTACTATGCTCTCAGTTATCCTCTGTTTTTCCTTGGGCATGAGATATGCATATAGTGTAGAACTATATTACTCATATAATAAGGTAATGATTCAAAACAAGGGTTAAAACAGCTTGCTTATGTACATTTGGTACTATCTTGTGAGAAGCTGCAAAGAAAAATCAAGATTTAGTTTGTTTATTTGTTTTTTAAAGGCAAAAAGTGAAGAAAGAACATCTAACATTTAGTCTTTAACCTTGAAACATGACAAGGTAGGTCGGCAATTTGGACAACTCAAGATTTGATAGGTTTTAATTTTATCACTATATCAAGAGTTTGAGGAACATATCTGTTTTTCAGAATGTAGCTTAAGTGGTGTCAAGACAAGTTGGGGTTCATAGTCCACTGATATAAATGTGTAGATCCCTGTTAAAATCAGTGGGATCATGGCAACCTCTACCAAGTGTAGGTCTGCCAAAGCATCTGCAGAAAGATGACAGAGGTAGTATGCAGAGAAACAAAACCCATTGACAGTCCTGGAGGAATATCCAGACACTGATGGAACTGATCTAATAATTGGTAATCACATGAAAGTGAAAGAAATAAAATAAGGCAATTAAGCATGAAACCTTCCTTACTCTGAGAAGTGTTGGAAAAAGTCTCAAATTATAATTACAGCCTCTGATTGTCAGTTTGAATGGATTAATAGCAGTAAGTAACAGAAGAGATCATGAATTAGATTACTCTTAGGTATCCTTACTTGTTATGAAACTAGTTCGTGATTCCTTGTGGCTTGTACTGTTATATAAAACATCTTAAAATATCCATCTAAAAAGCTAGAGGAGGTCTTTCAAAACACAGGAACACTAAGAGCTATGTTGATACTCTTACCATGAGAAGGGGGAAATAAATTGTGTACTAAACTCTGCTTCTACATGAGCATTTCGACTGAAAAAGTGGTAAATGTTTTAATTTGATTTGACTAGTTGTTCAGAGATTGATTTCTTCATACATTGTGTAAATGAGTGCTACTTAACTCTGTATTTGAAAGTTACATTCACCTTAAAAGTAATCACTGTTTGTTTGCATTATCTCACTAAATGTATATCTTAGGGTTTTGTTGTAAACAACAGAGGAATTTTCATTAAGAGATGTGTGTAAAATTGCACTAAAAACATGCAAATGAATTTCTTATTCTTTTCAGTGCAACCTTAAAATGTAAAGGAAAAAAAAAAATCACTTGGGCTAGTATGATATTACCTTTCCAACATGTGCTCCCTTAATTAAACCATCACTGAATCAAACCTGATATCTTTGTCAAATTAGGTCAGACTTCCATGTATCAATGTCAAAGCTACTAAAATAGTTCACTGCTCAGAGGAGAGAGGGGGGGTAAAAGCTTTCTAAGGCTGTGAGGTAGTAGAGCTTTTTGCTTAAGAAATTTTGAAACAAGAAGTGCGTTTGTAATCAGAAAAAAAATATATATATTTTCCTTTACTTATCCAGATACTGTTTTAGGGAGGAAAAGACTGAACAGTGCAGAAGTGTCTTGTTTTGCAGCTGTCCTCAAGGTGGAATGTTTCTGATAGATAGTTAAAACTGCAGTTGGGTATAAAACACATATGGAATTGAACCAAAGAGCCACAGCATTGTTTCTGATAGATACTGGCAGTGAATACAAGGGGAAAAATACTTGAACAATAAGCTCGCAGGGATGTTCTCCCCACATAGGCTAGTATAGGGACACCTTCATGTTTGAATAAATTAACATATTTACTTGTTTAAATATTTTCTGAAAGAATTGCAGTTACAGAGATGAAATTACAGATGGATGCCATCTTGCGGAATTACTGAAAAATTAATTGGAAATGATTTTAGTTAATTTTAATATCATGGCTATTATCAGTGTCTGCCAATTGCCTGCTTTCCCCATATTTCTGAGCTTGTTGAGGAGCCCAGGTCCTTCTGAACCCTGTTGTTTGTCCATCCTCCACAGTAACTCACTGTTGACTCTGGTCTTAATTTCTGCCTCTCAACTGTGTGCAAAAGATGGCATTGCCATGATGAAAATAACTTAATGTTAAATGGCAACTGGAAGGAGCACAGATATGTTTCATCAGAAGGGATTCAGACTGTATTAACTTCCACCTGGAAGTCCTCATCATCCAGCTTTTTCCATTCAGGACAACCTGAGAGCACACTGGGCTCTGCAAAGATTGCATGGCTTCTGAGCGGCAGTGACACAGGAAAAAGGGGATTGCTTTTCTGAAGACCTTCAGCAGATGTGTTTTGCTAAGACTCAGGTCACTTTACAGTAACCTGCCTTCTCTTTCACGGTATTTCTCCCAGAGTCCTGACTGATGACACGGAGCCATTTGGACTGAAGATGCAATATAAGAATTTATATGTTCAGATAAACATATATACACATATACACACTGTATTTGGAGTATTTCAGTCTCAGTCATATGAATAGATAATGTTTGGATCTCAGACATCATAGCAATTATTTTATTCCAATTCCTGCTCTCTCTATAAGGTCCATTAGATAAATATTTGACAGTGGATAATTAGTTGGCATTTGAATTCAGTAAGAACTTAATAATACTTTGGATGAAATAACTCCACAGATCTGCTTAACTCTGTGATTTTGTAGAGCTACAATTAGCAAATGATTTCTGAGGGGAAACTCCTTGGCTTGTGTGAGTCAGGCGCCTGGCTGGCGGCATTCCTGGGTCTGGAAGTGTTTCCAACTTCCTTGTTCGTGTCTTGAAGTGATTGGAAGCAGTGGAGATTAGTTCTTACGTTAGATGTAGTTTGTCATCTCTAGCAGCCTTTTGGTAGCCTTTCACTCATGCTACATTAGCAGTACCCTCTGGCTGATATGGGAATGTGCATGGGTGACTGTATGTGCTCACTTATATGTAGTGAAAAATGACATCTCTGAGAGAAATGGAGTGGAAGTCCCTTAACTAGTGTAACTGAAATCAGCAGTGATTTGCTAATGTGCAACAGAAAAACTTGCTTAGCAGTGTTCCTGACAACTACGGTGCAGTTGAAGAAAAGGACCTAAGAGTCATAGATTGTTGCGATTGAGAGCTGGCAAGCTTTTGTACTGGTTTTGCTGTGAGCTCCCAAAGACTCTTGTCATTGTTCCCATTCTAAAAATACCCCATCAGTAGTTTTGTTTTGTTTTGTTTTGTTTTTGTATAGTTACCTTCTCTACAGAATTATTCCAAAATTTTAAAATATTTTGAACAGCTACTATCATGCTCAAGATTTCCTCTTATGGAAGAGAACAGGAATGTATCTGCAGTGTTTCATCGCAGCTTTTCCTTCAGAACTGAAGCACAGGGCTGTTTTACACAAGTGTCAGTAAATGCATAGGGATTAAAGCTATGTTTTCTTCATATTTTTCATATTATGCCCTGTTTTTTGGTTTCTTTGTTTTTGTTTGTTTTAAGAGATAAACTGAGAAAACTGGTCTCAGCTTTATGAAATAATGTAATTAATTCACAGCGTCATTTTCCTGTCCTTTAAAAACCCTAAGTTTTAGCATACTAATTGCATAGATGTTCTGGTTGCTTATGCTGTGTTTATCTTTATTTCTAAATAAATGTATATCGGATCATAAATCTTGTGTCACAAACAAGAAAAATAAGCTAGGACAGCTAAAGGAAAAAATAGATTCCAAGGAATGAATAACAGAAAATAAATCCAAAATCCACCCCCCCCCCCCCCCCAAAAAAAAAAAAAAAAAAAAAAAAACACCCTTGTTTTGATCTCATCAATACTTCCTGCAGCATTTCTTCTAGCATTTTTTTTTTCTTTTTAAATTTTTCTGCAACACATGTTAGCTGCAGAGATCCTTAAACATGTTTCTCTATACTAAAATGTTAGGATAAAGAAGTAGTTCTAAAGAAAATTTGTTTAATTTTAGGCTTGTTTTAAGCTATTTTGTTGTTGTTGTTTGTTTACTTGGTGGATATTATCAAATGGGGCAGAATATTTTTATTTATTTATTATATTATATAGTTAAGGCTCTTGAAGGAAGTTCTAATGTGAATGTGCTAAAAGATGTCCAAATTCCATCAGAGCTGCACTTCCAGTTTGCTACAATGTCAGTATTTTTTTGTGTTCTTGCAAACAGGAGATATGTTGACATTTCTGAGATGAAAATATTTCCTTATTTCACCTCTACTTAGCTATCCATGATTCAGATCCATTTTTTATTGTCTGGAATAGACATTTCCAAACCATTCCCTGCAACATAGCTTCTATATGAATAAAACTTGGACAAGCTGCTTTTGTAAGAACAATAAAAGGGCCAGTTTACATCCTTCATATATATAATGAAGAAAATCCCGTTCCTGAAGGATGGTACAGACTAAGACTATGGTCCACAAGACCCTGGGATCTTCACTGGACACATCTTGCTTAAGATCAAATTCCCAGAAGACTGAATTTAGTTAACTGAGTACTTATAAAGTAATTACATCAGTGTTGGCAATAAATACAAAGAAAGGCCATGATATCACACTTTTTTTTCTACCCAAATTTCTACCAGATTTCAAATAAGAGAACACATGTATTAACTTTTCAGGTGTCAGATCTAATCAGAAATACTTTCTTCACATAACAGTAAAAATATAATTGTTTCAATCAGACAAACAGATACTTAGAAAACAATTTTCTTAATAGCAATACACAAATAAATCAAAACTGTTAATTAAGTTCAGACGGTGACAATGTAGAACAGGTATCCTTATGGCAGTCTTTCAGAAAATGAAATTTTGAGATTAGATATGCAATTTGACTTTTCAGATCTACTTTGCTTAACTTTTACTTCTTAACATTTTTAATATGTGTGTCTCCTACTAAAAGTTTGGATTCTTAAATGCCTATTATCTGTAGAGATAATAAAGGTAAACAGTAGACTAGAATGCTATTTTTCCTCCTGGTAGTTAACTGAGTCTCATTAATCATCTACACCATTGCTATAAACATTTTTTAAGTAGAAATGATCATTGCTAAAATTTCAGTCGTCTGTAAGTAAACCATTTTTTCAGTTCATATATTTTTATCTTGTAGCTCTTTAATGGGAGGAATTAGGAAGAGCTACAAGATCAAACTATCTGTTGAGATAGATATCTCAACTGTAACTGTAAATCATTATCCAAAATAATGACTGTAATTTTAAGGTCAAAAGCAGCATCCTTACTATAATATATCATGTCAGTGATTATGGATTACAAATTAATGGACAAATGGAAGTAGAAATACGGAGAATAGAAGGAAGTGTTAAAAATAATTTGGTAAGCAATAATCTGTATCAGTAAAATAGAATATAGCCTAAATTAAAAACTGTTATTTGAATTAATAATGTTCTACTATCTGCAAATGGTGTTATTGTGGTAACGTGAACTTGTAATATATTTGTGTTTAAAAAATTGTGGTTATGGCAAATAAAGATTTGTGTTTCTAGGCTAATTTTGTGCACTACTATTTAACCTACTATCCTCATCTCTTTTTCTTCTAAGAGGCATGTGCTGAAAATATTGTAGGCACTGAACTCTGTGGAAGAGCTCTCTTCACTGCCAAATTTTGGTAGTGCTAAACAAGTGAGGTTTGAATTTCTGTTTAGTACTTCTAACTACCAACACATAAAAAAGCTTTTTATTATTATTTCAGTAAAACTGTTGCATGTTCTGCTTTGGACAAACAAGAACAAACAAAAAACAAACAGTAACAACAAAACAAGATGTGAATTTTACATAAATGCCATAAAGCATTATGCATCATAGCATAGTATTCAGTGTCGAAATCTACTGCTGAAGGAAAATGCAAGATCATGGAATCCATAGAGCTGGAAGGGATATTTAAAGGTCAACTATTTCTACCCCCCTGCAATGAACAGGGAAACCTACAGCTAGATCAGATTGCCTGGGGCCTGATACAGCTTTGCCTTGAAAGTTTCCCAGGATGGGGGATTCACTATATCTCTGGGCAACTTTTTCCAGTGCCTCACCAGCCTCACTGTAAAAGACTTTTTCAGAACAACCTCAGCCTGTTCTCATAGGAGAGGTGTTCCATTGCATGAAGCATCTTTGTGGCCCTCCTCTGGACACCCTCCAACCAGTCCGTGTGTCTCATGTACTGAGGACTCCACATCTGGATGCAGTATTCCAGGTGAGAGCTTACCAGAGCAGAGCAGGATCACTCCTCTTATCCTGCTGGCCAGCCTTCTTTTGATGCAGCCCAGGATGTGTTTGATTTTCTGGGCAAGAAGGACACATTGCTGGCTCATGTCCAGCTTCCCATCCACCATTACCTCCAGGTCTTTTTCAGCAGGGATGTGTTCAGTCCTTTCAACCCCTAGCTTATATTGATAGTGAGGGTTTCCTTGGCCCAGGTGCAAGATCTTACATTTGGATCTGTTGAACCTCATGAGGGTCACCTGGGCCCACTGCTCATCCCATCCCTATGGTGTGTCAACTGCACCCTACATCTTAGTGTCATCAGCAGACTTACTGAGGATATCCATGGCAGTGATAAAGATATTAAAGAGAATTGGTCCCAGCACTGACCCCTGGGGGACACCACTCATCACTGACCTCCATTCAGACACTGAGCCACTGACCACCACTCTCTAGCCTCAATCCTGTATCCAGTTCTCTGTCCATTGAGCAGTCTGCCATCAAATCCACATCTTTCCAATTTGGAGAGAAGGATGTTGTGTTCTGTGTTAAAGGCCTTACTGAAGTTGAGATAGATGACATAGGTAGCTCTTCCCTTTTCCATTTATGCAGTGACCCTATCATAAAAGGCCACAAGGTTGGTCAGACAGGATTTGCCCTTGTTGAAGCCATGCTGGTTCTCTTGTATCACCTTCCTATCTTCTATCTGCCATAGCATAGCTTCCAGGAAGATCTGCTCCATGATCTTTCCCAGGCTTTCAACTTGCTCATCAGTATTCTCCAGGGACAGCTCTTCATGTTCTATTCCTTTCCTGATGCAGATAGCAACACTCCTCCCCTCTTTCCTTGCTGTTCCCATCTGAACACCTTGTAGCTGTTAATAACTATGCCTCAGTAATGGGAATCATCCTGCCAGGACAGTGTGCAATTGGAATATGTGGTAAATCAAACAAAATATCTATTGTCCATGCATTAAAATGATCCTTCAAAACTGGTGGCTTAGGAACTGCTTCCTTCAGAACTGGTGGGTTAGGGAATTCACAGAGAAGTGATGTGATCCTCAGTATTTTTCTAATACATGCATTTTGCCACTCAGTCTTTTAGCTCATGTAACATAAAGCATTTATAATTCCATGAATCAAGAGCTCTGTAGAAAAAGTATTTTACTTTATTAAAATCTGCATTTTACCTACTTGTGTGAAAAAAATATTTGCTGTTTTTTTTTCTTTCAGATATATGACTGTGTGTAACATACAGTAACAATCTTTACTTTTATTTTTCACACCGAGACTGATATAGAAGAAAGCCTCTTTACCAGAGTTGCATACTGGGAGTTGGTACACTGAAAACAAGAAACAATAGGCATTACTGCCCCTGGCTCACAAGATGTGAAAATACCAATGAAAAGCCTATTGAGCTACCCATCTAGACATTATTTGTTGCTTTGTACTAAAATCTTCTCTTTGAGAGCTTCGGCATAGAAAAGATGCTGTGATAATTTTTAACGCAATGGTTAGCAAGTGGTCAGTGATACAGTGTAGTCAAGGGGATAATTTAAAAAATACTCTTTATTATGCTTATTTTTGTTGTTTCTTATGCTACTTATTTTTCATTGTTTCAGTTATGGATTTCAGTAATGTAGAAACCAGGGCAACAAATGCTGAATGTTTAAAGAGATTGGCACCAAATTGAAGCCTGATGAAGCAGATTTAGTGGCAGCATTTCCAAGCTCACTGGTATTTTACATTGTGGTGTGGATTGAATCTCTTCTGCCAGAATGTCTCATGTGAACAGTGGTATTTAAAATATTAAATGTCAGAGAAGGAAAAAGTTTGTTTCACATAACATTACTAATTTAAAACATACCTATTCTACCACTACTGATTCAGTATTGGTTTTATAGGGCAGCAGTGCCGGGCAGTGCTGAAGCAAGTACCATGGTTTTTGTACTTCTCAAAACCAGAGGCATGAAAACAACGGTTCTGCTAGAGGATTTATATGATTTGAGTTAAAGGCTTTCTTTAGAGATTGAAATGGGTTAGAACACAATCACAGATTATGTTTTTAAAAAGTATTTATACATAAATACAGAAAATCCTTTTACAGGAGCGATGATTTACTAGGGAATTGAAATCTGGTTACTAGTGCTTATACTATGAAGGACTTTCTCATGACTCAAATTTCATCTCGTGTTTACTTCTGCATTGGTTTAGAATGATGGCTTCTCTTGAGACTGAAACATCCTTCCGATGAAAAGCACTCATGAAACAGTGGGAAATAAATAAATTATTTAAGAATCATAAAAGACTGTTTTGCAACCAGGAACACTACAGGAGGTAGCCTTGTGCTTGATAGTCTTGATCTTGGTATTCATTTCATAGAACTCTTGAAGGAGCTTTGTTGTTTTACCAGAGGTTGTATGGATGTGCAGTTTTGAGAGTACGCACTTAAAGTTTTTCAGTGATTCTTAACATACAAAGTGTTTGAAAGATGAGAGACAGAGAATGAAGTTCTTTATTATGCTTTTGTCATGTCAGATGGTAGTAGGAGAAAGAAGGCTATGCATACATGTGACATACGTATGTATGCCCACTGTGTGACCAAGCTTGGAGCATTTCTACAGGAGGGGGAAATAAGATACTTAAATGCTTTAATAGTTGAAGGAGGGGGAGGCAGTGAAAATTTTAACCTGCTTATTTCAGTTAAACTCGTTATTCCAGGAAACTTAGAAAAACAGAACTATTATAGTTCCTCTCTGTTTTGCTTCAGTCACTTCTACATCCAACCTCTCTTTTGTTTACAAAGAACATGAAGAATTTTTTCTTCCCCTTTTATGTTTCTCTAATTTAAAATTCCATTGAAAGCATTAATTTTCTCTGCTGCTAATATTCTATTTGTTTTCCTATGATGTTAACCACTTTGTTCAGTTATCAGTTTAATTAATATATTCTCTAATTACTAGTGGCAGAACCTTAAATACTACATATTTTGAAACTATTTTAAAATTTTCAGCATAATCCTGAGCCTTACTGTAGTGTATTAAACTAAAATCACCTCCTTTTTATGCAAATATTCTCCAAAGTGCAAGTGGACAGCCTTCTGCATATCTTATAGGAGAGGAGTGTCTGGCTAGGGGGTGGGGATGTGTCTAGAATCCAAACCAAAAGAATTTGACATTCTTAGTTTCCACTTTTCAATTATCTTCTTATCTTTTATCTTTTCAACAATTATCTTGGCAAAATATAAGTTGATTGACAGCATTACTTCTAAAATAAACAAGCTTTGTAATGATACCTTCTTTAATTAAAAAAAAATATTGTGATAGGAGATGATTGTTGCTACTATCTCTGAAAAAAAAAAAAAATAAAAAAATCCAGTATATATATTTGTGGTATTTCTCAACTCTAACTTTTTTCATAATGAAAACAATATTTTTATCTCATTTAATATTTTCTTCTCATTTAATATAATATCATACAATATCCACAGTTTATAAAATACCAGGCACATTTCTGAGATGTTGAATGTCAGTGGGAAATTTCTACAACTGACGCATGATAAAGAATGAATGTGAGTTTCTCTAGGAGTAAGCCTTTATTCTATTTTGTCCCCAAAGCTTTCAGGAATATGATGGAAATGACGTAGTGATTGGTAGTAAGAAAACATACTGGGTCAAAACTGGAGTTTCCTGAATGAATGAGGCATAATTTGGGCATTTCAGTTGTATATTTGGAATTAATTACTCTTAGATTTAATTCACCTTTGATAATATGAAGTGAAGGTAAGGAATTTCAAGGAGGAAGGAGAAAGGAGCTCTTCTAACAGTGCTTTACTAAGGCTACTTCAAGGCATAAGAAGTGTTGCTTTATAATAATGTACAAAAAGGAACTAATTGTTGTCAAATTGGATCTCTTCTGGGGTCCTGCTATTACCTGTCAGAATGACATCTGAGTGTTCTAAATAACCTTGTTAGCCTCACCAAAAAATAACCTACCATGGAAAAGAAGTCAGGAAAACACTACAATGTGGGGCCAAATAATGTTGTAAATCCAAACAGCCAATCTTGGAGTCGGTGAAAGCTTCCTGCTGAAGGCAGGTTCCTAACAGTCAGCATAGCTAAGGGCAGGAATGGTATGATATTTAAAAGCAGTTCTGCGGCAGCCTGGAAAAGACTAAGCCTGACTTTCATTCTGTACAACTGCATCAGTTTTGCTGAATCTCCCAAGAACTCCACATCCGGTATATAAATGAACTAAAAAAAAAAAAACAAAAAACATTACAGCCATTCTGGATTGCAACTATGAAAAAAAACGTCATGTAGAAAGTGAATTTAGGTAACTTTCCTGAAGATGTGGATACAGAAGAGCACTTGAAAACGGCTTTTCTTTATCTCCCATTAGATAATAAATACATAAATAAATAAATATTTATATTTTACTAAATTTTTAGAAGATTTTCAACAGGGTTATTCCTCAGAATGTGGGAGGATCTTATTCTGGGAAAACTACTCTGAATAACACAATCCTGTATTATTTACAAGATGAGTTGCTCATATGATCAGTGAATTTAAGCAACTATCTTAATGACTTCAAAACACAAGAAATATAAATGTCTTTCCTCCCTTTTTCCACATTGGAATGTGTTGATGTCATCTTGCTCTGTTCTTGGACTAAGCTGATAATCAATAGATCTTCAAAATCTTTGCTTTTCAGCTAGTGAAAGAGAACAAAATTATTTCTCTACTGTCTTGATGTTCCTAATGCCCTCATATTCTTTTTCTTTAATGATCACTCTGCCTGAGACAGTTTAATCCTTTGTTGAAATTTAGACTAACTGACCACAAGGCATATTTTGTCATCGTTTGCTTGAAATAGTCTTTAGGACTTCAAGATTTAGGAATATTTTGATATATAAGGGATCATAAATATTTGTCTTCTGAACTCTTTTTGTTTTAACTCTAAGCCTGTAGAAGGTGACAAAAGAGAATGAGAGAGCATACTTTTAAGCAAGCTGTTTAATTGGATTAAATTTAGAACTTTTTTTTTTTTTTTTTTTTTTTTTTTTTTAAATACTGATTAAGCTCAGGTCAGTGAGAATCTGATGAAAGTTAGCAAGGCCTTGACTTATGTCACTTTATTTAATGTGTTGTTTTCAAATGAGGCAATGCCGTCGTTGGTTTGTTTTTGTCCCTCCCCTGATTCTTTTCTACCGTTATTACAGCCCTGAGCTACACAGATGGCATTTCTTTCAATTTCTTTGTGATTCTCTTATCTTTCAGTGATGATTAAAACCTGAAATTCTGAATATTTATGGTCATTAAAAGTCCCATTTCAGTTTTTCCTTTTCCTGAAAGTTGGCATGTTAACCTTGGAGTCTGGTTTTAATTCTATTTTAAGTAATTACTGTTGTCTTCCTAGATTTTATCTACTTTCTTAGATAATAAATTCTTAATTTCTTATCCTAAACATCGATTCCTCTGTTTCACGGACTGTAAACTCACTGTTTCATGGAATGATTTCTGTGTCAGCTCTAGTCTGAGCTTTGCTTTGTCTGTGAATAGATGCATGTGATTTCACTAATTTATTAATGTATTTTATATAAAAATTGGATCACATACAAAGACCTATGAAAGAACTAGATAACATGAAATATAATTGAGTTTGAAACTAAGTACACAAATAACAAGAAAAATGCTTATTGGAAAAAATGTTCTAGTGCTGAAAATACATTTTGATATAACAATTAAAGGAAAGCAATTTTAGGTTCCTTTGGAATGTTACATTAAAGATCTGTTTTAAGCACATATTTCTTGAATTAGCTAAGTTGGATGTGTGATTTTAGAAGTTCAGCGGTACTTAAAAGATCTGTACTAGCTTGTGTGTCTTTTGTGCACCTATTCAGGTCACTTTTTAGATAAACTCAATTTAAACACTAAAGTTGTATGATTCTTTCAGAAAACTTTAGAATTATGGAGTGGAATTATATTTCTTAATTCCCTTTTGCTTATTATTCTGTACAAAGCATTTCTGTGAGTAGGAAGCATTTTTATCTGTAGCAGCTGAATGTAGCATCTCTAAAAGACAGAAGATGCCACTTCCAGAGATAGTAATAACATATGTATCCAAACCCTACTCAGTGGCAGATGTTAAAGACAATTCAGAACACTTATAATTATAGCAAAGAGGACGATTTTCCCCTAGGAGTTCTGCAGCAAATTAAATATTTTATTTTTGTTCTGGTCACTTTGAAAAGACTTATTTCTGAAAAACTCTAGAGAAGTATGTTTTCATTTATGATTTGAGATTGATCATGGCTGCCTTATTACAAACATCTTACTCAAGGTGCATTGAACTCTTGAGAATGGAGCTGCCTGAGAAACTGTGCATTTCATGATGATGGACAGAATTTTAGAACTGGCATAGCAAGACATTGTTGAAAGTAAACTCTGAAATCTGACTGTATCATCACTATCACATCAGTCTTATTATTCATAAGAGTATTTTGTTTTGTCTGTTATGTGTATTTTTAATCAAGCAACTGGTATGATCAAAAATAGCAAAACATTCAGGAGTTTTTGATGGTACATAGTAATCCTTTTGGTGATTACTTAAACAGTGATTTACAGATAAATTAGTTCTTCCTGATTCTATCACCTCTGTTATTTTTGTTGAAGTTTGAAAATATGAAAATGGATCAAAGCAGTAAATGTGGAGTATTAATTTATGTTTCATTTTGGGACTGTTGTTATCAGATTCTTTTTACATTTGCTTCAGCTGAATTAGATCCTCTGGTGAAGTGCAAAATTCACGTTTCAAGCAAGGAAATCTTTGCCTGAAAGAACTGCTAAAAGTGTTCACAGCCATGGTACAGCTCTTCTTTGACCACTCCGTGTAATAAAATAATGACTGAGTGGCATGTTCAGGTGTATGTTTTCTGAAGATTTGGTAATAAAATTGCTAATTAAGTTCAGAATTAAATTATTAATTTTAAGAGAAATCTGGCACATGGAGGTTTGGAGAGAAAGCAGCAGTATTGCATCACAGAAGCTTACAGGACCTACCAGCATGAGTTATTTACAGCTTTTTTGCAAAAGGCTGGATCCAGGATTCAAGTGTTTTCCTTTCAGCTGGCCTTGGCTGAGTACAGAAGCTTTCAGTGGATTTTAGACACTATGTCCTCTGATATGTCTGATCAAGGCAGTTAACAAAATTTGCCTGGTACTGTAGAAGAAGTGTTTAAAGAATTCAATAATCCTGATAGCCTAGAATAAGTTAGTTTAGATGGTTGGTTGTTTAGATATATTACTAAAGGGAGCCTGGTATTAAAGTTCCATGACAGAAGCTATCTCAAGTGAGTTTAATGGAAATTATTTTAGTGAATTTCATTATATTGTGTCTGTGTCACAACTTCTTGATGTTTACAGCTCTGGAGGAACTACTACTACTCTGCTCCATGCTAATATTTGTCAGTAGCCTATGTATTATTCTACCTATTCCATTCACTTCCCCTCCTTGAAATAAAATCAGCAGAATAGGAAAGGTGTTTATTTCTCTCTCCCCTAAAATCATATGGCCTGTTACCAGCCTCCATGGAAGATGTGGACTCCTGAACTTGGACTGAGCCCTTGGTCTTAGCTGCTTCCACCAGTACTTCCATGAATCAGTTTGTTTCTTTTATACCAAACTGGGAAGACAGCCCAAAGTGTGTTTAGCTTCCACTCACAGCCAGGATTTGTCCTGAGACAGCAGACAAAGGGGTGGATGTGATGGTAATGGGGACTCTAGCCACTGGACTCTAGTCACTGATTAGCTCATTTCACATCAGCCATGTGGCTTTTAGACAGAAGCCTGGAGCCAAATGTCTCCCAATTACCTGAAGTAAATTGCTTCAGAGCTTGTTACCAAAATTCTGTGCACTGTTTTGGCTGCTGCCTGATATTTAATTAAACTCCATGCATCTGATAACTTCTCTGCATGATTGGCAAATGGCAAATTGGAAATGTTTAGATTAAAGTTCATTTCAAAATACATAGAGGAAAAAAAAAAAAAACCAAACCAAATAAAAAAAAAAAAGATCTTGAAAGAGTGTTGTCTTATTGTGAAGAAAAAGAGATTTTTACTTTTTAAATCCTAAATACAAACCGAGTCTAAATTCTATTTATTTCATTTAGAGAACAAAATATAGAAATAGTGACATTATGATTCCAGGTTTGGTTCAAACACATTTTAACTTCATGCAAGTAGGTTTCCAGTCTGACATCTTACACACTGATGTCTCACTCAGCAGACTTCAAGAAATATTTCTTATTCTTTCTCCTGACATCTAATAGTTAACTATCTGCTGCACAAAATACTGAACAAAGAAACAATTTCCATTTGTAAGAGTTGATGGATGGTCTTGCTGCAAGACGAAAGATAATAATTAGAGGAAGGAAAGAGGAGAATATAATATGTTGTTGGTCAGCAAATGTAGCAGTAAAGTTAATGGCACACATCCTAGAAAAGGAGTCAAGAAATATTTTTGAAGATTCTTATGGGGAAATTGTGTTCCATGAAAGTCTAACACCAAAGTCAGCATTAATATTTATGTGAGAAAATCTTAAAACTGGATATGAGAGGCTGACATTGTAGGGATGAGGCAGGTTAATGAGATCTCATCTGTGAGTGTGAGATAATCGCATGTGTGGGAGGAGTAGGGCAAGGTAAAGACTGACTGAAAATAGACTTTTTCAGAAGAGGAATTTTTTTTATTTTTTTTTTTAATGGGATAGAAAGGGAAAGCCTCTCCAAGGAGAGGGTTTATAATAAAATATAATATTTCATAATAAAAATATATAATAATAAAAATAATAAAATACTTTGCTGTGACTAATAGGCAGAACTTATTACCAGCTAGTATTTCATGAAAAGATAAAATGCCATGTGATGTGTTATCTCTGGTTTCTCACTCTGTAGTCTGCAGTCTGTAGAGGTTTATTGGATGATCGAAACTAAAAACCCTGTTATAGGGCTCCGAAGTTGATTATTCTGCTTTCAAATAATGTAATCACTGAGATCTTCCTGAACATTTGGATTTACTATTAAAAATAAAACAAAACAAAATAAAAAGTATCATTGCATGAAATACCATATCTTTAAGGTACTACAAACATAAAAAAATAAACATAATTACATCTCACAGTGACAGTTTCTTCCATTTCTTGGTACTGTTTATCCTAAAACACAAACTCACAAACATTAATAAATAAAATAAATTCCACTTAGTTACTTATGCAAGTTGAAATATGTTCCCTGAAGAGGGTCACAGAAGAACAACCTGTCAGAATTGCATGTCTTGTTGATGCACCTTCAAACCTTTGCTTAAAGTAGAAATGCGTATTTATCATTCACTGACTGTTATGAAGCAAGACAGGTTGCTTAAAGTATGTTTTGTCTAAAATGGGGGAGAAAAAAATGTTTGAGAGATGAGTATTATTGACTTGTTATAAATCTAAAGTAGAAATTTTCAAAGAACAGAGCATGTGGTGTTAATTATGCCACATATATTGGACATCTGATGAGTACACTTCACTGAAGCTGAGTCATAGTTTTGTTGAAGGCAAATACAGAAAAAAATCACTTACAAAGCAGGTAAGCTCCAGAGGTAATGCTTTATGTCACCTGAAATATTACAAAGAGTTGCATTGCAAATTTCTGATCCAGCATGCTGTATAAGCTCTGTAATAGTGAAATACACTACTTTGTTTTTTCTTCTGATGTGGTACTTAGTCACAAGTAAGCAAGAGGGAGTTTATAGCTCAATCCAGAAAAATAAGTGTTTTGCCATTACTCATTTTGTTTCTGATTGCACATGGCTGTACTTCACTGTATTTACCTACAAACTGCCAAACTTTTATACAGCATATAAGAACATTCTTCCTTTCTCTAAAGCTTGTCTAACTATTCTTTAAATCAGTATTGTTCCCCAATAAATTTCCTAATCCAGAGTGCACATTTCTACAGTCCAAATTCTGGGATGCAATAGAAACATAAACAAATGAAACAAATGGTGATCCATGATGGTGCTAGCCAGATTTAAAAAAAAAAAAAAAAAAAAAAAAAAAAAAAAAAAAAAAAGTGTTGTCAGCATCTCTTAAAAGTTTAATGTGAATTTCATAGACTTTTCTACAAAGTGCATTCATTTATACAGAGAGATGCACAGCGATAAGGATCTCAGGTATTTGAAATTCTTTCTTTGAGTTTTCAACACCATTTATGTGGAACGTCTAACTAAACTCTTGTTTAGAAGCAAAGCCACCAGGAGAGGGGTAGGGTAGTATATTGTCAGAGAAAGGAAGACATTGTAATTTTCTATTGGATTAGTACATCTTTCATTGATGTTTAAGAAATTAAGTATAATAACTCTTTGCTATGCTGCTTTTCCTGAAATAGAAAGTATTTGATTCAAAAGAAACTTCTCATTTTAATTTTTTTTTCAAAAAAGTCATGCATAAAGTGTCAATGGAAAGGGTAAGATTACATAAGAACATTTTTAAAAAGCAATTGTATCTTCTGAAGCATTAAGCTTTTTGCAGCCTCCCAGTTTTGATATGTATTCATGCATGTGTATGTGTATATAGAAAAAGTGTGAGAATCTGGGGCCCTAGGCAGATTTATATCTGTGTTATTTAGTATACAAATCACTGTTAAATGTGCTTTAACAGGTAGGGATACAGTATCTAGTTTTCTCAGAAGTTCCATACACTTCAAAATGTCTTACATTGTAGATTAAAAAATAATTGTTTCTCTTCAACAGATAGAAAAACAAGGGAAACATAAAAATTAATTTGCTATCTATAAATTGCCAAGGTCAGTAATGGATTAAATGCTCCTCGTGTTCTATGCCGAGAATTATGTATGATATTTTCCTTGAAATAGAGCATTAAGATAGAAAATGTGCCTTTTAAATTCAATATCAAAAGGAAGAACAATTTTTCTACTTCATTGTTTTGATTCTTCAGCTCAAGATGGGTCCATCTGCATAGCATGCCCTGTGTCAAGTTTCTTTACTTTGGATGGATAATAATTAGCATGTTTCTCTCCATTTGCCCTTTCTTCCTTTTGGATCAGTACAGCATTTATTAATTCTAATTAACCTTGCACTAGGATGACAAGTGTAATGAGAATCTTGAATAACACTTAACTGTAACAGAAACACTAAAATGAACTTTTGTTTGCTTGCCAGATGGAGTTTTACCACTGTTTTACTGCTCTGACTCACAAAAACAAATATGTAATTTCTACAACTCCTGGATATACATGCAGAAGTGCTGTTGGTGATAAATATATCTGAAAAAACAAGGCTAAAGAAATATTGCTTTTTGGGTGTTGGTTTTTTGTTTTTGTTTTTTTCCCCTGAATATTTATGTTCATTTCACTACAGATGAGCAAAATAAACTCAGTAAAGAAACCTGTAGTAGAGTTTAGGAGAAAATAGTATTGTAATAGATAGTAGGATTTTTCTTTTTTCTTTTTCTGATGATACTTATATAAGCTATTGAGTCAGTGCTATATTAAAATGGAATGTCTCACTGCTTTTGAATAACTATTTCATTACAAATGGAATCAAATACTGGGTGTAATCTTCCTAGCTAAGTTTCTAGATGAGGGAAAGAAAGAAAGGAGCTAGGCACATTTTCAAAAAAAGTAAGTCCTATCTCAACCTGAGTTAAAAGTACATAAAAAAGTAAATACTCTCATGAAAGTAAAGATAACATCTGAACTTGTAAGTTAGCAATGATTGACTTTTCTGTACCTGTATATGTAAAGAAAATGTAAAAGAAAAAGTAAATTTAGAAGATTTTTTTTTCTCTTTTTTTTAAACTGAACAATACAGCTGAAATTCTGATAGAGTCCATCACCCTTTCAAACAACACTTGATAACACCTAGTCGCTTTAACATGCTGAAGGGATTGGTTACTTCAAGGTTGCCACTTTGCTGCAAATGCCATGTTATTGGTCTGAGATGCCACAAATCAGCAAGGTCTTAGACTGCTCTTTTGGGACATGTTGCCAATTACTCACTCGATTGGCTATTATTGTCTATTTACAGAAATAACTCAGAATATATAAAGAAAATGAGACGTTAATCTTTTGTATGTGGATCATACAATGAAATATACTGTGTGTGAATATATATCTGAAAGTGTTCAAATGCTCACTGGTCTGTGATTTTACTGGTGCCTCTACCTTTAAAAGTTAGTAGTTCAAGAAATGTACTTTTGAGTATGACTTAGTTCAGGGGTGCATGTGCTTCTTTTACTGCTTGGACTATAGCTTAATTCCCTCTCATACTGTAAAATAGAGTTCATGGCAAACTGCTGAAAAGATTTTGGTAGCAAAGGATTAAATCTCATAGAACCTGTTCATGGCAGGGGACTTGGAAGCCCTTCCAGCCCAACCCATTCTGTGATTGTATTCCATGACGATTCTCTATCTATCTCTACAAACAACTGAGACAAAAAAATCCTTCTATATGTCTGTAGTTGCTGGTTGTACTTTTTTTTCCATACTAATATTCAAGTACTCTTTCCTACTCTTTCCTGCCATTGATGCTATCTTAACAAAATGTAGGTGCACATAAAAGATAGGTATGAACAAGCCTTAGTCACTACTAAATACAAAAGACAGTCATAGGACCATAGAATCACCAATGTTGGAAAAGATCTCTAAGACCATCCAGACCAAATGCATCCAATATTACAAATTTAATTTGCTGCAAAGCTAATCTCCATAGAGTATACTGTACTACATAGAGGCAGAGACAATCTTTTTCTCTGATTTTCTCTTCTGAAACTCAGAGCTCATGATTTTAGACAACATAATCACTTCTTGGAGTAAGTAGAGAGAAATAACCTTAGATTTTTCTTTTCTTTTTTTTTTAATAAAGACTTTAGTTGTTGTTTTTTGTTTTTTATCAGATTAAAAATGTGTTAAACTACAATGAAAGAAATCAAACTGACAATAGCGTTTATACTGCCATGACAAAAAATGTACAAATAATATAACAGTATGATCTCCCTTGGGGGTTACTTTCCAACCAGATTGCATTTCCTGAGCTGTTAGCTTATTACGAGGCTACCTTTGTAGAGCACACAAGCAAAAATTACTGTGTCTTTCTATTAACGGGAGCCTGATTTATCTTCACTAGTTGATAGCAGTATTTGATACACTCTGTCCTCAAGGAGGTCTGTTCTGTGCATGCTGCCAGCAGAGACTTGGTGCCTTTAACATCAATGAAGGTTACATACACCTGAAGAGAAAAAATAATAGTGTTCTTCTTTTTCTTAATATATTATGTTTTTATGTGGAGAAATACCACTAAGAAGGACCTGTTAAATAAAATAAATTAGTTTTAACAAAGAGGGAAAATGAACTTGTATGAACTGGTAAAAATGAACTTGAATGATATGTCATTTGGTTGCAAATTAGTCACTTAATCATAGGCTTCTATTGATTGTTTAGATTTCCCTGTTGTATAGAAGACTTCAGGATATTCTGATAGATACAAAATTAGGACCTTTTTTTTCAGAGCTGAAGCTGGAGACAATATAAGAAAATTTAGGACATTTAAAATGACAATAGATGTTTACAGTTAGGTATCTAATAGCTCACAACTTTACATAGTAGTTATTTATGCTGTGTCCGTGGTTGAGATCTCCACTTTGTAGCTAGTATTGTTAATAGCTAGATCTTTTTTTTCTGAAATGATCTTTGTATGGGAAACTGTTAATCACAGCCTGAATCTCTGTTTAACCAGCTAAGGCAAGTGTTGGGTCAGCTGTGGGAGCACAGGTGAAGGTAATTCAGCTGTGCTCCTGAAAGGGGTGGAGCTTGACTCCATCTCTCCTAGACTTCATTTAAGGGATGACCACCACTAAGGCAGTGTCTCTTTTGGAGATTGCTCCTTTGTGGAAGTTGGGTAACTAGCCTCAGCATTTTTCAGCCAGATTGAAGGCGTCAGCATTGGTGAGTTTCTTCTGTGAATAACCTTTTGGCTGTCTATTATATCATTGTTCTTGTATTATTTCCTGTGCAGTCTTGAAGGAGGTTTGCATAGGAGGTATTTTATTAATTTTAAGTACAGGGAATTGTAGTATGTGGTCACTATGTAGAGTCAGAAATAAGATGTTTATTAAGTACCAGGTCAATCCTGTCTTCATTCTCTTCCTTGCTATGCCTTAGGATATAGGTTCTGTCTTCAAGAAATGGGCTTCAAAATTCCACACCATCAGGACAATATCTGCCCATACAGGAAACTTGGTCATCTCTATTGGAGTTAATGATGCTGTCACATTATGCTAGAGAAATTTTTTTATGTTGGAAGATGGAGCATTGATTATGAGTAGCTTGAGTCTGGCATTCCATATCAGGAGATTATTTGTCTGCCCTAGGAAGGGAGTGCTAGTCACTGAAGTAACTGTTCTGGTCTCTTGTCTATTACTCAAATAAATTATTTTGCTTTTCTTTCTTCCCACAAGAGGTGTATCTTCAGCAATAAACCAAAAGTCTTGAAGCGTATCTGAGGAACTAATACTTGAATTCAATTTGAACATACTGTTTGTGTCTGTAGAAAGACATTTCTAAGAGATGGGATTCTTGAGAAATCCCTTCCAAAGTTCTGTCTTTGCTTAAATTTTCTTGTGCTTTTTGTGGAAGGGAGCCTAGAATTCCACTGCTGTATCAAGTGATAAGTCTTGAAAGGTAAGAAATTTGTCACTGCTTTTAAATGTCTGTAAGCTTATGGACATGCAAATATTTCCTGTACTAACAATAACCTCTTATTGTCATCATGTAGATGTTCTAATATTTAGAAATTAATGTAATTTTAAAAAATCTGATTTATGAACGTTGATGTTTAACACTGTAATGGAAGATCTCTGATTTACATTTCCTTTACACAAATGGATTAAGTACAGATGGTGCAAGGCATTGATGAATTGGTCTCATATTTTCTAATACTGCCATATATAAACATAAAGAATCAGCACAGTGGCAAAACAACAACAACAAAAAAACAAAACAAAAGAAAAAAAACAAGCAGCATTAGCCCTATATAATGTGCAATAGAATGAAAGTGAAGTTGCTGTTTAGGAATACTTGTTAATTAGAATATCTATTTTAATCTTTTATATCTTATATAATCTGTGTCACCAGATTCCCAGGTTTATTTAAAATGACATCAAATGTAAGATGCTGAGAATACAAAGGTATAGAAAACTACAAAAACTGCCTTTTTTTCTTAATGCTTTTTATGATTTCTATTGACACGTTCCTTTTGGGCACCAGGGAGCACTTAATTTCTACCATTATTAAAGCATCATACTGAACTTTTCCCAGATTTAGCAACACCTCAGTAGCAGTTTCTCTCTTGTTAAATGCTTCGTATCAGAAGGAATTGGGTGAGAATAAACCACCTCTTTAGGAGAAAGAAAAAGGGAAAGGTGAAGAAAAGAAATTCCCCAACTAGTGAGAAATAGTCATAAAGGAGAGGCAAAGTTTGTGCTTGAGGTCCTGAGCTGAAAAAATGATTGTACCAGTTCTGCAGCTGGCTGGATGCTCTGTCTTTAATAAGTGAGTGACTAATTCCAAAAGATTAAGTCAGGCAATTGTGCAGATGCTTCTTAAGTTTTGTTGTGGGAGAGAGTGAAGGTAGTATATATAAACATGAAGAAGCTTTCCTGAGAATGTGGAAGGGGAGCACAAGCACAGTCTCTAGCAAGCTATTCAAACAGTACAGCATAAATACAGGAGAGGCTTGTGTCCCAGATCAGTAGGAATATGCTCAGTGCTGTTTCTCTTCATGTTATGGGTGTGCCAAAATTGCACATGTGTATTCATTGTGCCAGTTTGGGCCACATTTTGGTCCATGGAAGCTGGATCAGGCATCTGGCAGACAAGCCGCAGAGTATTCAGGAGCAGACACACGTAACAATCATTTCCAGAAAGAAAAGAAAACAATTTTGTGTTTTCATATGAAAGCTATCTTAAAATGGAAACTAATATGTTACAAGATTTCTGTTTTTTGGAAGGAAAAAATATACGTGCCATTATAGATGTGAATTACAGCCAAACTGTGTTTTATCCAATCATAACATCAAAGAATTGTCTTTCACAGTCTTACCAAAACCAAAAAAAATCCCTGCATGCGAACACCTCTGTATTTCTTTGATCAGGAAGCAAATATTCTCTCTAATAACTGTTGGCTATAGATGAAAAAGGAGTGGAGTTTTAATTTATTTAGCTTATTTTAAAACTGCTTGAAATGCTTAAATGCCACAAAAGTTGTAACATTACTCTAGCTGTTGGCATAGTGCCGTTTACTTGGGCAACATTAACTTCTGAATGCAAAGCCAATGTGTAGATTATAATTTGGATTTTCATTCAAAAAACTGACAGGTTGCAGTTGTGTTCTTTGTTTTCAAACTCTGTTTTATTTAGGATAATGTTGGAGGTTATAGCAATCACCTACTTGAGAGCTGTATGTAGGTTGTCACAAGCAAAAATAAATAAAATAATAATTAAAAAACCACAATAACAAAGCCAGGCGTTTAAATTCAACTCCCACCTGATCTGTGCTGCTCCTCACATGAATCCTAGGAGAGCAGCAATCTCCATACATGTGTTATGTCTCTTGAGTGATGCCAGGGAGTGATGGGAAACAGTTGTGCCTCTCCCACCTCCTTCCTCTCAAGGAGAGCAGGAGAATATCCTTGGAGCTGCTTGGACCTTTGATCCTTCAAATTTGAGAAAAACGAGAACTTCAAAGATGATTTACGTGTACAATTTCATGTCTGCTGGTTAGAAAAAATTCCAAAGAATACTTGAGGAAAAAAAATCTGTTTCCCTCTTGCTCTTGCTTTCTTTTGTAAAATACAAACATAGAAA